>NW_028288538.1:7385606-7688636 GCF_059628265.1 Tinamus guttatus | reverse complement strand
CTGGTCTGAGACCTCTCACAGCCCATCTCACCCGGGCCTGAGGCAACCACCGGCTAGCTCAGTGGGGCTGTTGTGAGGTAACAGGCCTGAGAGCACCCTGCTGGATGACAAACCCAGCGGGAGAGCAGGACACAGCATGTCGCCATGCCCACGTCAGGCAGGGCCAGGCTGACAGAGCACACGCAAAAGCGACCCTGGCCAGAGGCACTTTGGTGGCAGCGCCGGTTCCTGCGGCGTGAGGGAGATGCACTTCCCTTCAGAGCGGCCTTCGCGGTCCTGCGCCGGTCGGGAGCCTGGCAGCACTGGGGTCAGCCCCAGCCGCCCCGACGCCCCAAGGGAGGCCGGGGGTTAATCGCCCGCCACCTCCCCTCTGACCCCTCTGTGGGTTTTTCTCTTGTATGGTCATTTAGCCGTCCCCCGACACAAAAGGGAGCGATTAAACACAGCTCAGGTCCTTCATGCTTTAGTGGATTAATTTGCTGATCCCCCATGGATTAAAGGTCTCGACAGGATCAGCGGGAGCAGCGGCACAGAGCCCGCCGGAGGCAGGCGGACGGCGATAGTCCCGGGCGGCCCCGCGACGGTACAGGCCCTCCTGCTCAGTCCGTGTCTTTAAGACGGGTCAGCAGAGACACTGCTAAAGAGCCTGTCCCAAAGCCGCTCCTTCCCCTAGCTCAGCAAGCAGCGCTGGGGCAGGAGAGCATCCCTCGATCCCACTGCCCTCACTCAACACAACGGGCAGCCACAGAGCTGCCCAAGTGCCAGAGGCACCACCAGCAATGAAGAGATCTACGGGTGCAGAGACGTGTGACCACTGCTAAGGGCGGCCGGCCGGCAAGAAGGGCCCACGGAGGCAAGCTCGGAGCACTCCATCCTGAGCAGGGATGGCCGCGAAGCCACCAAAGCATCTGCCTTTAATTACTGGCTGGCTGCGTATCAGATGCTCTCGCACCTTCCCCACATGAATGCTGATTAATTGCAGGGTGAGGCGCTGAGGCAGGCCGGACCACATTATTTCTGATGTTTGCTCTTTTCACTAGGAGAATAAATGCCATGAATCCACAGTAATCAGCGGCTTTTAGCTTGTCACTCTTATGACACTCTTTACTTAGACCAGGAAATGGCAAATGTGGTGGAAATAAGAACTTTATTATCTTTTTTTTTTTTCCTTTCTTTCTTTCTTTTTGCTCCCCAAAGGGAGGCACGTACAGGGGGCGGGTGGCAGAAGAAGGTGGAGGGGGGCATCTTTGTGCAGGGGAGGAAATGGAGGAAGAGGCTCCATCTTCCCTGCTCACCTTAGCTGCGTTCATCAGAAAGGAGACGAGGTGCCGTGGCTCCATCCTGGCAGCTCTGCTCTTGAGGAGAGGGGCTGCGGGTGAAGGCGCCGAGGGAAGGCCCCGCACTGAGAGTCCCCTTGCCCGTAGCCTCCCTCTGCCCGCGGCATCCCCCATCGGCGGCTCCGGCGGGGAAGCCTTTCAGGGCACTCCTCAATGCCCTGCTAGCGATCTAATTGCCGCCTCTTAGCTCAGTGAGCGGGCAGCCCGCCGCCTTTCAGCAGCGAACATCTGGCGTGCCGCACGCGGCCACCGGGCCCCCCGCTCGCCCCGCCGACGCAGGGACGCCGGCAATTAGGCAACCCTCCCTCAGCCCCGCGGCCCTCCCGGCTCAGGTGAGCGCCTGCGCCTGGCCAGGAAGGTGTAATTAAGGTTAATAAGGGGGCTTTGGGTGGGGGGCTCGGGGCTGCAGTGGAGGGGATGGTGCGAGCCTAATGGCGGCCGTAATTAGGCAGCTGTGGAGAGGCGGTTAATGAAGACGGCAACTGCTAATAAAGCTCTTCCCCAGCAGCCTTCTGGCCCGCGTAATTGAGGGATTTGCAAGTGCGTCTCCCCCCTAACCCTGGAATGAGCAGTGCCACGTTAACCCTTTGCAGGGAGGCATCGGGAAGCTTCGAGGGCCTGAGCCGCCCTCACGCCTGCCCCCATGGCCCTGGCGGCCAGCATGGGCTTCCCGCATGGACATGCTGGTTTCCCATGCCCACAGTGGCATTTTGCATCCCCCGGCCCTGTCAGTGCCGCGATGTCCCCAGTGTCCCTGGGAACCTGCTTTGTTCCCACCGCAAAGGGAGAACTTCCCCGCTCGAGCATTGCAAATGAGGGCAGAGGGGGAGCTGGCAGCCAGGGCGGCTCTCCCCTCACGCTCCTCTTCGGCAGATGAATTCAGAGGGTAACAAAGAGCCAGCGCACGGCCCAGCCGCTGCTGCAGCCAGGGAGAGCGCAGGAGCTCAGCGTGACTCCCCTGCATGGCACCATCCCCATGCTGCGGGCCTGCAGCCTGCTCCCCAGGCTGTACCTGCCATAGCCCGCCCCAGGCACAAAAAGGCTGCTTTTGCAGAGTAGTGCCTCTGCATGGTGGATTGGGGGTGTAAAAATTGCGCAGGGAGCAGAGGGCCCAGCACAGAGGGACGCTGCTGCGTGCGGAGCCTCTCAGCAGTGGACACTGCCCTTCTGCTCCTGGGCCGAATCCAGTGCCCGCTGGTCTGTGCTCTGCGGCTGGAGGACAAGGAGGAGATGGAGCATCCACAGGTCAGCCATGGAGGTTACACAGGAGCACAGCTGCAGATGCAGTTTTCTCTTCTAATAAAAATATTTTGCTAGTGTAGCTGGAAATCTGCCTGGAGAGGTCAACTGGGAAGACCTAGGGCAGTTTCTCTGGCCATCACATCTTGTGAGGGATAGCAAGGCTGTATACGTGCCGCCTCGGCACTGCTCGTAGGAGGGATGTCACAGGGGGTCACAGACTGCTGAGGCGCTGCCAGTGGGCAGGGCTGAGCCCAGAGCGCAGCCTTCCTGGTGCCAGGTCACGGAAATGCAGACAGCCAAAGCCTCTCCAAGACTCCATGAGTTCCCAGTCTCACAGACTGGGTTTGCTGTTCCTCCTCCATCCATAAAAGCTGGCGCTAACAGGAACCCAGCAGCCAGTTTGATGCCAGCCAAAGGATGGCAGGGAAACAAATCCGCAAGGGAGGGAGATCTACAAACCCTCTCTCTGGCCGTGATTTCCCAGGTTGTCTTCAGTTAGAAAAACCAAATGCAAGACCAAGCGCTCCTGCAGCAGGAGCACCCACCAGTCTCACATCACGTAAAGGGGGAATTCGGCCATTGTCTCTCCCCAGAGCACATGAATCACCTGGCAAACCACACTCAGCCTGCCCCAAACAAAGCAGCTGAGCAGCATCAGGGGATTTGATACCTATTCCTAATGCCCTCCATTCTTTCCCATACAAATCCAGTGCCTTCCAGCCCCTGGAAAAACAAATCGTCTGCCCCAAGCAGCACCATCCTGGGGAGGATGCAGGGGGAGGTGGACTGGGACAGCAGGGAGGAAGCACCAGGCTAAAAGCAGTGAGGTGATGCTGTTACGTGGTCACCAGAGCTGCCTCTCAGGCTCAGTAAGACTTTTTGTTTGCAAGCTGAGTAGCAGGGTAAGCGCGGGACATTATAGGAAAGGATGACAAATGCACTGCAGGAATCTGGGAGGCTTTCGAGGCTGTGTCAGCAGGAATCGGGCATCTGCCTCGTGGGAACAAGCCCTCTGGCTTTGCCCCTTCACCTTCCCCTCGGTTCACTGAGTTACTCCGGGTCTCCACAGCTAGTGCAGAGACCAACGCTTGTCCCAGATGTTCACAGAGGGGAAACACGCTCGCACACAGCCATGGAGGAAGCAAGATGTGGCGATGCTCGCGGCAGGCTGGGCGCCGGCGGCAGGGGCAGAGCACCAACCCTGCTGTGGCAAAGGGGACCCCACTGCAGGGCTCTGTCCTTCTCCTGCTTGCAAGTGAGACACATCAATTACTTGTGCTGGTGGGGACCAGATTCTTCTCCCTGTATAACCAGGTGCAACTGCTAGTGAAATGGACATGCTGCTAAATCCTCTCTCTGCTCAGAAAAAGAACTGCTCGTATCCTGCACAGAGAAGTAGCCTTATTTTGGGGGGTAAAGCTAGAGGCTGGTGACTCTGCGATGGGGCACAGACCCATCTGTCCTGCATCTGTCCTCACGAAAGGACCGTCCCAGCGTGGACACTTGTGGGGCAAAGCAAGCACTGGGGCGCTGCCACAGCAAGCCCAGCCCCGTGCACCCCGCAGCCTGACAGCCTGGCAGTGCCAGCTTCTTTCTCCAGGAGTTTCCAGGAGCTGCAGATTATGTCCCAAGGCTTCCTCTAGCTTGGGCCCCTCCCAGAGTTATTCTCTGCTCTACCACGTCTCTGATGTGACAAGGACCGTGCTGGGGTTGATCATCTCCCTCCAAATAATTGCAGCTACCTCATAGCTGGACAGACCAGAGGAGTCTGGAAGGAGCCAAAATCTGTTCCTTTTACGCAAGCCCCAGGAGGGTGGCTGCTATGTGTCCTGCCTGTGTCGTGCATGTCTGTGTGTGCAGGGTGGTGGGAAATAAGATGCTAAGAGACAGAGCAGCCTGGAGCAACACTTTTATTCGGAAGCAGCAATCAAGAAGAAACCCCTTCTCTTCCAGCCCAGCGATCTGGGGGCCCAGGATCTCCCGGCTCCAGCATGTTGCACCTGGATCCAGTGGTGGCTCCACTGGTGCACGGCCGGATCGCACCATCTCCCGGGATCCTGCAGATGCACGTGGCTGTGGGAGACGGGGTCGGCATGTTCCTGCACCCACATGCAGCTCCTATCTCTGCCGCCTGCCCACGTGGCCTGGGGTTGAAGCAACATCCCGAGCCAAGCGCTGTGATAAATCAGCTCCTTAAATCCGGATGCTCCCCTTAAAGGCAGCCTGCTCACTGCTCGGTCTTTAAACTCATACAAACAGGTTTCTCCTAAGCAGAGCAGACAGCAAAGGGTCCCTCTCCACGCGAGTGACCCATGCCAGCCACGGGGGCCAGCCCGCATCTGCTCCACAGCCGCTCATCAGCAAGCGAGCAGAAACGCTCTGGCTGCAGGGGGGTTGTGCCCCTCTTTGGGGGATTCGCCGTGGGTTTTACACTCAGCTGCATAAATTACCCGACGCAGACAGCCGTCCCTTTTCATTCTGGCGTGCTGCTTCTGCTCTCCCTCTTCCCGCGGTGCCCTGCTCCCCGGTCCGGCACAGTGCGGGGTCACTGAACCAGCAGACTGAAGTTAATAATCACTTCTAGCTATTTTATGGTGGCTTTTTTTTTTCCTTTTTTTTTTTTCTTCTTTTTTTTTGGTGGGAGGGGGTAGTCGGGAGGAAAAAAAAAAGCCTATTAAATTGTAAATAAATAAAAAGGAGGTGAAGGCTCAGGGATGACAAAGAAGAACCCATTAGCAGCCCAATGGCTGTTCGTGTTGGATATTACCAAAACAGCTTGGTAATGAATGTATCTCCTTACCAGCAAACCTGCTTTGGCAGATTCCACATGTAATGAAATATGTAGATTTTCACGAGAAGGTTTATTTCTTTTTGGCTCCATGCTCCATAAAACACATTTACCCAGTTGTACACAGCATCCATCCATCCAGTTCCTTTAAAACAAACAAAATAACCTCTCTTCTCCATCTGGGCTCCTTCTCTGCTCCTTTCTAGCCTGGTCTGCTTCTCTAGTCCTCGCAATATGGAACATGACAGGGTATTTTCAATGCTATTTTTGTCCATTGTGTCATAGCTTATATTTAAAATAGCATTTAAATCTGCCAAGTAGTGCAGTGTTTTAAACTGCTGTCAGACTGAATTTCTCCTCCTACATACAGCATATTTCAGATACGACTTAAAGACAGCTGAGGGAAGCTTTTGAGGAGTGGGGAGGTGGAGGTGGTTGGGGACCTGATTGTCTACAGGCATTAGGGTAGTCAAAGGATATTAATAGCACACAGGGGTGTTAAGGAGGGGAGCTCTGGGGCTGGGAGGCAAAACCAGAGGAAAGCAGAGGCGGGAGGCAGCGAGACGGCCTTCCCGGAGGAGGAGACGGAGACCGCCTCTTGCCCAGGACGCTCGTCCGCGTGGGACATATGTGGTGACGGGCACAATTGTGGGACCCCTGCAGTGGGAAGCACCTGAGACTTCTTCTCTACAGATTTTCCAGGGCTTGACTGACACGTGGGGAGCCAAGGACTGTTTCAGCATGGGCAGGAGGACCCCACATTTGAGCATGAGTCCAGAAACTCAGGTGGCAGTAGGGGACAGCGTCCTGCAGGCACCTGCTGGCCCAGGAGCCATGTGTCCCTGCAAAGCACCTGGGAGCTTGACAGGTTTTGCCTTTGTGCATTCCCATACCTATGTGGGACCTATGTGGGACCTCAGGACTGGGGCAGGGAACCGCTGTCGGGTGACCAGGATGAGAGCGCGGTCCCAGCCGTGTGCTCCAGGCCAGCAGTGGGCTGAAACCCCCCGGGCCGGACGTGGAGTCCGCTCGCGCTTCGGGGAGGAGGTGCGAGTCCTTCTCAGCACACACAGGTTTTGCATCTCCTGCTGTAGCTGACCTCAGCTGCCAGGTCTTCCCCCTCAGTGCATCAAAGCTGAATATCATCTGTCTGCCCCAGCACTTTGGTTCTGGGTCGCAAGAAACTCAATGCTCCTGGCAGAAAGCACATCCTTGCTGTTCACTGCTTTCACCACCATTAACAAATACCATAAATATCCCCAGCAGAGCCCGCTCAAACAGTTTTTAATCCTTCTGCACTGTTCTGTTTTTACCAAGTCAGTTTTCAAGTAACGATGAGATCCCCTGTGCTCCACATCTTCACAGTCTCTTGAGAAGTGCTGCTCCTGGAGCACCATCAGAGATGTCCTGGGATCCCCTGCTCTTCCAGCATTGCCCATCAAACCCTCCAGTACCACAGTCCTTGCAATAGCTAGTTTTGTGCGACCCAATCACTTAGAGTTACCCAAGCACTAAAATATTAGCTTAATCTCTCCTAGCCAAACCCTTGGCCAGTTTAAATCTCCTTGACTCCTCTGAAGTCAGTAGACACGTGTCAGCTCCCACTGGAAGCGGATCAGGGAGGACGCGGCAGGGTTTTCCGGCAGCACATCCCTTGTGAAGTCTCCTGCTAACCCCAGCTCGCTCAGGATGAGCTCAAACCCGGAGTCTGTCCTCTCCCTGCTGCTCTGTCCCTGCAAACGCGCCCGCCCTCGCACCGTGAGAAAGGCCCTGGTGCTGCTGTGCTCCTGGGCACCGACACGGGAGTCACACAGGGATGTCCGGGCCGCGAGCCCTGCAGCTGCTTCCTCCCTCCGTCACAGGTAAATGGTGGTATTGCCGTGAGGGCTCGCGGAGGCCGGAGCACCCCGGTGCCGAGCCTGACGGACACAGGCCCCTTGCTGAGGAGCTCAGTCTCTCATCCTCCACCTCTTGCTTCGGGACACTCTGAGTTGCTGAGGGTTTGGAAGCCCTGCCAGCTGAGCTCCTGTTCCAGTGCGCTTTTCTCCACCACCATTGCTGGTACCACACTGGGTGACCCTTTCCATAACTCCTGCTCCAATTTCTCTTTTGCTTTTTCAACCAGTGCCACTTCACTCTGCACGTGCCTCTGTCAGTCCCAAATTCAGAGGTGCTTGGATCTACCTGGGCCTGGGCTGGTTTTGCAGAAATGTCCACATTGCTCCCTAAAGCTCACTGGGATAGCTCAAAATATCATTGGTCTTTCCAATTCAGCCCTGAAAAAAAACATTTGGGATTTTCTTTTGTCTGTGCAGGGTGACTGGAGACGCTGGGCACTGATGGCAGTCACAGATGGCTCCTCTCACCTTCCTGCTTGGGGTGCCAGATCTCTGGCTTCATCTTTCCTCCATTTCAGGGGTTCTCCTCAGGGAACTTCACCCATGCGCCTGGCCCAAGCCTCCTTGGAGACAGCAGGGCTGAAAGGGAAGAAGAAACATACTGAGCATCCCCAGGTCTCTCTTCTGGGCTACTGGAAGTTGCCCAAAGGAGACATTACGTGATGGTGTCCCCCCACCTCAAGAACCAGAGCTCTCCAGGTGTCCACCTGCACGTTTCCTCTGCAGAGGTTGCCAGAGGACAACGCAGGGTGTCCAGACCTCTGCAGGCTGCTGCCAGCCTCGACCCCGGGTTTTGCACCCGCAGCCGTCCATGGCACAGAGGCTCGTGCCTGGCTGGCACCGAGCGCGCGGCTGTGCGGCAGGGCGGCAGCCACATCCCTGCCAACGGGAGCTCATCAAGCCGGGCTCGCCTTGTGATCGAGTGATTTGCTGGAGGTTGGGGGTGGCTGGCGCCACGCGGTTATTTATTTCTCCATTGCGCCGAGGAGAGGCGTGGAGAAGGGCGATGGCGAGCTCTGCATATTGCATCGCCGGCTCGATAATCAGGCGCATTAAAATTCCAAGACAGCTCCTGACAAAGTCGCTGCGCGCGGCGCAAGGTGGCTCGGAAGCTCCGGGAGCCGTGACAGGCAGGCGCACGGGCAGACAAAGAGCTCCCTGTGTCAGTCTCCGTCTGCTCCGGGAGGGAAAAACCAACACACACACACACACACACACACGCGCGCGCGCACACTCCCCCGCGCTGCCGCACAGCCGCACGCGGCTCGGCGCGCGCCACCCGCCGCACGCGCGGCCGGAGGGACGCGGCGCGCGAGCCACGCGGCAGGGCCCACGCTGCCCTCCCGTCTGCGCAGGGACACCACGGTGCTTTTCCACCTGCAGGGCACCTAAATGAGAGCGTGACGGGTCTCTTGGCAGTGTTGCGTCCCCAGGGTGGCTGCTGCTGCGGCGGCCTTGACGCTCGGCTGAGGCCACCTCTGCAGGACCCGGCTTGCATGTGTCCCTGGTGAGCTCTGCCGGGAGAGACACGGGAGGAGCAGGAGGTGCTTTTGAGGAGCCAGAGGCAGCCCCCCTCCTCGGCTCCCACAGGGATGTCACCCAGAGCCCAGCATCCCACCGCAGCCGTCCCCATGGCGGCCGTCCCCATGGCAGGCCGGAGGCTGCTCCGTGCCCTTGCACGGGCAGCACAAGCAGTCGGAGCCGCGGTGCGCACGGGTCCCCAGCCCGATGTGAGCACTGGCTGCGCGTCCCCATGGGCTGCCTGTGACCCCGGCGCGAGGTCCCCCCGGCCGGGTTTCTCCTCCCCAAGCCCCCCGAGCTGTAG
Organism: Tinamus guttatus; assembly: GCF_059628265.1. NCBI lineage: Eukaryota > Metazoa > Chordata > Aves > Tinamiformes > Tinamidae > Tinamus > Tinamus guttatus. Next base: position 7,679,546 of record NW_028288538.1, on the reverse strand, counting down.
TAATGTATTTTGCCACAGGGTGCCACTATGGCAAAGCTGTAAACCTGGCCGGGCCTTGCGTGCCTGTTGTGTAAGAGATACCTGGTGTTTTAACCATTTTATCTGTATTTTCCTCCTTCCCAGTCTCCCCTAAAGCCCTCTGCAATAAAACTGTTGTAACAGCAGCAGGGATATTTACCCGGGCTCAGCAAAGCAGCTGCTGCTGGATGGCTGTGGGTGGATTGGTTCCGTCTGCGGTGTCCTGGCAGTGACTGGGGGCAGAGCTGGCATCGGTGCCCAGCCGGCGTGGTGACATCGCTCCATCTCTTGGAAAGGAGCAAGCCATGACCCCTGGCCCACAGGCCCCGCCGTGCCCCAGCACGGAGCCCAGGGAGACACTGTGTGGCACAGGCCTCTGCCCGCGTTCCCAGACTGGGAATACGGTGCCGACCGCGCTCGCCCCCCTGCCCTGAGCCAGCTGGCACTCTCCTTGTGCCAGGCGCGGAGCAGACGATTCCCGGGGAACACAGCGGCCTCCCGGGCAAGGGGGAGGCCGTCTGGGCCGCTGGGGACTGGCGCGGGCTGCAGCAGGGGCCTTGCAGATGGCACAAGCAGCTCCTTGCCTCTCCCAGCCATTCCCTAAGGACAAATCCAGCCAGCCCTTGTCCTCCTGCATCCAGCCTTTCTGGCAATAGGCTGTGTCTCTCCAGTGAGGATGCTCCACACTGCCTGGGGAAACTGCAGCTGAGCGTCTCAGCACCACCTGCCCCAGCCCTTGCTGTACATCCCTGCCATCCTCCTCCTCCTGCCACCCTAAGGTGCCCAGCAGGGACTGGACAGGGTAGCTCAGCCCCTGCTACTGCCCCTGCTCAGCCCCTGGTGCAGCTCCCAAAGGATCCTTGGAACCAGTTCTGCCCCTGGAAACTCATGTGTGCAAGGGGACTTGTGCCTTTGCATGCCAAAGTGAGGAAAACCATGCAGGTGGAGTAGAGATCAGGCCGTAAGTCTGGGATCTTTTAGGGGGAAAAAAGTGGATTCTCTGGAAATCCCTCTGTATGTTGCTTTCCACAGGCTGAGCTACAAAAGGAGGATTCTCTTCTCGTCTTGCTAATAAAGTCTGGTTGAAATGACACAGTATAATCAGTGTTTACCTGGGAGTTTACATACGGTTTGTTGTAATTATAGTTTCAATTCCTGCTTTTGCATTTTTTTTTCAAACATCTATTTTTCAATCAGTAAAAGTAAATACTATTTTCAGCCCAATGTAATTCTTCCACTCCCGTGGCCACAAACACAGCGAGGAGAGCGATTCCATTTGTGAGCTGTGCAATTGAGCATAGAGAGGAGCCGGCGACTGGAGGGTGTTAGCAAAGCGTGAGCAGCTTCGGGGAGCCGGGGCCGATCCTCTTCTCCCTGCCACCCTCAGCACAAGAGCCAGGGCCTCCCCCTGCTCCCGGGCACTGCTGCCGCCAATAAAATCAGCATCAAGCCCAGAACCTGCTTCCTATCGTGGCTGTGTCTTTAAAAACCTAAAGCTGCCTAATCGGAGGCACTAGAGAAGGGATAAGAGCCATTAGGTGCAGCATCATTTATTCCTGGGCTGGCAAAGCTTTGTTCCCTGGTTGCAGATTGAGTTGGTACTGAAAGCATCGCGATCCCCCAGATTTAATTTTCTCCCACTTCTGCAGGTATGATTTATAACAAATAAAGGATCCTGCCAGCTGATTAAAACCATGCAGCCCCAATCGGCTACACCTCGTCCATCCATCAGTCACTCTGAGGACAAACTTGGACACCCCAGGTGCCAACCCGTGCTTAACACATGCATGTTCCGGTGGGATGATTTTTAAACCAATATTGGTTGCTAATCTGATACACACGCATGGATATATATGTGCGTAACATGAAAACATATATACATATAGATATATGCATGGATATTTATTTATTTATGTCTTTCCACCAGATCCTTGCAAAAGAATTTGAAGTTGTGTCTCAAGGAAGAGCCAGGCATTACTGAGATGTAGAAAAAAAAATAATACAGGAAATGTTGCTCTAGAGACACGCACACGAGCAGCCTGGTTTCAGTCTCAACCACTTCAATTGAATATTATTGTATTAGGTCCCTGAATGAATATTAAGTATTAGGTCCCCAAATCAAGTATCATGTGGACCCAATGCCTGCTCCTCTTTCCCTGTACCCATCGCTCCTCATCATGCCTGGGGTCCAGCTCGGGGGGCTTCTCCACCAAGTTTCACCCCTGAGAGCCTCAGAGCGGCTCCGGCTGCAGCAGGGCTGCAAAATGCAGGATTTATTCACAGGTTTTTCTAGGGACTCTGGGCATTTTGATGCTCCAGCCGGGTCTGCACTGTGCCTGCACAACGTGCCCCATCTCCCCTGCCTGAAGGCGATATTCACCCGGGGAAAAGAGGCTGCCCGAGTGCACAGGCAAGAGTGCGACTCACGCGGGAGAAGAAGCTCCCCGGGCGCTTGAAGTTTTCTGCGTGAATAAATGTCTGTCCCTAATTCGGGGGCTTTCTCACTCATTGTGCCTCATGTTTGGGCTTTGGCCAATATGTCCCGAGTTCTCTTTTTTTTTCTTTCTTTTTTTTTTTTTTTCGGAAGGAGGGTGAATATTGTCCGTGTGGTGAGAACCGTTCTTCTCCCACCGCTTCCTGACCTGAAAAGAAAACAAAAAAATGCAGTCTTTTTTTTTAAAAAGACACTTGTTTTCACTTGCTCTTTCACAAAAAGGCTCTTCTCACTGTTTCCCAAGCGTGCGTATATTTTCTAAGTGAATTTCTTAAAAGCCTATCTCATTCAATATTTTTACCCCCCAAATTAGGAATTAGATGTTTTAAACTATCGCCCAAAATATTTATCATAAGGAACAAAGATATTAGAATCTTCTTACTAGTTTTATTTCAATTCTCCTTTTCAGGCTTTTATCTTTTCAATCCAAATTTTGGTGACAATAATCAGATTTTGATTGACATTAAAATTATTTATTGTCAAATTGTAGCTGTTTAATAAATTGTGCCTGCTTTTTTAGCTTATAAATGCTGTATCTTTACTACCTTGTTTCTTAATTCGAGGGAAGGACTCACTTCTGAAGGAAGACATCAATATTCTTAACCTAGACTACATGGAAGAAAGCTTTTTACACACACATCACCCTGGGAAGAGAGAGACCCAGTTCCAGTTTTGTGCTAATTATATATTTTTAAATCTATCTGTTTTATAAAATTTAGCTTTATATTATAATGGTAAAACATGCTCCTGTGAGCTACGCGTGAGCCAGAGAGGATTTTAATCTCCATTCAGATGCACAGCACAGTGAATTTGTCAAAAGAATTTTTAAAAAATAATAATCAGGAAAACAATTCAGAACTACTTTGATGATCCAGATTCGAGGAGTGAGTTCATCCAAAAATATAAAGCAGAGCCCAGAGTTATTAATTGGCGAGTGCTATTAAAATCTGGGTCACGCTGCAAATTAATTTTTTTTTCCTTGGTTTTCACAAATTACTGAAAGGTAAAAGAAACAGTAGCTGATTTTACCTTTATAAAAAAAAAAAAAAAAGGGAATAAAAGGCAGGGAGGGGAGAGAAGGGAAGGATTTTTAAAGTGCACCCCTTCAGAACATCCATTGAGAACCAAGGAGACTTGGGGCCCGTGGCAGGGGCCAGGGGACATGGGGACAGGCCACGGTGAGGGCACAAAGCCCTGGCAGGGGGACATGGTCTCCAGGGGATGATGGCTGTGGGAGGACAAGGCCCTTGCAGGACAACAGGACCCTCCGGGCGTGATGGCAGCAGCAGGAGGACAAGGCCCTCATGGAGAAGATGGCGGCGGGGAAGGGACACGGCCCTGCAAGGATGACAGTGAGGGGACAAGCCCTCCTGAGGATAATGTTGGCGAGTCCCCTTGGCACTGAGCTGCCCAGACCTGTCGTAGCCTCTCACCACCCCCTTGAGTGCCATTTTTGCACCAGGAACATGAAAATCTTCCTAAGTGCTCGGTGGGAGCAAACCCCCAGGCTGAGACTGCCCTGCTCCTCTCACAAATGTCCTCCAGTGCCTCTCCTTTAACACAAGTGGCAAAGCAGCTGAGGGAAACGCAGGAAGATGCAGTATTTCCTTAAGACTGGCACCATGCTTTGAAGCTGCAAGGCTCTGCGGATACGTGGGGCATCAGCACAGCTCTGCTTCAGGAAGGCTCATTGGGCTTGGGGGTTTATTTTTAATTTTTTCCCCCTACTAATACGCTGAAATGTCTCCGAGAAGAGAGGGTGCGTGCGCTGGCGGGGAGGGCGGCTGCTGGGGAAGCGCTGCCTCTCAGAAAGGCAAATAATCACAGCCTAGGTTAGGTCTTCTGTCGAGAGAATAATTGTGCTTCTAAAGGGCCCGCTATGATGAGCAGCGCCGCTTTGAAATAGAAATAAATACATAAATAAATCAGGGATCTTGGGCTGATTAAGGCAATTGCTTCCCTTGCTTTCGCAACCCCTTCGGGTCCTGGTTCCCAGAGCCAATTACATATTTAAAAAGTTTTGCTCTGGAAATAAAAAAAAAAAATAGACTTCAACTCTAAAATAAAGTTTCTTTGCTGTTGCCTAATGAACAGCGAGGGCCAAGACGTTTTACAGCTTATCAATTGGTTTTAAATGGCCATGGCTCCAGCTCAGAGCATCTTTAAGGGTTGGGTGCGAGGCGCCTGCAGCCGCGGTGGTGGCCTGGATGCTGCCCCGCGCGGGGTCACCACAACAGCCACCGCTGTCCCAAGGCCTTTTGTGCGGGCGAGCAGCCATCCCGCCTCTGCCGTGTCCTCTCCTCCTCCGCTGCCCCTTGGTCAGCCCTTCAAAGGCCACCCGGGGCCACCAGGGCTCTCATGAGCAGCCTTTGCTTTTGCCAACATAGTCTCAACTTCTCCAGCGCTGACACCTGCCCGCATTGCCACCGGACCATGCGCAGGCTAAATCTCTGCTCCCTACTCAAAAAAAAATCCCAGGGATCGCATCCCCACAACACCTCCGTGCATTTTGGCTCCGCTCACAAACTTCCAGCTGGATGGACACAGCAAACGGTAACGTTCGGCTGCCCAGCGCCACGCTGGGACTGTGACAACAAGAGCTATAAAAAGAGATCACGCTTGCTGCTTAGACCTGCCTCTGCTTCCAGCATCGCCTCTTTGTAAATGTGTATTATTGACAGCAGAAATTATGCCTGATTAGGTCGGGAAAGTATGGAAATGTTGATGATTATTGGTATTTACCAAAGGGTTGCTTCCAAGGCTAGGACTATTCTCAGGCTTAAATCTGTTATATGTGCCATTTCTGATGAATAATTTTAAGCTTTAATTCAAAAAATAGCATTGTGTTTATAATGCTATATAAGGTTTTATTCTGGCTGTATGTGCATGATTATATATGTATATGTGTGTGGGTGTAGGGGGGTGTGTACAGCAATATAATGAGACAAACAACTAAATCTGGAGCTTATGCAAAAAAATAAAATTAAAAAAAATAAAAAATAACAGCGTATCCTAGCCTAAGAAGAGATAGTTTTACTCTGATACAATTTCAGTGTCTTTTTAAAAGACAGCAGAATTATAAGCGCATTGCCTGAATAAACAGGTAATAGTTTTTACTGATCTATAGATAAACATGCTGAAATGTTGTAGGTGCAGGTATACACTTGTGCGTGTGTAGGGGGTGTATTCAACATCTGTTGAATAGTTGAAATGGGCTGGTACATGACAATACGCCAGACACTTTTCAGCACATCAAATCTGTGTATCAGCACTTTTCACAGAGCAGGAAAGAAACAATAATTAACAGATGCAATGTACACCACTTTCCTGCTAGAATTTCTGTACATCCATTTCATCTGTGGACATGCACGCAGAATCTCTCACATTTGCACAAAGTAGAACTTTACGGCATTTTCAACATAATTTTTTATACTAATGGTTAAATTACTCGACAGAAACAGCATTTTCTGATTCTGTTTCTCTCTTTTTTTTTTTTTCCAGCAACACCTTATCAGAGATTTGCATTGGTCCCTGCCCAGCTCTACTGGTTTTATAAAATGCTCTGGAATAATCCTGGGAATAGCAGTGTGTGGGAAGGAGGAAGGTTTTAACTGCATGGGATCTTCCATCTCTAACTCTGTTTCTATGGATATCTGAAGGGAGTTTATATTTATGCCTCCTGTTTGAACCATTTGTGCAACTTTGTATGAGGAAGAGGAGGAGGAGGAGGCCAGAACGCGGCTTGGCCACCGGAGCTGGCTTGCTGTCTCCTGAGCCCCCGGACGCAGCAGTAAGAGATTCATCCCTCTTGTCCTTCCTCTTCCTCACAGGCTCCTGCAGCCCTTTCCCAGCCCTTTCCCAACTCGCTCCCACTGCAACCACCCCAATTCCCTCTCAGAGAGGGATATTCCATCCGTCACATTGTCCTTTGCTGTCAGGAGAGGAGTCACCGTCCGCATGGCCCCAGCGCTGGGGGAGGGAATGGGCTGGGGGCACCAGAGCAGGTAGGAGAGGGGAGGCGCACGGACGGGGCCGGCACTGGCTTCAGAGCGTTACAGCGATGGCTCCAGCATTAATTGATCAATCACGGGATGACAGTTAATTAAGGAGAAAATAAAGCCACTCTGCCCAGCCTGGCATTAGTAGGCAGCGGCGTTGAGATTTCTGCATTACAAGGGGGGAAAAAAAAAGGGACAGCTGGAGGGAGAAACCCATCCCTGCCAGCTCCAACATCGCCCCACGGGCTGAGGCAGCAAGGGGAGCAAAAGGCAGGTGCAGGCAGGAGAAAGCAGGGGTCCTGGGTGAGATTTGATGGGTGCCACCAAGAGCGCATGACCAGGGCTCCGGTCCAAGCAGGAGATGCCGGGCACCCGGGCTGCCTCCGTCTGGGAGGTGCATGGACCACATTTTGAGGAAGGCCAAGCAAAGACATGGCCTGGAGAGGCAAAATATGCCATGTGGTCACGTCCTCTGGCCACAGGCTGTCCTGGCCACATGTCCCCAGGCAGGAAGGACTACGTCAGGGACGTGGTGCACCGTGTCACAGGTTTGGAGGCAGCTTGGCTGCATCCCTGGGCCCTAGTGCTGACATAAAAGATGCTCCAAGGCCTAACAGAGAAATCTGAGGGGGCCCGTCACAGGGCCTGGCACCACCTCCCCAAAAACGGGCACCATTCAGCGTGCCCAGGAAGACCCCAAGGCACAACAAGGCAGCAGCCAATTCTTGGCTTCTTCTCCCTCCTTTCCTACCCACCTTTAGTTTTTCCCCGCCTCTATGTGCCAGGAATGGTCTTAATATGAAAAATTATGCTTTTTGTTAAAAACTATTACTAATGAGGCGTCTTTCCTGCCCTTAATTGTTGCCAAGGCGATGACCCCAGCCAGCCATCTTTAATTAACTTAGACTAGATCTCCTGAAATGAGTTCCTCTGCTAAATTGCTCACCGCCGCTCGCAGGCACGGAGCCGTGTTTGCCCAGCCCGCCCGCTCCGGCGCGTCGCTCCTGCCACGCGAGAGGGTGACGGAGCCGCTGGCGACCTCCCCTCCCTGTGCCACCCCGGGCACTCGCTCTGGAGCCAGGTGGCCCATTGGCAAGCCCTGCAATAGGGCCAGGGGAAACAGGCCGGTTGGCAAACGGTGATAAGTGAGGGGTGAAACGGGTAGGAATTCAGAATCCTTGGGGGATCCAGAGTCAGGATCATGTCCCACCTTGGAGATGGGACCTTGGGATTTTCCTCCAGGAGAAGTGAGTCCATCGCATCCCTCGGCTTCCCTCCTGTGCCGAGGTGGCTGCGGTGCCGGTTGTGCTCCCGGGGCCGGGCGCGGGTGACGGTGACGGCGGCAGCGCGGGGAGAGGCGCCGCGCAGCTGGCGGAGCTCCAAGCGAGCGGGAAGAAAATCACATTTCCTGCCTGACAGATAACGCCGGTCAAGAGAATGCCAGGACAATTCCTGAAAATGCCATAATTGTTTTAATCTGATCGCGGATAAAAGATAATGATGCTAACAATATTTAAAGGCAATTACGGTTTCCTGCGGCTGTTGGGCTCTCTCAGAGCTCTCCACTCAAGGGCCTTTGTTTACCGGCAGCTTCGATGATGCCGGGCCCTCCGCCGCGGGTACGTTTTTCTCTTGGGTTTAATTTACACCTGCACCTCCATCAAGCCGGTTGGGTGGACGATTGCCAAGGGGCTCTGCTGTGTCGGGGACGAGCACGGGCTCCATCTGCATGCAGAGGGCCTGGCTATGGGGCTCCAGGGACCACCGCCGCCCTCCTGGGGTTTGTCCCCACCAGGGCGACAGCGGGAGAGAGCTCCCAGATCCCACTTAACGAAGGACAAAGGGATTTAATCACTGATGTTACAGGCACTCCATTAATAGACGTACACTGCACACCGAAACTGCTTTAAAACGCCACGCAAAGCTTTCACCGAAATAAGACAAGGGGAGTAAATATATGCCTTAAAATGCGGAGTGTGTTTTCAACTAATGAAAATACAAAGGAGCACGGACTGTCCAACATAGGTGTAAAACCATAGCGAGGCTGGGAAAAGGCAATTTTTCAGGAATTATTTGCCAATAGCAAACAAATAAAAAGCACCAGAGCCACTTAACAGAGCAAGCGGTTGGGCTGGGACATGGCCAGACCATGCACGAGCACCCAGAGAGGGGACAGACGGAGAAGAAAATGAGATGAATTCCTTATATTCAGGGTTGTTAAGAGGATCTTAAAGAAATTCTTCAGCTAGAGGTTTTCTTTACAGGGGACAAGCTGGGTGTGTGTATGCTCCTGGTAGCGGTCGGAAAGGTTGTAATGCAAATCCACCAAATGCCAGAGACAAATAGCAGCAAAGGATGAGCTTCGTGCAAGGGTTTTACAAGAACTTAAATATGAAATGATTATTTCAGTAACTAGAGTTTAGCCTCCCATGTGAATTGGTCTTTGTAAGGAGCAATGGAAGATAGCCAATTTCCCCCCCAAAAAGGGCTCTACAGGGGGTCCAGCAAATCACAATGTTGTGAGTTTAATGGGGAAAATTCATAGAAACTGTGACAAAGAATGAGCAGAAACAGCGATAAACCTGATGGTTTGGTAAATAAGGCTGATCCTGTTGATAAGAACTGAATTTCGAAAAGCAGCTTTTATATGAATAACTGGTTAAATGTTAGGAGACAAAGTGTGGTAACAAAACGGTCAGGTCCCCCAGCGGAGGGAGGTTACTGCTGATGCCTCCGCAATGGAAAGCGAGGAAAAGGAAGGGAAATAGTGAGCACTGGTCATGGGGGAAAAAAAATGTGGATGAATTAAAAACTGATATCATATAGAGGTTTATAGAAGGATCTCTCTATACTGATTGACTCAGCCATAAAATGAGAAATAAATTCAGTGTTGAGAAAATCAAACTAGCAAGCAGAGAGAAAACAAATCTATTGCCTACGCTGCAATAAAAAAGCTATAACCAGCAAGAAAGAGAGCTCCGAGTTATTGCAGATAGGTCTTTGGAAAGATCGGATCAGTCCCTGGCGGGGGGCAGGAGGCGAAGAGCGGGTCAGGAATCGCCGAGCAGAAGCACGGCCGGGCCGCTGCGGATGCCTGCGGACGTGAGCCGGCCCCGCTCCGGTCTCTGCATCTCCAGCAGGATCTGGCAGGGCTCGAAAGGGACTAGGGGAGGATGAGGAGGCTGATTGGAGATAGGCAATAGCTTCCACCGGAGGAGAGATTAAATAGACTAGGGCTCTTCACCCTGGGAAAAAAAAAAAAAAAAGTGACTAAGGAAGATGAGAGTGGACTGTGAAAGCATGAATGGCAGAGAGAAGGTGAGTGGGTGCTTATTATTCACTGCTCATCTCAGCGGAGGAATCAGAGGGCACCACGCACGGGCTGAGCTGAAGGCACGCGGAGGTGCCTGGGTAGAGTCATCTGGGGCCACCTGGGAGACCAGGAGTTCCGAAGGAAGGAGAGAAAGGAACTGTGGAAGCCGAACCCGAGCAGTGCCCTGGCAGGGCTAGCACGGGGCAGCCTCGGAAGGCGAGTCCCGGCACGGGGCGCTGCTGGGTGGAAGGGACATCTCCCCTCTCCATGGTCCTGCACCCTCTCCGGGGCTCAGCGCCTTCGTGGAGGACGTGGCTCATGACCGAAGCTGCTGGTTTGGGGGGCTGCCCCCCCGCCCCGGGGTCCTCTGCCTGTCCCAGTGCATCTCATCTCCAGCGCCGAGCCGAGGAGAGGGGCAAAGGCGGCGGGAGGGCGGACGGGGCTGGTTTGCAGGGGACCTGGGGACACCCCCTGTGTAGGCACGGGGCGGTGAGACGGAGACATGTGATGATTCCGACGTATGCACGGGGGTTCCCGCAGGGAAATCCACTCGAGAAAAGCAGGGCCAGCTCGTAACGAAGTACACGGCACGTTCCCAATGCGACCCACAGCAGCACCCCACGGAGTGCGCGGTCACCGGTGGGAAGCCCGTACCCGGGGTGGCCCGTGCCCACAGCCAGTGGCGACGAACACGCGTGGCCGTCGCTTCTGTAACTGCAAAGCTAGCGGGCTGCGGGAGACACCGCGCTGGCTCCGGCGCAGGCAGGGCTGCCCGGCCAGGCGGAAAATTAACACTGACATTGAGTTTAATTAAACAAAACAACCGGGTTGCGACTTGGAGCGGAGGCGTCGCAGCATCGGGTCGAGGGGGGGAATGGACCCTGTTTGGGCGCAAAACCCCGCGCTCGCCCCCTTCTCACCGCCCGACGGGCCGGGGCAGCCAGGTGCCCTGCGCAGCCCCGGCTGCCCGCGACAGCGCGACCGAGCCCGAGAGGCCCGAGCGGGGCCCACGAGGGACCGGGACGTGGACACGCTTCCCCCGCGGATCTTGCCGACCAGGAACGGGAAATAAAACTTTTTTCCCCTCTCGTATTGTCCGTCTCTTGCAAAAATGCGCAGGGGACACGTGCGGGGAGGATAGTCACGCGTGGCGCTGCCCCTGCGTGGAGTAGGGGCCCTGCCCAGCGCGCTGCGCGCGGGAGGGTGGAGGGCGGTGCTCCTGGGGGCAAATTTCGTTGAAGGGGCTTGGGACGACGCGGCTCCGGCGAGACCTGGGCACGGGGACAGGCAAACCTCTAGCGGCCACCGTCCAGTCCCACTTTCCGAGGGAAAAAGAAAACAAAAAGAAAAAAGAAAAGAAAAGAGAAAAGGAAAGGAAGGGAAAAATATACAAGAAGAAAAATAAAGGAAAAAAAAAGAAAAGAAGAAGGAAAAGAGGAAGGAAAAGAGGGAGGAAAGGCCTGATGTGGACAGGGAAAGTCCAAGCAGAGATAGAGACAGCAGCAGGGCAAAGATCAGCGGTCCTGGGGGACGCGGAGGAGCGGTAGAGACCGGGCTCTGGCTCTCCGCCCCGCTCCGGTTTCCCGCAGCCGTCGCCACGGCTCGACTCCGTTCAGCCGTCGGGACCCGCGTTAGACTCGGTCGGAAACTTCGCTGCCCGCGACGTTTTCTGGCCTCCCCCGTGTTCCTTCTCGGCGGGGCGGGAGCGGTGGCTGCAGCTGGGCAGCCCTCGGTCACCTCCCCGCCACCGGTCGCGTAGGGACCAGGGCGCAGAGCTCGCACACGGACACGGCGAAGAGGCGGGAGGAGCAGAGCGGCAAATCCTGTCCCCGTTGTGCAGCGTTTCACGGGATCTGAGCCCCTGTTCCGCCAAACTGCCGCCGCTCGGGGCCGCTTTCTACCTCCAAGGGGGCAGCTGCTCTCTGGAAATAGCGCGCAGCGCGGCGGCAGGAGAGCGCAGCGGAGGGCAGTGTCCCCGGCCACGACCGGGGGACAGAGATGACCGTCCCGACACTACTTCGGGAATCGCTCCGAAGCCGCCGAGATCTGGGGCTCGGCTATTTTACTACGTCTTGCCCGTGTTTCTGCCTGACCCCTTCCAGCTCTCAGATCTCTTCCACTGAGCACTCGGGAGCTTCCTCCAACTTTAAGAGACATCTCATTTCCCTCCAGGCCCCCTGGACTAAAGGAAAAAAAAAAGAAAAAAGAAAAAAGAGAGAGCGAGAATTCCCGGAGACGAGGTGCAGACCCTCTGTCGTCGAACTTCTGAGCAGCCATCTCGCTGCGCAGAGGCTCCTAGCCCCGTCACTATTTTATTTTATTTTATTTTATTTTATTTTATTTTATTTTATTTTATTTTATTTTATTTTATTTTATTTTATTTTATTTTATTCTTTTTTTTTCAATTGGGGGGAGCCCGTGAAATGTCGGTTTTGAAGGATATTTGTAATAACATAACCAGCAAAATGAATGTCATATTTTTGCTCCAATGAATTGGATTTCCTGAAATATTGTCTCCGTAATGATGCCTTTAGGCTCCTCTGGATTAGATAACTCTCCAACCACATCAAGAAGGCTAATTATCCCAAAGCCACTTTCCCCGCATTTTCACATCTATTTTATATATATATGTATATATAAAATATTTTCGAGTCTCCAGAGCGGGGCCACCTTTGCCCGGGGACACAGCGCCGGGCGGCGGGAGAGCTGCAGCGCCCCGCGCCCATCACCGTGACGTCCTGCCTGCCCTCGGGGGGAGCCCGGCCAGAGGTGCACGGGGGGCCGCCAGGGGGTCGCCGCCTGCCCCACAGAAAGGTGCGGAAGGGCCCGAGAGGAGAGAGTCGCTGCTCCGAGGGGGCGCGCGGAGGCGGGGACGCCCCGTCGAGCCGCCGTGACGCCGCGAAGCTGCCCGCCAATCAGAAGGGCCCGGCCGCGCCTCGGCAGCCCGTGCTGACCAATGAGAGCCGCGCGGCGCGATCCCCCTCGACGGCGCGAAGGGCGGGCGCGCACGTGGCGCGGCCCAGCGCTCCCTCCCCGCCCGGACCCGCGGCCCCCGTGTCCCGTCGGGGAGCCGCAACGACCGCCCGTCGCGGCCCCGTCCCCAGCGTCCGCGGGGGCGGCGACGCCGCTGCTTGCGGAGGGCACTTGCAGGAGCCCCATGGGCATGGACGCCCCCCCCGGGGAGGCCCGCGCGTGGGTGTCCCACGCCGGCCTCGTCTCGCCCACAGCCTCCCGGCCCCGCACGGCCTCTCTGTCCCGGCTCTTTGCCTTCGGACGGGGAGTTTGTGCTTCGGGATTATTCGGCCCCTGCAAGTTTTTTGTTAGGCAGTCCTGAAAGGCCTCAAAGGCTGGGAATACCATTCTAATTACAGGGAAGCACAGCTTATTTAGAAGATAAAAAGAGACTTGTAGTCTCATAACAGCTTCTTATATCCGTCAAATAAGGATCTCTAATGACGGGGTGAGAGCCAGTGAATGCGTAAAACAAACTAAAAAAAAAAAAAAAAAAAAAGAGCGAAAATAAAGCAGCCAGGGGCTTAAGATATATTAAATTACCCTGATTAGGAATTTAGGCTGTGGCTCGAGTCTGCTGGAGAGGCTGGCGAGGGAGGGGGGGACGGAAAGTGCTGCTATTCATTTCTGGGGAGAGGGGTCAGTAGGTCGGAGGAGTTCACAGGGCCTGGCTCTATTCTTATGCTAACAGAGAATACAAGCGCTGGCCTGGAAAATAGAAATGAATTTGCAATAATCCGAGCCCCTCTGTTTGCAAGGCGAGCGGCTCTATAGCTAATTGCAGCCCGGGCTCCCCCGCCTCATTGCGGACAGTTGTAACGATGCATGGGAGATTAGAGCCCGGGGGTTCTCTTTTTTTCCTTTTTTTTTTTTTTTTTAGGTAGTCTCTCCCCCTCCCTCTCCCCGACGGTGAAATATTCCGGGGCAGACGCTGGTGTTTGGGCTGGCCCTGCTCGCAGGGAGCGGGGCCAACCAACTTCTTGAACTTCCCCGGAGCCGTCGGCGCTGCCGCGGCCGCGCGAGGGAACGCCCGGGGGGGGCGGCGGGGCCCGTCGGGCCGGCGCTCCCGGCTGCGGGTGGGGATGTGGAGGGGAGCGGGAGGCAGGCAGGGTCCCGGGGCGAGGGAGGGTTGCTTGAGCTGCCGGTGACAAGCAGTAAATCGGGGAAGAATAGCGCATGGAAAGGAGACGTCGCGGCCGCTCGCCGGCCCTACAGCTGCCGCCCCGTCTCGCCGCTACCCGAGCGGGCGGCAGCGGCCCCTGCGGCGCAGCGGCTCCGCGGTGGCCGCCGCCGAGGGACGCCCGGCTCCGTCCCCGCCGCCCCGACGGGCGCCCCGGCGCTCGGCGCCTCCCTGCGCGGCCGCTCCGTCGGCTCGCGCCGTTTCAGCACCCTGGACAGGAGGGCGGGCGGGGCCTGCGCTGTCCTGCGCGCCCTGGACGGACACGTCCCCGCTCCGGACGGTTCCCACCGCTGTCCGGGCCTCTCTCGACCCGATAACACCCTCCAGAGCGAGGGCCGGGGGGGTCTGTGTCAGCCCGTTGGGGGCGAGGCTGCCCCACGGGAGCCGCAGAACGTCACCCGCTCTAGGCAGGGCCCGATCCTGCCCCCGGGAACTGGGACCGTTCGCAGGTTGCCGTCAAGGGAGGGCACCTCCCGGCCCGTGGTTGCCTTGATGGCCCCGGCCTGCGCCCCGTCGTGCGACCGAGCCCGGGTCAGCGGTGTTGGCCACGGCGGCGAGCGCCGAGCCGGGGGCTGGGCACGGCGGCTCCGCTCCTTCCGTAACCGCCTCTGCCTCCTCGTCCCGGGCTGCCCCCAAGGCAGAGAAACCCTCCGCGGGTTGTGCCTGGCGCCGGTGGAACGAGGCGCTACCGGCTCCGCGCCCAGCGCCGGCTCCGCGGCCGCGCAGGGTCGGTCCCCGCGGAGCCCCTGCCGCCCTTGGCAGCGAGAGCGACCGCGGCGAACTGCGCGCTGCCCTCCCTGCAGCCGGGACTGTCCTTGTCCTCCCGCGTCCCCGCCGCAGAAATCGGGCACAGCGAAACCCAGGGGAGGTTTGGAGAGCGGGGCCGCCGCGGCTTTTGCTCCCCGCCTCTCTCAAAATCGCTATTTCTGTCTCTCCGAGAGGTACAGAATTTTCTCACCCGAGATTGATATTAAAAAGATAATTTTCCTAACTGGCATCCGTTGGACACATTCACCCCCACTCACATTGTCCTTGCCACAAAGCCGCTCTTGGATGTTTATCCTGACATTTTTATTTGTCGTTTTAAAAGAAGGAACCTCTGGATATTAGTCAGTGGATGGTTCTGAGAGGTACGCTAAGCTTAAATAAATTATATTTCAGGTACATAAAAATAAGAATTAAAACACGGCGTCACTAATTTCCAATTGTATGTTGAGTCGCTTCGGAAAACGGCAGTACTATTTGTAATAATAATCTATTAACTGTATTTGGGTGGAATTTTCAGTAGAAAGAATTCATTATGGGGTTCCTTCGTGTGTAGTCGTTCTCAGGAGGAAATAAGAGGGGGGGATCAGAAAAAAAAAAAGAAAAAATATACAGACGAGAGTTTAAAATTTGTTTTGGAAAAAAAAAAATCATCGGCGCTTTAATCTCTCCTGCTCTGGGGCACGGAGATGAGCTGGAGACGAGGTTTATTTCGCAATGCGAGTCGGGGGTTGCGTTTCCCTCGCAAGCGGCGGCCCCGGGGCTCGGCCCGGTGCCCGGCAGCCCCGCAGCGCTGCCCGGGCGCTTCTCCTGCCCGCCCGGCTCCGCTCACGCCCCGTCCCAGAGCCCCGGAGCGCGGGGGCTCGCGGTGACACTTCGCACAGGGCCGAGCGCCTGTCGCCTTGCGCGTGCAGGGACGTGTCGCTGCTGTCGAGGAGGACAGCTGGGACACACAGCTCCGCAATAAACCCCGTCCTGCAGCATCCCTGCGGCAGCCCCCGCCGCCAGCGCCTCTTTCCTCACTCGCTCGTTCCTGCAGCTTACAAAGTCGCATAGGGGAAGGGGAGCGGGTTTATTTTGCAGCAAGGAGCTGTGTAATACGGCTATGAAAACGCTGAGAAAATGGCCCAATTTCCCTCTGCTAATCGAGGACTAATGTCTGTTCAAGAGCCGCTTCTCTGGCCCCTGCAACCGCTACGCTGGGTCCAGCGGGCAGCGCGTAGAGCCCCGCACGACGGGGCGGCAGCAACAGCCCTGCGTGGGCTTCCCGGGGAGGAACCGCGGGTGGGCGGTTTGGGACATAGCAAGTTGGGTTCCTGGGAAATGCCCCCCACCCCGGTGGATTCGCCCCCAGGTTCTTTCCCTTGTCTCGGGGCCCTTCGCAGGCTCCTTTCCCTCCACTTCGGGAGGCGTTGGTAAGGGAGTTCTCACTTAAACGAAAATCTCAAAGTCGCCTGCAAAGACGCCCCCGCGGCCCCCCGTCCGGCGGGGTGGGAGATGAAGCCCGGCCAGGGGGGGCTCCTCCTGTTCGAGTTGGGGGGCAGGTGGGGGAAGCTCTACCTGAATCGCCTGGGCGGGCGGGTGCGGATGCCCAAGGATGCCTGAGGGCGCACGGCGAGGGCTGCGATACGCGCAGGAGGGGTAAAAACAGAGTGTGCGGGTACATACCCGCGCGTACGGGTACACACCCGGGTGTGCTTGTACACACCCGTGAGCGCGGGTGCTCGCAGGCCGGGCGCACACCCGCGGGCGTGGACACCCGCAGAGACCGGGCGCGCTCCCGCGGGCAGCCCCACGCGCGGCGGGTCCCGGTGCGCGGCCTCGGTGAGAGCCACCTCTGCAGCTGGCACCCCCGGCCGTGCCCCCCGTGCCAGCGCAGCCGGCGGCGGAGCAGAGGTGCAAAACCCGGCGCTCACACCAACAGCAGCAGGGAGGGACCCCCCGCCCTTGCGCAAGGCGAGGAAGCAAAAAACGCCTCCGGGATAACGGTGCCGCGGAGCGTTTCCCTGTGCCCCACGAGCCGGCCAGGACCCCGCACCGTTTCCTGGATGGCTCGGGAGAGACGGGGCTAGGGAGGGGGCTGCCCGGGACGGGGGTCCAGGTGCCCGGGGGGGAGCAGCGGGACGTGTCGGTGCCGAGGGCGGGGGGCGCCGGCGGGGGCTGTTTGGGTGCCACATTAACACGCGCTGCAGTGCGCACACGGGAGCCCCTCCCCCCGCTCTGCCTGTATGCTAATCACATGCAAATCGCCTCGTTTGCATGTTTATCTCTGTCAATGGGCGAGCGTGGCGGGCGAGGTAATACATTTCCCAGCGCGGCGCCCCCCGCCCCGCCGGCCCCGCCGCCCGGCCCTGGCACCGCGGAGGCAACTGCCGCAAAATGGCTGCCCGGGGCGGGGGGGCTGCGAGACACCGGGAGCCCCCGCCTCGGCCCCCCGGCAGCCTCCGTGCCCCCCCGGGGGCCACCCAGCCCCCTCCCCCGAAAGCCAGCGCCGGATTTTGTGCTCAAGCAGCCAATGCGGGCGGCGTCACCCTTCCCCCTTCATCTCTCCTCCTCTCCATCCCTCCCTCCCCCGCTCCATCTTTCCTCCCCCCCATCCCTCCTCCCCGCTCTCCACACACACACACCCTCCGCCCCGAGACAAATCCACGCCGGAGAAGGGATATTTCCCTGCTCAGGGAGATTTCTGTGCGATTCGGGGGAAAGTCCCTTTCCTCCTTCCTGGGGGCTCCGACCCTGTGCGACGTCGATGCGGGCGCTGAGCCCCGAGCAACTCGTGACCGCTGTGGGTCGGCCGCGCTTCAGTCGGGCGGGCGCGGAGGAGCCGCAAGCCGGCGCCTCGGGGCTGGTTTCTGCCCTGATCTCGGCCCTGCTGCGGGTCCTGGGGGGGTTCCACGGACACCCGTGTGAGAAAGGAGCCGCGTGTGCAAACACGCGGGTGATCCCCGCGCCGGCAGCGCGTTACCATGGAAAAGCCGCGCACCGCACGGCCGGGGCGCAAAGGCGAGGCACCTGTGTGCTTGTATTTTTTTATTATTATTATTATAAAATCGGCCGCAGGGACAGGGCTCAGGCCGCGGCGCCCGGGTCTTTGTGCAGCGAAGCGGCCGCCAGCGAGACCTGTCCCTGGGCCCGGCCCGGCTGGGGTCTCAGCCTGGTCCGGGAGGGAGCCGGGGCACCCCGGGGCGGCGGCTCCCGCAGCACAGGGTGGCTGCGAGGGCTCCTTGAGCCAATATCGCGATTTTCAACCACATACTTTGAAGGCCGGCGTTTCTGGGAGCGCAGGGCCGCAAGTCCGCCCGGCCCCCGCCTCCGCACCCACGCGTGGCAGAGCTGGCCCCACGCGGAGGGTGGGCGAGTTCTGCGGCCAGATCCCCGTGCGAGCTCCGCACGGGCTGCAAATGTGGGAACAGCTAAGGCCAACCTCGTGGCAAGGCCAAAAATGGGGCACGTATCTCTGCAAAGCAGTGGGCCAAGGAGGCAGCCCCTGGGAAGGGCGCCGTGGGTATGTGCACATACTACATTATATCGGTTATATATATGGGATATATACACATTAAAATATATTTGTATATATTGCATAATATTTTATCGTAGTATATTTTATCATGTCACATTATGCCGTGTTATGCTCTAAGCTGCCATGTGCTTTGTTGTTTTGGGGGGCGTCTTTGCAAGGACACCCGTATTCCACCGTTTCCTCACCTCCTCCTAGCCTCTTATCTCCCCCCCCTTTTTTTTTAATTCTCCCAAATCTTGTCACCTTCTCACTCTCTGCAACTAAGGTGCTTTCGTTTCCTCTTTCTCTTATCTCTATTTTTATCACGGGAAAGAAGGTTAATTCCTTCTCCTTCTCCCGAAATTGTCTTCCAAACAAATAATATCAGACTAAAACCAAATCTGCCAGACTGTGCCTGAGTCTTCCGGGCAAACTCTTCCATTCCCACTGACCAGTTTATCACCCAGGCGTCACCTGTATCAGCAAACGAGACCCCCGCTCCTAGCGGCAGAGAGAGTGGACTTGGGAGCTTTTTATTTGATTTTATTTTAGTTTTTATCGTCTTCGAAGGTTCTCGTTTGGGGGGGGGGAACCCCGACACACGCAACGAGCCTATGGGCAGGGGGGAACCCGCTCCCCGGACAGCTCGAGGCCGCCGGGCAGAGACGGGAGCGGGAGCGAAAAGCCCCGGGTTTGGCCCCCCCGGCCCCGGCCTCGGCCCCGCCACCCCCGCGCGGGGACCGGCCCCCAGCCCGGCCTCCCCCGGCCCCAAAGCGCGGTGGGGGGCGGGGGGCAGGGGTGGAGTTTGTCCCGAGCCCTCCGGGGACCCCCTGCGTCCCCCCCGGCGGCAGCGGGACGGGGTGGCCGCTCCCCGTGGGCCCGGGCTGCAGGTGCGAGGCTGGCCCGGGGGTGCCGGGCCGGGCCGGGGCCCCCTCGTGTCCCCGGGCCGGCTCCGAGGTGGGTGTTCCCCTCCCGAGGGGGGCGGAGAGAGGCAGGAGCGGGGCAGGAAGTTTGGGGAAATCCCCTGTGCTCTAACGCTTCTGCTGCCGGGCAGCGCGGAGCATCCCGAGCATTTCCGAGCATCCTTGAGCATCCCCCAGCATCCCGAGCATTCCCGAGAATCCCTGAGCACCCCGAGAATCCCGTAGCATCCCCGATCATGCCCGGCCCCGCCGCTGCTCCCGGAGACCCGCACGAGCGCACCGGGGACGAAGGGGAAGGCTCGGGGCTCCGAAATGCGGCGGTGCCCAGAGCCAGCCCGGGCAGTGAGGGGTTGCAGGGCTGGTGCAGGACACCCCGCGGCTGCAGAACCCCCCAAACCTGCCCGTGCCACCGCGCCGCGCAGCAGAGGCGGCCCCGAGAACAAGGCGGTCCCTTACCTGAGAGCGGCCTGCGCGGGCCCCGGGAGGGCTGGGGGCTCCCGTCCTCCCTCCTCCGCTCCCTCCTCTCGCAGCAGAAACTTCCCGCCAGCCCGGGGGAACTTCGCGGGCGGCCGGTCCCGGTCCCTGTCTCGGTCCCGATAGCGGGGCCGGTGAGAGGCATCAGCCCCGCGCCGAGCACCCGGGGAGAGCCGCGCACCCCGGGCCATGTTTATGTGTGGAAAGAAGGGTAATTTGAGTGCTTATACCAAGAACCGGGGTTGTTAAGTTTGCAGGCAGGCGGCTAAACGGTGCCAAGTGCGGGAAGGCGGGGGTGGGGGGTGGCTGGGGGTGTGTAGAAATAAAGAGCAATTGTCAGAGGCGAACAAAAGGCGGAGGATGGAAAGGAGCTGGGAATCCCGGGGCAGAGCCCCTCGGCGTGGACTTGAACTTGGGCTTTGACACCGTTTGCGAGTCGGAGAGAGGCTCTGCCTGGCTGGGCCGGGCTGAGCCGGGCGAAGCGGGCTCTGTCCCCCCCGGCACGGGCTGCAGCAGAGAGAAAACAGCCCTGATCTCGGAGGGAGGGGGCATCTGCTGCATTAACCCCCCCCACCATACACCCACAGCAAGGGGGGGTCCAGACGGGGGGTGATGCAGAGCTGAGAGCGGCTGAGGCCCGACGGGCTCAGCGCAGCTCCCGGCGCGGCGGGGACCCCCTCGGGGCGCCGCGCCCGGGGAGGGGCCGCCGGGGCCAGACGGCCCCGCTGCCGGGGGGGGGCCGGTTCTCACAGTCTGCGCCCGAGCCTGGATTCTCTTCACGTCCCGGCCGGTCCCCCCTTTGCTGCTATTCAGCACTTAATTGAACATTAATGGCAGCTGGGGATGAGGTCATTGGAGCCGGCTTTTCTCACACATTTTTCATGCAAATCCGCTAAACTCTAAACAAATTTGAATAAAACCCCCTTTGTGTGGGTCCTGCATGGTGTTTTTCCACGGGCCGCTCCGCCTGTCTCCGCACACTTCATCCAGGGGGGCCGGCGGCAGAGCCAGGCTGGGGGGAGCCGCTGAGCTGGGAAGTAGCAGGGAGAAGCGAGGATGAGGGGGGACTCCCTGCCCGGGGCCTGCAGGGAGGAAGCGCTGAGACGAGACACATTCAATACCCCGCCAGGCTGAGCGGTGCCCACATCTTCCCTGGGCATCTGGAGCCAGGATCTCTCACAGGACACCCTAGTCCCAGGGAGGTGGCTATGGAAGCCCTTAGGGACACCCACCTGCCCAGAAGCCCCAGTCCTCCCCAGTAACACGGGTGCCCCCCAGAAGCATCACCCCCACTCACACCCATCCCTCCCAAACACCAGCCACCTTCAGCAGCCCCAGTCCCACCAGTTCCCCCCGTTACACCAACACCCCCCAGTAAGAGCAGGGCCCCCTTGGCAGCTCTGGCAGGCGGCGCCGGGTGCCGGCGTCGCGCAGGCTACAGGCACGCAGAGCCCCCGGCCCCCCTTGTCGCGCAGCCCCATTAGCATCCGCGCGCCGGCCGGCCCCCTGGCCAGCCTTGAACTTGGCCATGGCGGCCCGCGCTCCTTCTGCCTGCCTGGGCACGCACAATGCGGCCGCGGGCCTTTGTTTGCTTTTTCGGGTTTCAGCTGGGAAAGCGGTCACCTCTCGGCGCCTGCCCGCGGCCGGGCACAACGGGGATCCCCGCTCTGCAGGCAGAAGGGCTCCAAATCATTTTAGAGACATGTTCATTATAGTCTTTCACGGGCCCTGTTTGCGCTGGCTTTAACAGCCACTTCCCCGGCAGGGTTCGGACCAAATAAAGATCGTTCATCAGCACGGGGTTGGCTCACAGAAACGTGCCCGCCTGCTGCTACGTGGGGCCTGGTGCAGCCCGGGCACTCGCTCTCGGCTGCTCCCGCTTGCTAAACGATTTGTCTGCAGGTGCCTGGGTTTATTCCGCAAGCAGAGCCCGCTGCCTCCTCCGTTCCGAGACTGCACCAAATCACACCACTCACTTTTGTAAAACAGAGTGTTTATTTTCAACAGTGCATGGGGTAGGGGTTGATTTTAATGGAAGGGGGTTACAGTCAGTACATTTCTCGCATGGGACTAGGGTCAAGGGCAATAAAAGAGCAGCGGGGCCGGAGGGCTGCGCAGTCCTGCAGGCTTTACACCCACAGCCCCAGTGGGCAGCCGCGCTCCATGATCAAAGCCCAACCTGCGTGTTCCCCGGTGCTGCAAACAATACTCCGCCAGCTTGGATATCCCTCCCGCTCCTTCTAACCTCCTTGCATTCTGCCTCTTGAGACAGTGGCTTGCTTAGTTCTCTCTGCCTGAGCAGAACAAGCTTGTCCGGAGGTGTTCAGGACACCAAAGACAGGTAAACATCCAGGATTTATGTGGGATTTTCTCCCAGCTCTCTGGGTTTCCCTGGCTCCCTCCCCAGGGTTGGACCGATGGGATTTGTAGCCATGCAGAAACCCTCTGTGTTCATGAGCAAAAGCCACCTCTTCTCTGGGGCCATTGCGGGGACAGGATGGGCCCTCCTGGAGAAGCTGGGGACATCAGACAGCAAGTCCAGTCAGGTGGTGGCCAGCAGTGACGAGGAGCTTGGAGGCTTGAAAGGTTCCTTCTCCTCTCCCTGCGATCTGGGAACGAAACACAAAATACAGGGGGTTATGATCTACAGCAGGGGAACGGGCACGCAGAGAACGCAGCAGCCCCGCCGGGCTCAGCCATGTGCAGAACAACTCATGCCACACACGGACCCTCCTTTCCCTCCCACCAACCTCTCCTCACTGCTCTGGTCTCCAGCCAGCCCAGCAGCTCCAGGCCACAAACCACGAACCCCCCTCACAGCTGATGGGCCCGGAACCCCGAAACCCCAAGCGCTGCCGTCCCCGGCGGAGCCTCCCCTCGCGCCCCTGCCCAGCAAATCCCCCTTTCCCTGCCCCGCGCGGCCGGCCGGCGCGGGCTCCCAGCTTCGCCCTCCTCCGCAGGCTTTGGGCATGGGATTACTCTGCATGTCAGAGCCACTAAAGGAGCAGCCCTCTGATGTTTTAATCTTCGTGTTAACTTTCGCTGCCCTCATCGCCCTTCTCTGTCTGTAGAAAGTGATACTGAGCCACAGAGCCGGATCCAAAGCTGTTACACTTGCCCAAAGTGCAGTCTAGTCTATTCAGCTCTCTGCACTTCCTTGCCTTTGCCCCACACATCTTACACTTTGTAACAGGTTCTCCCCTGCTTTCCTGTGTTTTGTTTTATTTTATTTTATTTTATTTTATTTTATTTTATTTTATTTTATTTTATTTTATTTTATTTTATTTTATTTTAACTTTATTTTTTATTTCCATTTCCTCTGCACTTTCCCTTTGGCAAGCACAAGATCCTCTGGCATGGCCTCCAAAGCCAGTTCCATCCCTCTGTCGTCCTCTCTTTACTTTGCTTATAAACTGCTCTGCTGGAAGGCATAAGGACTAGTATAACTAATTCAGGTACATTGGGAACCTGAGTGCAAAAGAAACCATCAGTTGGCTAATTTATTTTTTTTTATTGCACCAAATTGCAATTTTTTAAAACACTGCAAATTTTATAAAATATTTGCGAGCCCATTTTAAGAGATAAATCTTCTGTGTGACTCTCTAATGAGCCGCCCTGGGAGTAGCTGGCATGTGACGAGCCGCGGGTCGCGCAGCAACGTTTCTGACTGCGCCTGCATGAGCCACTGTCACCCTCTGAACTGTGCAAACACTCTGCGCTCTGGGGTCCAGGCTGCAGTTTTCACGGGTATTTTCTCTCCATCTCAAAATGGATCTTCCCATAACCACCTTATGACAACACTCCTAAAGCATTTGATGGACATCCATGGAAAAACCCTTTTCACAAACTTTGAAGCAAGCCTAAAACATACGGGGACAGAAGCGAACCCAGGCCAGCTCTGCACCAGGAGGGTGGCCATGGGACAGGCCCGCCAAGCTGGGAGTCACAACAGAGGTTTGTGCTGCAAGAAACAAGAATGTCAACGGGCAGCACCGTGTTATCCAACGTGACATTCGGGGCCATCCCGAATCCCACTCCAGTAAGAAACTGGAGGCAGCCGGGTTGGACCATCCCAGCCAATTTAAAGCTGCCTCTTGTGTCAAGCTTGAGAAAAGCCAAAACCTACTGCAAACACCTCCTGCATAGCCAGAGTTTAGTGCTCTGTGCCCTGGTGGAGCTTTGTGCAGAAAACCCAAGGAGCCTCCATCACACACGGTCCCCTTGGCCTGGGGCTGTGCTCACCCACTGCTGGGAGTACACCAGGGCTCTGCTCCCAAACCAGCGCTGCCTTCCCTCCCCTTCCTTTCCCTCCCGTCTCTCCCCAGTGCCCCGGACACTGAAAGCAGCCTGGAATCCCTCCTTTAAAACAAATAAACAGTAGTCATTGCAATTACCAATTCACGCCATGCCCGAGCTGCAGCCCAGAGCCCCGCGCCCGATGCTCTGTCCGTGCTGCCGCGAGGCCTTTAGAGGGCTCCGCGTCACCCCTCGCTCCCCGGCCTCGGCGCTGCGCGAGGGCACAAGCAAAGACCGTCCCGCTGCGCTGCCGCACTCCTCCCGACCAGGCTCCTTTCCTTGCTAATCCACTACCCATGCGGCGCGGAAGGAGGGATCTGCTCCTCCCCTCGCCTCTCCCGGCCTCCGCTCCACAGACTCACGTGGAGAAACTTTCTGGACAATTCAATCTCGTCAGGCTGTTACTTAGAAAAACCTTCTCCACTGTCTTTTTTTTTTCTTTTTTTTTCTTTTTTTTTTTTGCTCCCCCTTTCCTTCCTTCTACCCTTTTTAGGCCCGCTGCTAGCCCTGATTGAATTTTGCAAGCCCCTGATACCTTTCTTTCTGTACAGATGCACGCTGCTTATGCAAATACCAGCCTTTCATACTGCCTCCCTGGCTCAAGATCCCCAACTTGAATGTGACCAAAAGCTGCGCTTGCCCCTGCTCGCTCCTTAGCACAATTACACCTCCATCCTGCTCCGGGGGCCCGGGGAGGGAAAAAATCATTTTAAACTAATAACACGTGCTGTTTGCTTTGGATAATTACACGGGAGCTTCGGCTTGTAAGAGCTCTGCAATGCTCCATTCGGTGGGGTGGGAGGGAGGCTCTGCGCTACGCCTACGCCGCGCGTTTTGTCTCCGGCACGAGCTGCGTGCGTGTGCGGGGCCTCCGGAGGCCGCCTCCTCCGCTCGCCTGTGTCCTGGGCAAAGGCACCTGGGCAAGCGTTTGCGTTTCCGAAGGAGGAACTTCCCCGCGCTTTGGGCTCCGCGAGAGGAAAACGCAGCTGGCATTTTCTTATCTCAAGTTACAATTTCCTGCGAGCATCAAGATAACAAAACATCAGTGATGGGAAGGGCGAGGGAAAGGGATGCATCATCTCCCGCCCAGAGAGGGGCACACGGCAATGCAGGGAGACCCTGGGAGCAGCGAGAGGAGATGGTGGGGAAGAAAGGACACCCAAGGGAGCCGGCCCGTGTGACTGCTCTCACTCGAATCGCAGCCCTGCCGTCATTGTTGTCCTCCCGCCTTGTTTCCCGGGGAAGTTTATGTGCAGGGCTTTTGCTGGGGCGAGAAGGAGGAGGGGAGCTTTCCCCAAAAGCACCCAGGAATCTGTCAAAAGAGGGACAGAAAAGAGAAGAAGAAGGGAGACAGAGAGTGGGAACGTCAAGGACCCCTGACTAATGAATAGCAAGTTTGCCCTTGAACCTCCCTGGGCTTTGCCATTCCCAGGCTCCGAACAAGGGCTGATGCATGCTTGGGCCCAGCTGCAGGGGGACCGGGCTATGGTTCATCTCAGACACTTTGACAGCCCGGGCCTTTTCCCTGCATAGCTCAGACTTGCCTAACTACTCCCCTGGCAACAGCTCAGTGCAGGAACCTGCACTGAGGCCCTGCCTGCTGCATACAGAAGTGCCGAGGAGGAGGGGAGCTACTCCGAGAAATTAGCTGGAGACCGGGTTAACCCATCAAGTGCTGGGTGGACATCGCGAACCCTCCAGCTGGGTCCCCAGTGGGGGTCCCCACTGGCATGAGGTGGCGGGGTGTCCTCAGCAGCAGCGCTGGGCTCTCCGTCAGCTGGAGAGAAGCAGCGGCGAGGGAGATGTGTTGAGACCTGATGTGCAAGCCGATTGCTGGCTAGAGAAGCCCCACGACCTCCTGCTTCTCCAGCACCTCGGATCTAGCAGGCACTGCAGCTCCTGAGTGCCATGGACAGGACGGGGAGCTGGCAGAGCTTGAACTTCCTTGCGAGGCTGAAAGAGGCCACCAGCAGCTGTGGCACTGCTGGACAGGGCACGGTCTCCCTCCTGCATGGCACGCACGGGGCATCCCTCTGGGGGCAGAGGAGAGGGGGCCGGGCTGGGTAAGAGCCATGAACGTGCCCCGGACGGGTGCTCTCTGCATTGCGGATCAAAGACGAGGGACGAGCGGGGTCCATGCTGAATGGCTGGAGCAAACAGGCCTTGCACCCAGCAGCAAGCGCCCGACAACCCCAGAGCGCGACCCAGAAACATTCCCACATCCCGGCCCCTTATAAATCAACAGGGAGAGGGGGAGGGCTCCTTTTCGGCCTCTGTTTTTAGAGAGCATCTTTCATGTGCAGCCCCTGAGAGCAAGGGCTTTGCTGAGCTTGTTAAGGAAGGCTCCAGCGCCAGGCAGAGAGGGGGATGCACCATATGGAGAGGAAAAAGAGAAAAGGGGACACTGAAAATGGAAAATTATGCAAATCAGGAGGAGAAGCGCTCTGGCGAAAGGGGGAGGGAGGCAGCGAGGCACTGGGGGATGGGAAAAGGGAAAGCGGGCAAAGGCAGCCCTGGCTTCAGGGGACACTAGCCTAGCGGCACCAAGGGAGGAGGAAGGACAGACTTTCTCCACATTTGGTGTCCAGGTGAGAGAGCCCTTGGCCAACACCTCATCACCCATCCAGGTGCCTGACGCTCCTGTCCCAGGGGAGCTTCCCTGTCGCCACAGCCTGGCGGAGGGGCCATCTCGCGGGTGGGAGCAGGCGCGGTGCCGCTCTACCTCATGGCGCTCGAGGCCGCGCCGCCGCGCCGCTCCACACTGCCGCTCCAGCCTCGCCACAGACCCGAGCTCCAGGAATGAGCCTTGGCAAAGGCCACCTCTCCCACCCTGGCCCTGCTTTGGGGTGAAGGCACCGGGCTGGGGAGCAGCAGGCGGGCGCCGCCCCCCCACACGTGTCGCTCGCAGGAGCCCCAGGCCTTGCAGACACGGGGCTGTGGTGACCTCCTTCGCAGAGGTGTCCCCAGGACCTCTGTTGCTATGGTGATGAGGTGGAGAGCAAACTTCCTTTTTTTTTTTTTGGTCAAGGTTTTTGCTTTTAATCAATCACAAAAACTGGACTCCCGTACACCGAGGTGCCGGGGGCCTTGTAATAAATGGCCATAGCAACAGCGAGGCCCTGAGTTGTCTCCCTGGGTCTCTCAGCATTTCTCCGGCGCGCGTGCGCAGCGAGGGTGAGCAGCCAGTGTGGTGACTTAAACCACGTCGGAGCTCCCAGAGCTTCCACCCTCCAGGCGCGGTGGGTCCTGGGGCTGCAGGAGGAGCTGGTGCTGATGGAGCTCCTGTGGCAGCGAGATGGCTGCAGCCCCAGCCTCGCACAGGGATGCTGTGCAAGCACAGGCTGCAAAAAGGAACTTTCCTGGCCCTTCGGAGTGTTGGTCCCAGTGCTCCAACTCCATTGTGGATGCTGCTTGCTGCTTAACATGTGCTTTGGAGAAGCTACCTGCCTCTTCCCACCACACAGTGCCGAGGGTGCCTTGTGCTGATGGCAGAGAAGCGCTGCTCCCTCCCTAGGCTGGTTTCGCTTCAGAAATGGGTAAGTTGCCCCTTCAGACGGCGATCTGCACCTCTCCACCCATGCACAAGTCTACCTTTCCAAGGATGTGTGATATATCTGTCACGGGCTTTTCAAAGGCTGACGAATCCTTTCTTTGTCGCATGCTGCAGATGCTCTGGTGCACAGCTCTCGAGAGGGACAGTTCTCCCACTCTCTCACGGCACAGGCATGATTTCTTCACAGCTCCTTTGTTTTTTTTTTCTTCCAGAAACCTTTTTCGTGTCCTGTCTTCTGGGCTCAGCTCACATTTAGGAAACAGCTCACTGTCACAACTGTGACTGTTCTTTGTGGACCAGGCCCACCCTGCAGATCTTCACAATGTGTCAGCTCCCTTCTCCACCTCATCTTTCACCCTCCTCACATATAACCATCCACTCAGCCCAGAGGCTGGACTCATTGCTCTGCATCCCCTGTATGCTTCCCCCATCCTACTTCCAGCTCACTCCATTGCTTCCTTCAATGGCTTCGGAGCAGTCGAATCAGTGCTTTTCATTCATTCTACTTGGCAACACCTATAACCAGCAGCAGAAACTGCTCCTGGCTGCCACCTCCCTTGGCTGCTCCCTCCCTCTCGGCCCTGACGCAGCCTTTGATCACACTCCAGTCTCAGATATGACACTTGCTTTTTTAGCTCCTTTGCCTGTGCGTCACATCAGGAAATCTTCTCTTACCACATCCCGCATGGATCACCCCATTAATCCCTTCCACCACTTGCCATCAGCCGGGAATGGTGATAAGAAGCTTTCCATAAGGTGCTGGTCGCTTCTCACGCTCAGGCTGTTTGGGCAGAGCGGAGTTGCTAACCATGCTGTGCACACTCGCTGCACTAGTGCTCGCCCCACAGCGCCCAGAGCTGCCCCTGAGTCCCCTGTGCTCAGATGGCAACAAGCCTGGTGCACAGACATGTCACCTCTCACGCAAAGAGCCAAAGGCACTTTGTGAAGGTTGGTGAGAAGAGAATTTGTTGAGGACTTGCCTAGCGGGGGCAAAGGGACTCCAGGAACAAACAGCCCAGGATGGCTCACCCTGATAGAGCTGCAGAACTGTGGTCCTGGGTGCTGGCACCAGCTGGGCTGGGAGTTGAGGGGTCTCATTCCTGCTCCTCTGCTTTGGGACACCAGCGCTCGCCGACTCTTCCGCTCTGGACAATCTTAGCCTGCACATGTCCTAAAAACTGGCAGAAATATATAGAAAGTAAATCAAACCTTTCCCTTGCAATCCAAACACTTTGTCTTAGAGATCAAATCATTTTAAAAGGCTCTTAAGAGGAATGTCCTCCTGTCACCCTTTACCCCAAAGCTCCCGCTTCTGGCAGGCAGCACGCACGTTCGCACAGTGCGAGCGCATGGACACGGGCTGCTGCAGACGCACGTGGGACGGGGCCTGCACAGATGGGCACGCTCACCCCGGAGGACACGTGTTCATGCCTGCACACGCCAACACCTACATGTTCCTGCCTACGTCCTCCCTGCTGCATCTGAGGCTGCATAGATTCCTAAGAGAGCTTTTGTTCTCCCCCGGGACATGTGTTATCTGTGCAGCAGAGCTGCAGTTGGAGGCCTGTGCTGCTCACTCCTGCAGTCACTGGAAGAAAAACAGCCTGTGTCCAGGTTCTCCCAGTTTCTTCGAGTGCCATACTGAGGTGTAAGGCCATATATGTCAGCCAGATCCTCAGTAAAGGCACAGAACAAGCTGTAGGCTCTGAAGATGATTCATATAGGCAGCACACAAAGAAAAATAGCAAGAAAGAAAGTTCACGGGGGCACCAAGAAAACAGAGCTTCCTTCCACAGACCAGCTGTGTGTGGCTGCAGGGACAGGCAGGCAATGTGGGAGATATTTAAGAGCCTGCTCTCAAGATGATGCATTTGCAACTGCTTCATTTTTGCTACTGGCAGAGACAAACTGAACTGCCTGCCCTGCAGACACATGGTTGAATCCTCCTACCTTCAGGCACCAGGTTTGCGCCCTGCCTCACTTATCAGCTCACTTGATTTAAGACCATATAACCACCGCGGCAGAATTAGGCAAATGTAAGATGTGCCTTCATAGCAGAACAAGAGGGATATGTTATATTTCTCACTAACATGATATAAGCAAGCAGCCGTGCCTCCATAAACAAACCTTGGTGAAAGGGCAGCTTCTTTTCTTCACTGCAAATTCCCACAGCTAAACTGTGCGTATGTGCATGCAGGGGAGGGCACACAATTGTTCAGGGTGTCCTTCGGACCCGGCTGGCCTCAGCTTCTGTGCTGGAACCTGAACCATTTCCAAGGAGAAAATAGCAGGAACAGCCAGTTCTGCCCAAGTGGCAGTCCAAAGAGTTGGCATTTAGTCTTGATTCAACCTCGACCCAGATTCCAGCCCCTGGCTTGGATCCATTTTCTTTCTCCTTGACCCATCTCCATCAAAAGAAACTCTGTTACGAGCCTGTGCTACGAGTTTCTATTCTACAAATAGAAGCAAAGAAGAGCCTGTTCCATAGCTGAACATTTCCACTAAACCCTATCTTGATGTCTGTCCCGGTGAAAGAAACCTTCAGGGACGGGGCCCCACGTATGAGATGTTGAGTATTTCAGCCTCCAGCAATGCAAGACACCGATACAATATTAAACTATGCAATTGCTAAGTATTTTTGCATTCCTCCCCTGATTGCACAGTTGCCCCACAAAGGCCCACCTCCAGCAAGCCGTCTCCTGGACGGGGATGAATGGATAGGGTTTCCTTTGACACGGAGCCCGGCCGCCTCGAGCGCTGGTGCATGACATGTTTATCTCCCGGCAGGGCTGCATGCGCCGCTTCGCCTGCGTGCACCCGGAGAGCCGGCTTGCAAAGGGAAGTTGAGCCGGGAGAGCTGCTAAGAGCATTTCATTTCCAAACAGGGCCCTGGAGACCACTTGTGCAGGGGTCTCGACAGGGTGTCCCAAGGGATTTGGCACGGAGAACAGTTCCAGGAACAAGAGCAGACGACCCCAGGCTAAAAGCGCTGCAGCCGAGGCTACAGCACAGGCCCCGGGCAGGGATGCTCTGAGCAGCCCGCACAGCCACGGCATCACACATCCCTCCTGGCAGCGCTGGGATGGCTGCAGGGATAACTACGGAGCTGCTTCCCCCTGGCACGGGGAGTCAGCATCTCTCTGCACATCTACCCTGCATCACACAAAAAGGGGTTCCTGGAAGCACGCTCCTTGCAACCAGCAGAAAGCCTTTCTCCACGGAGAGCAGCACCCCTGCATTATCTGCCATAGCTTTCTCAGTGCTAGAGAGCTTTTCCCATGGCCTCTTCGGAGGAGATGCAGCCCTGCACTGTCTCGGACACGGCCAGGAATGCAAACACCAGGCAACTCCAAAGAGCTGCAGGGTGGAAACGTGCCCCTGGCTCGGGCAGGACCCAAGAGAACGGTTTGGTGAG
Source organism: Tinamus guttatus (assembly GCF_059628265.1). Taxonomy (NCBI): domain Eukaryota; kingdom Metazoa; phylum Chordata; class Aves; order Tinamiformes; family Tinamidae; genus Tinamus; species Tinamus guttatus. The sequence goes on along the minus strand of NW_028288538.1, from coordinate 7,648,606 downwards.
GGACAGTCCAGGCCGCTGTGTCACCTTCCTGTCACAGAGCCTCCTTCCCCAACGCTGACCTTGACTTCACCAAGCTCCAGCTCTGCATCGGGCCGGACTGGGAGGCACTTGCTGCAGCACCTGCTCTCTGCCAAGGCGCCACCACGGCAGAAGTGACCTGGCTACCAAATTCCCCTCGAGTTTAGTGCAGTGAGGCCAATGAGACTTCAGTCTTCCACACCAGGGTTTGGGCTGGCCTGTGCCCTGGAATCAGAGCATCTCTCTGTTATTTCACCGTTGACTGGGAAATGGTGAATCAGGATTTTTCTTCGCCTCCCTCTTCCCCTCCAAATCCCTCCCCCAACTCTTTTTCCGCATCATAAGCAAAGTCCTAATAAAGCTCCCATCCCCACTGCCAGCCCTGCACCATGCTCCCAGCAGAAAAGAGATGCAAAGCCACGCTTGGAATCTGATTCCCCGGCTTTAAACGCTGCTCTGCCAGCAAAGTGCGACTTGAAAGCTCCCCTGTCACAGTTACAAAGCTCCGAACAGCCCTTCCTCGGATAATCACGCTTATCTCCAGATTAAGAAAGAGAGACCTGCAGCTGAGGCTGGTCACATGGGCTGGGATGTGGACAAATCTCTTTTAAACAATCCCCATATAGCTGTGACCTCCACCACTGCCCAAATAGGCAGTTCCCACTTGAAAGCCAGCTCTGAAGACATGACAGAGCATGTGAGAGGGGAACATGCCGGAGAGAGCAAGGAGCAAGAGCGAAACTGGGGGGAGGAGTGAGAAAATGATGCGGAAGAGGAGGCAAATAAAGATAGAAGATGAAATAAGTAAGGGGAGGATGTGGGAGAGTGAGAGAAAGACGTAGGACACAGTGGAGAGGGAGGAAGAGTGTAAGGATGGGGGGGAGGGTGATGAAGGACAGTGAGGTCTGTGCTGCTCTTCACGCTGGGGATTAGTCCTCCCTGCACGGCTCCCCGTTTAACTCTCGCCACCCTGTCCCTTGCTGGCAGGCCAGCCCCGTTACGTGACTCCAGCTGTGCCAAGCAGCCTTGGCAGGGCGAGCGCGTCACCTACTTTGCTGCCACGGATTCATTAAGAGGCTTTGCTTGTGGGGAATAGTTATTCCAAAAGAGAGAAAAAGAGAGAGAAAAAAAAACCTTGTGCAGATCAACCTGGCAAGGAGCTCTGATAGAGCAGTTCCCATGGCCCTGCATGGGGCTGGGGAGCAGAACTAAGAAGACACAGGGATGCTCAGAAAGGAAAGCAGGGCAGCGGGGAGGAGATGGGCTGGAAGGGGTTTCCAGCAAGGCCTCAGCTCAGGAAAAGGACACGGGAAAGGGAGGGAACTGCCAGCCCTTTGCTGGACCCTGTTTGCAAGTCCTTACGCTTAGAGGCCACGTTGCATTTGGGTCAGGCATGGACAACATATTCACTCTAAGAAAATGAAAGGTCCAAGCAAGCACAGAGTGACTTTTTCCAACGGCACAATCCCCTCTTGCTTGTAACTCATGTCCATGTGGGGTTAGCACCATTACTTTGCCTTCCAGAGGTCATGCTTCTCCTGGGCTCCTCAAAGCAGCGGGTGAGGAGAAAGGTTTTGCTGCTAATAAAACAGCGAGAGTTCCTCGTCTTTGCAGGGGAGGAGGCTCCTCAGGGGAGCCCCGTGGTTCTGAAAGGGGCTACGCAAATGGAAAACTGGGGCTTGTTATCTCCGAGGAAGCCAAGGATTTGCTGGCACCGGCTCCTGCTTTCCAGGCGCGGGGCTTGACCAGTCGCTGCTGAGAGGAACCCAGAGCTGCCTCCCTGCCTGCTCATTATTCACCCCACGCAATTAGGCACTGCTGATAAGTCACACGAAATTGCCTTTGTTCTCCAACTGGGTGACCTGCATTTCTATGGAGTCCCTTTCTCCCTGCGCCTTCTTCCCAAGCTTTCCGAGCTGCCCACCCTGCCGACTGCTCAAACAGCAGAGAGGGTTTTGAGGAGAGCTCCTTGGGCTGCCATGAGTGCTCTCCTGCCGATGCTCTGTGCAGGCTGATGTGGAACTCCAGCCAGTCCCTAGGAGCTCGCACGTGTTCCTGGACTTCGCTGCAAACAAAGGAGAGCTTCTCCTGCTGCAGCCCGCGCAGCTGGGAATGGGTCGGCTCTCCTCCACACAGGCGGCCTTGCTGCTCCCTGCCTGTTCAAGCACTACTTCGTGCTAGCGACAAGCTCCAGCCTCACCTCCCACCTCTTACTCAGGAGAGAAAACTCCACTGCAGGAGCATGGCTGGAGGAAGAGATGTCAGCCCTGGTTAAGTCCCAAACCCACTGCTGTCAATGGCCACATCACGCCTTGTTCACCAGGATCTTCCCTTTCCTCCTCAGCCGGTGCTCCAAAAAGAGTCAATCCCATTCCCCAACACTCCAACTGAACCATCTTCCACCCAGGTTCCCCACGGGACCTGCAGAGCCTGCGCTGCTGCCCCTGCTCCCCGCACATTCACTGGACCCTGCAAGCAAGCAGGAGCCAGCGTGAAGCTGGGTGCCACCAAACCACACAGCAAACAAGCCACCTGCAGCAAAACCTTCCAAAAAACCCTTCGTTCCACACCAGCCACGTGGCAGTCGTTGCTCGGCCACGTGAACTCCCTGCTCTTTTGTTATACATTGGCTGCTTGGACGCACATGGGAGTAGGGGGAGAACAGACATTTTGGCCATGCCAGAGAGCTTCCTTTCCACATGCTCAAGAAATGTATGTGGGATCTCAAGCCTTGTTGCTTTAAGTGAATGGATGCAAAATTAATTTGGACGTGAAATTAATCAGATGCGAATGGCTGTTTACATCCCTACATATCCAATGATTTCTTGTCCAAGCTCACAGCATGCAGGTAGATGGGCAGACAGATCAGAAAGCATTTTAGGAATGACGTTCTGCACTGGTCCATATTCTGGGGATATAGAACGACTTTTCCCTTCGCTCTAAGCAGATGTTGATAAATCCTTTATACCATCCATGTTATCTCTGCCTCCCCATCTCCTGTTCTTTCCATTTGCCCCTTCTGACTGCTCCATGCTTTCACATCCCTGCAGTTCACCTCTTCCCTGGGCTTTGTAGCTGGCAGTGGGTTTGACACCTTTCTGGAGAAGCTGTTGCTGAGGCTGTGTGTGAGTGATTGCATGTATATGTGTATATACAAAGCCAGCTATAAAGCCGTTGGAAATAAACACCTTTTAAGGGACTTGAGAGAGAGACACAGGGCAATGGAGAAGAAAGAGCCTGCAGACCCTCAGCCAGACAATCGGCAGAGATGAAGAGAAAGATCCAGCGAACCAAAAAAAGCTTTGGTTCTCTTTTAAACTCTCCATAATTTGCAACTAAAGCAGCAGATCACACCGCTAGGAAGCCCGGCTGCTCCGATGCGGCAGAAGTCACGGCGACGCTCGCCCTTCTCCCCGCTCCGCACAGCTCAATTACCCCAGGCTGCCGGGCTGCGCTGAGCCGCCCCCATCTCCCCCGCCGCTAACGCAGCTTTCGCCAATGGAAGGAGCACAAATATATTCATTGGCACCTTATCAGACATGCATGCAAAACTAATTAACATGGGGAGACATGCAAGCTGCCACCCAGTCACAAACACACACCCACGAGCACGCACACACACACGCACGCATGCACAAGGCAACCCTTGTCTAGGGGGGACATTCAAAAGGCTTTGTCACTAATTTAGGCATCTGTCTCAGTCTGGTCTGGTCCTCCTGGCTAGGCTGGAGTTGTGTTTTTTTTCCCACTCTGTTTGACAATGCTGGGAACATGCCCGGAGACCCCTCATTCAAATCACCCCTTGACAATGGTCTCATTGTGTGAGCATATAGAAAAGGGAAAGGATGGGGGAGAAGATGGGGAGGGAGGGGGCAAGGAATTAAAATGGGAACCCGAGGAAGTGTTTACTAACACAAGCCCCGCAGCTGCCCCGTCTCTCCTCCACCCCCTTCTTCCGCCGCCGGCCACTCGAACGGCCTGAGACGGATGCGGGCGGCGGGACAGAGCGCGGGGCTGCTCAGGGGCGCGCGGGAGGACCGAGCGCCTCGAGGATGAAGCCTCGGGGTGTTCAAGGCTGGCAGCAGCAGGGCGGACACGGCTTCGGGGAGGGAAGGAGGAGATGGAGGCACATTGCGGGGGATTAGCTGCTTAAAAAGGGCCCTGAAAGGACACGCTCGTGGAGGTGGAAAGAAAATCCCCCAAATATGACCACCCCCAGCACTCCCCTCTGCGGGAGGCAATAGGGAAGGTGGTGCAGATGGGGGTGTTTGCGCTTGGCTGGAAAGCCGGTCTTGGCAGGCACCGTTCAGCTGGAAATGCCCACGAGTCGGCAGAGCGATGGGAACGTAGGGTGGAGCGGGGGGGGAGATGACGACAAAATTTTCCATATATGCAAATGCGCCCGATACCCGGAGGGAGACAAAACAAAGAGATCTCGCCTGTCTTGGAGACAGGCAGTCTTCAAGATCCACACAAAGCCAAACACTTCAATACACCTATGATGTTTGCACATGAAGGTCTGTGCAATGCAAGACGTGGTGCTCAGAGGATCTGCTCAGAGGATCCCCCCATCCGAGCAGATATCAGCCCAAAGAAAGACTCTTTGAGGAGCTCAGCAAAAGCTACAAACACAAACGCTACAACCCACTTCCACCTACACAAACAGATGCACCTCAGGAGCACACAAACCATTCCTGTCCATCAGTGTAGTCAGAAAAGGAAAAAGCTGTTATGCAAACCCCAGAAGAGATCTGCCTCGTGTGGCAGAGGTAGCCCAGCTCCCATGATATTATTTCTGCAGCTAGATCCACTGCCTGGAACCTTTTTATTTTCCATGAGAGAGAATCAAAGAGATTTCTGAACAATGTTGCACACAGGACAGGGCAAAACTGAACAGAAAAGCCAAGCACATGAGTGCCAAGAAAGCTTTTCCTTCCCTTGACCACTGTGACAAAACCAAGTCACTTGTGCAAACATTTGTGCTAAAAAAAAAAATCTACTGCCAAGTAAGCAAATCTGTGCTTTTTATTCAAACAAACAGTTGTGAACAGCTGTATTGTCACAATCCTCTGCTCCAATACACAGAGATAAGCACTCAGCATACAGTGACACACATAAACTCAGGAACAGAGCTATGCTTTTAATATGGCAATTCAGCCACAGTATGAAACAAAACCCTACAGAGATCAGCTTCCAAGGACTCAGGGATGAGGAAAGAAATTTAATGGTGGGGAGCAACAAGGGCAGTCACAATTCCGTTCTCATTTCCATACTGTATTTTTGGGCAGCTTTAACTGAATGCAGTTCAGTTCTCATTTAGCGTACAGCCTGCTGAAGGTGAGAGCAGACCCTGGGAGAAGACTAAGGCTCTCCCCTCCACAGCCAGCCAGGAGCCCGGCAGAAGTCGTGGGGAAGTGAAAAGGTTGGTGGATTCTTAGCTCTAAGCCAATGAGGCCATTCCAAGACCTCTTTGGCTTTGTCTTGGCCAATCTTTGCTTAAACAGTCATTTGCCTCTTTGTACCAGCTTCTAAATGCAGAGACTCAAAGCTACTTGGCAATCTCGTTCCACTTGCCTCTAATAGATGCTGGAGACCTCACCAATCCCTCAACGCATCTATTCCCTGTGCTTCAAATACCCAAAGGGTCACAGCTCTAAAGCGCCGATTCCAGATTCTCAAAAAGCTTCTTAAAGTCAGTCACGCACTTCTGCAAAACCATTTAACACCCCTTATTATTAGCACTTATTTTAACATCCTTAAAACTTTGCCTTATACTGAAACAGCGCATTGCAAAGGCTCTTTTCCTGACGAATACAATTTAACACTATGGGTTTCATAAGCAACAAGTGATAAAACTCTTGCCTATTTGCACCACACAGGTAAGGTCACCTCCCCTGCAGGACAGTCAAGCCTGGCAGGGTCTAGCTGCTTCTGTGACCTTAAATCTATTCATGCTCTTCCTCTCAGATGCTGAGACATGTAAATCTCAACATCTCATTAAACTAGCTCTCCAGATCACTCAGAACAAATTGCCTTAGAACATAACTTTTCAGACGGTCACTATCCGTGAGCATATGATTTTACATGACATTTATTCATGCAAATTGCAGAGACTGTTGTCTGGTTACCCAGTTAGAGCATAAAAATTACAGTTTAGATGCATAAATGCTGGCACCATCCTAAAAGGCGAGCTGAGACTGGAAACACATCCATGACTTTCAAACACAGCACGACTAAAATTAGATTGAGCATTCGGAGTGTCATCTCTGGTGGGCAGGGACCAAGTTTCGCCAGGCGCTGTACAGCAGCACCTCGTACATGGGGCACGCAGGGCTGGACTAGATTTCCGAGAGCTACTGCACTGCTAATGCAACCTGTGTGTTTGGATAGGCTTCATTCATCACAGTGCTATATCTCTTACTTCATGTTGTCAGCTGAGCCTGAACCAGCAAGGGCTGTCGTGGCAAACTCCTCTTCCTCCCCCAGGCCAGATCTGCCCCATCCCTGCAGGGCTGCTCTTCCTTGGCAATGCATAAAGTTCACTGGCAATAAAATATTAGCATCAATCGGGGCCTTATTCACACACCACAAAAGGGAAGATCCTGTTTTTCAGGCCTGAAACTGTTTAAGTTCTCTTTATCAGATGGTAGTTTATCAGAAACAACCCCCTGCAAAACACCCAAGGCAGCAGAGACAGGCATGTGCAAAGCTGCAGGGAAATACAGAAGTGAACTTCTCCCTTTGCATGTGCATGAACCTGCCACGGGGAGAGCACACATGACATTTTACGTCATTCACAAAGCCTGCTCTGTCCAATAAAGTGTGGAAGTAAAACAAAGCATGAAATCCAGGCATAAATTAGCATCCCTCTAGTCTAGCTTTATTTGTGCTGCTGCTGGTGTGGATTAGCATCCAGCTCGCTGACGGACTGATAGACAGAAAAAAATGGATAAATAAATAAATAAATAAATGTAGATTTTCCCTTTTTTTTTTTTCCCTGTGGTTCCTAGGTAGTCTGATGTCAGAGTTCATCCCTTGAGGAGTAGAGTTCTCCCATTTTCCTGGAAGAGCAATAGGCTCTGTAGGAAAGCAAATCGTCCTGCAATGTTTAGACTTTATCCTACAAAGCTAGCACCCCTCATCTGCCTGCAGGCCCTGTGCACAATGACGGCAAAAAGGCAATATTTCTCCCACAACATTCCCAGGGAGCCACTGAACCCCAGGAAGTGTGCGGGGCTAATTTGGGATTGCTCCTGGCCGCGGGTGTCCGCAGAGAGCAGCCTATCGGGATTAGCTCGGGGACGTGCTCCTTGGTGCGCAGGACAGCTGCTTCCTTCGCTGCTCACTGCACGGCCGGGTTTGGTACCTGATCCCAGATGACACGACCAGGATCTCACATCGGCATCTCCTCTCTGCTCATGGCAGAAATGCGTCACCACTGGCCACAGAGAAAGGGCTGTGAAGGCTTGAGAACAGCTCCTCAGGCCAGCGAGGCCTGTGGAGAGCGCCCATGAGGCCGTCAAGCAGCCTCACGCTCCTTGGGGCCGCCGTGGCAAAACGAGTGCTCGAGTGTTCGTCACCAGAGATGTCCCTGACCTCTGGGCATGGTGGCCTCGCAACCACCCGCGCTCTCAAGCACCGCCACACAGGGACAACGATAAAGAAGGGCCAGTGCTGCTTGCCAGCACCACGGGCCCTCCTGGGCTGGCCTGGGGCCCTGATCAGGGACCTGGGGCTGCTCCAGCATGTCCCTCCTCATCGCCAAGGCCTGGCACATGGCACTGGCCTCATCCCACTTCCAGAGTACTCACAATAGGTAGAAGATGAGATAGCTTCCCCATGGACAAGAACCTGTGCGTGCTCCTGCCCTGGCTCTGCCCCGTGAGAGAAGCTGCTCTTCTCTCCCTTAGACAGCTGCCAAGGATCAATCTGCTTAGCAAGTGCCAGGTTTCTTCTCAATATCGAGGACCTATAATGGCATTTTTCACCCGAGAGAGCCGCTCTGCCACCGGACTCTACTTCTGTCCCCAGCAAAGCACTGCAGGAGCTACTTCATGCAGTAGAGGGAAGGTTATCATTTCAGGGAAAATGCTAAGCTGCAGCACACGTCCCAAATAAGGGCCACAAATTTCACTTTCAAAATTGACTAAAAAACTGACTGCTGGCTCTGAACAACCCTTGTGTCGTGCCAGGCCTGCCCAAATGGGTCAGCACAGGCAGCCCGTGCCCAGAAAAGGCACAAAGGTACTTTGTGGGGTTTGGGGAATGGCTGTTGCACTTCCCTTGGCTCAGCTCTTGCCAGGCTGGCTCAACCTCAGCAGGAAAGACTTGGACTCCGAGGAGGATCTGAAGGACATGAAAGGACTGCTCGTGAGGAATAGCTCAAGGGAATGTGAAAAGTCACCTGGGGAAAAGAGCTAAGGCTGTTAGCACTGCAAGCAGAGATGATGACAGGGCCAGGGCAGAGGGACGGGAGTTTTCCCAAAGACCTTGGGACCAAGCCACAGAAGGATGGTGGCACAAAGATAATAACTGAGATTAGCCTTGAGCTGCAAAGCTGGCTCTGCTGCGAACTTCTCCAGAGGGCTTTACAGAGCCCTTTGGGGTTTGAAGCATGTGCAGCTGCTGCTCTGATTCACACTTGATTGCCAATAGCTGCAAAAATCTGGAATAAAGCAAACTATCATCATCCTCAGACCACTGCACATGGTAGACTAGGCACTAGTGGGGCTACTTTTTCCAGTGACTAGAAACAAGGAAAGGAGGGGAGGAAGACCATGGAGAAATGAACAAAGTAACCTGAGTCTTTATTTCCCTAGACACTAAATCATGTTGCATGCTGTTGATTATGGACTGGAAACCAGCCACTATCTACCATATCTTAAAGCTCTTGCAGCAACAGCGGGCACTCATTTAATCTCTCACATTTGAGGATGGAAGGATACAGAAGTCTGAGATCCTGCCAGCCACAGCCTCCAGAAATGCAGTTCGCTGCAGGTAAGATCTTCTCTTTGCAAGGAAACAAGCTCCTAATGGACTCCCCAGCCAGCGCTTAAGCAAGTGAATCATCTGTTTCCTGCTGCAGCAGTCAGCTTGCTCTGCCATATCACCCATGAACCTGATCACAAGTAAAATGAATTTGATGGATCCCAATCCAACACCCACTCATTAGCAGTCTGTATTTTCACCTTGCTGCTTAGTTCTACACCATTGAGAAGCCCAGCCTGGGGAAGGCAAAGCACCAGAACTGCTTTAGATGAAAAGACAGGGCCACTAGCAGAGTACGTATCAAAATGGACACATAAAGCCCGTTCCCCTGGGGCTCTGATCCAAGAGCTCACCTGCAATGTGTTTGCAATAACCCAGAGAGCTCCTGCTCACCCCCATGAGGACAGATCAGAGACTGGCTCTCAGGCAGAGCATACTGCAAAGCTGAACACAGAACTTCTCAGTGCACCACACAGTGCTGAACAGGACCTCTCGGTTAATAGAGTGATCAAAGAAATGGAAAAGCAGGCATATTTCTCCTGACCTCTGGCAGTGGGGAAGTCAAGTGCTCGTTTTCAAGCTGTTTTCAGAGCAGGCCGGAGCAGTGAGTGTCCATAAGCACAGCCAATTGATGTTCATATGGGCTTGCCCTGCCACCTCCATGAGCACGTACACACAGCCATTTCCTTCGGACTGGATCACACACCTGGTCACGAGTCAGCTCCCCCTTAAATGCAAGCAAAAACTTTCACCCACTCACAGGGGCCAGATTTCCTACCACGTGTTGTGGTTTCCTACATCAACCTCATGTAGAGACTGGATCGGACCACTCCTGAGAATTGTCAGTACATCTAGTGGGTTAAAGAGGACCCAAGGCATCCCTGCTCCAACCCAGTGTAATCTATAATAATTTGATCAACCCTTCTGCGTGGCCAAAAAAAAAAAAATCAGAGACAATGCAGCATTATTGCTTCCCTTAAGCAAAGGGAAGTTGATCCTCTCATCAATACCAAACTGATTGTGATAAAGTACCTTTAGCTTCCCTTTGGGTGTCTGTCTTCATTTTTTACACTAATGAAAGGTGCAGACCCTGGAAGAGGGCACTTATACATCCTTTGTGGGAAAGATAACGGAGCAGTGCAGAGCTCCTCAAGGCTCTACCTATGGCTGCTTCATGTAGCTTTCTGCACACCTCCTTCTACCTCACATTGCTTCCCTCCTACTGCCCTCACCAAACCACAAAGCCAGTACCTCCACTTACAAGGTCCCTGTCATGCTGGAGACAGCAGACACATGTCCCCAGCCCACACTCCGCGCTGCCCAAGGCTGACTGCCAGCGCAGTCCCAACGTGGGGCACACAGGCAAAAGGGCTGCTGAGGAATCCGCACCAAGCAGTGCTGAGCACGACCTTTCTGCTTTACGATGGTAACCTGAATCCCAAACACTGGATTTCGAGGCATGCATTAAAACCATGAGACAATGGAGACTGCAAGGCTGGGGCTGGCTGCGAGCCAACTCAGCTCCTGCTCTGCCAGCATCCTACATTTCACATTTTATTCTTTTTCGCCATGGCAGATAAGCAAAGTCCAACAAAGCCAGAACGCAGATGTACGTATAAGCTCACCCGGGAGTTGAGGATCAGTGACTGACTGATTCCTTACTAGAAGGTAGATGCCCAAGAAGACATGGAGGAGCAGCTGTCTTCTGCTCTCTCTCTCTTACAAGCATTGCTTCTCCTTTAATGGATTTCATTCATGGCAGCCCTTTACTAAATGTAATTATACCAGGATTTTTCCATCTGTCTGCATTCAGAAACAGCCATTGCCCTCAGTGTTTATATTTTCAGTCTTCATTTCTACATTAATCCAACCCACGCAGTTCACATTCATGACAATATTCAAGATCTCCTGAGGAGATGAAAAGTAGGATTTGTCCCTGGGTCTCTCTTGGCTGGGACCCACCAAACATTTGCTCACAGGGAAAGCCCACACTTCAGTCACTCTCCATAACTACTTACACCTCTCAATGACACCTGCACAAGCCAGTCCTTTCACAGACACAAGAGAGCTGCCTGGGAGCTGGACAAGAGGAGCTACCCTGATTTTGTCTGCACCCTGAAGACAAAGAGGTCCCTCTGCACTGTATTCCCCAGCCCAGTCCATGAAGTTAACCAGGCAAGACATCTGCTCAAGCTGGCATGGATCCTGTTTTGCATGAAGACAGTATTTGGTCCTATACAAACAAACGTGCTAGCTTTCCTATCCACAAAGGCATATGGAGTGAACACAGCTCTGTGCGGGAATTAACACATCCTAGCTCCGCACTGGGAGCCAAATCCACGTGGATGAGGCTGCACAGGTCCCAGTGCACCCAAACAAATTTCCTCACTGGAGTATATTACCCAGGGTCATTACACCTTGCTTAGCCAGGGTAGGTAGATCTTGAGAGTACATAATACTAAGGGAGCTGTTGGTTTAAAGGGAGGCCAAACTCAGCGACAGAGACCCTGGGCAACCAAGCACCATCTGGTGACCGCCGGCTTCCGACACAATAGCCCATGTTGGCATGTTTATGATAGAGACCAGAGGCGGATTCCCATTATCCCCATCAGATCCTGCGACGTGGTATCAGAAGAAGGCACCGTGGGAAGCAGATGGGATAGCAGAAGAGAAAAGAATACAGCAAGACAGACAGACAGGAGAGATTTATATGAAGCTAAGGCGCATACCCATAAACAGGGGATAAGCAAATAGCATATAAGTATGAAATTAAATGCAGGAAATCTACAGTATCCAATAATCACTCAAATATCTTCTTCACCTCTTTTCCAGTTTATCATCGGCGTTTTAAAATGAGATATTTATACCAATAAGTAAACCAGTTGTATATTGTAACCCTGGAAATATTGGCTGGGATCTGAGAGATTCATCCAGACAGACAATTCATTTTTACAGTTATTTTTTGATTCCTACCTTTTGTGGAACACCAGATTTCTGTGTTGGATTTTATGCCCCTGAAATGTATTTACAATGCATGGCATCTGTATTGTGCATTACATACTTAAATCATTGCTTTTCATTCATTGCTTATAAAAAAAATATTGCAATATCCTGAAGCCCCAAATACTCAAAATCAAAATATTATTGCTGCATTTTTGGAGCAATACTACAAAATAATGTAGTGCTTTTATATAAAAGAGAGAAAAGTGATCATGAAGGTTCCCAAGATCTGGGAAGAGAGGGGATTTGAATTTCACACCAAGACAAATTAAAAATTAAAAAAAAAAAAAAAGGAAGAAGAAAAAAGAAGAAAAAAAAAGCAGTAAGCTTTATTTTCTAAATAAAAACATTGGAACATTTTATCACTTAAACAAAGAGAGAAGGGCGGGGGAGGCTCCGCATCCATCAGCTTGCACTCTGCGATGGACAAATACTATCAGAAACAAAAAGCACGGCATAGTTAGCAGGAGCGGAGCTTAGTGCTTTAGATTTAATGATATGTATTTAAGGTCCTTTTAGGGGAAGCCTTCTGAAATCGTTGCAGAGGGAATCATGGTTTTAAAGGCTTCTGTCATTGTTGCCTACGAGTGGAACAGAAAGGCGCTTTCTTTGTCATCCCGGCGTTTACGGAAACACCTCAACGTGTCCTTTTCCTAGGTGAAGCAACGCGCGCAAAGCAGCGGCGTGCCAACACGTAACCCCCGCCACCACGAAAAAAATAAATAAATAGAGGAACCCGGGAGAAAACGGCCTTCCTAATCCACCAACAAAATGACAGCGGAGATGGTCTATCTCAGTAAATATTGCATGTCTCCCTGCCAAATCCCTCACTGGCTATTGTCCCGCCATCCCCACCCCCACGCCACCCTTTTTATATGTCATTAAGGATTTTTCGCATACGACCAAACGAGCAGAGGGAGAGAAAGCGGTTGTGCCGTCCCCACCAGTTGGATAAGCCATGACAGGGTGGCTGGGAGCAGGCGTGCGGCGAGCGCAGGGCAAATTAGGAAGTATGTTAATTCAATTAATATCATGGAGGGGCTGGCGGCCGGGGGGAGCCAGGGGGGAGGTGCGCGTGCAGATTTTCCGCCCGAGGAAGGAGGTGGCAGAGAAAGAACTGGGGCATGCCAGCTCCCGTTATTGTTCTGCCTTCATCGGTAATTAGCACGATAAGGAGGGGACGGCGTGAGGGAGGCGGCGTGGCGAAGGCGACGCGCCGCTGTGCCCTACCCCATGCCCATGCGGCCATCTTACAGGCAGGCGCTCGGGCTCCCGCAAAATGGCTGCCGGGGCCCCCTGTGCTGCCGCCTGTGGCCGGATGACAACTGCCCCGCCGGGCACCCGCGACGATCACGATGGGCGCCTCCGAGCACCGGGAGCCCATGGAGGAGCCTTGTCACATGCCATCGTGCCTGACCATCAAGGCCCTCAGCATCATCAGCTCCGCACCCTGAGTGGGGCCCGAGCAAGGAATCGCGGCCGGAGTAGTTACAGCCGCACAGATGTGCAACCTGGTGGGTGAGGAAACATGGGGCCCAACCGCAAAGCCAACGGCAAGTTATGGGCAGGTTCTGCCTTTCTCCTGAACCAAAACCTCACAGAACCAAGGTAGAAAACACAACCCTTACAAATCTTGGCTTAAATCAAGATCATTTAGGGAAGGAAAAGGCAAGCCTATAGCAAAAAGCACAGTTTCTCATTCTGCTACTCATTTCTTGGGAATCTTATGGGATCTATGGAATCTTATCTTGTCCATAGCTCCAAACGAACGATATCCACGTATTAAAAAGACATCAAATGCCAGCCAAGAAACCCTCATCCGCGGTCACTGACTATCCTCAAGATGATTACATCAATTGCTGACCTAAAAGCAGAATTTGGGAAGCTTTATACATGTTTTTAGCAGTGATGGGGCTATTCCACCTGGTGAAAGAGGCACCTGAAGCCCGTTGGAAATTTGGGATCTGTTGCTGTGCTTTGCTGGAGCGAGGATGGAGCCGACCTTAGCCGTGCGGGAAGGCAATGACCACCGTGCACAGACAGGGATGTGTTGTACATCCTAGTCAGACAACTAGACACACGGATGGCAGGTTAGCTGCTCTGCCTCCAGGGTTGTCTACATGGAAAACCACACCATCAAAATGACAGCCCAGTAGGTCAACCACTGCTGCTACTTGCTCCTCTGGTGGACATCTCCCAGGCTAAGACTGACTTTCTCCAGCTGAGCTTAAACTGCTCCCAGCATAGCTTAACTAGCATACAGGACAGCCCTGCCTTCTGCTAGAGCAAATATCCATGGAGGTTATAGGCGCACAGCTCCTAGATCACTCTCAAACCCACCCCCAAGCTCAAGTCTGCAGATAGACCTGCCCTTCGGCTAACCTCTCTGTCCTCTGCATGCTCCTGGGCTTTTCCCTGTGCCCGTGACACACTATTACACCCTCCTTCCCCCGTTGCTAATCCCGCTTGTCAACCCGAGGGCAGAAGCAGACGGAGGCTCGGCATTTTGACAAGGTTGTGATCTGTTCAAACCTTTTTGATGTCTGGGCAAATTGGGAAGCAGGACACTCCATCACTTGCAAGAGAACTCCAATCCTACATGGTGAAGCAGTTCGGTTCTGCCACGCCCGCGACCATCATGAGCTTGTTGGGGCGGGAGGGATGTTGCGGCTCCTCTAGGAAAAGTGGGAATTTCAGACTAACGCTGAGTGGGAAGCACCACAGGGACAGCGCATTTCTCCTCAAGCAAATGCATGCGTCAAGGAGTGTGCGCATGCACTGAGACACCATATTTATACAAAGAGATGCATTCTCAGGAAAAATGCAAATAGCGTCGTCTCCTGTCCCAGGCTCTCTCGGAGCTCCTGACATCCCCAGGTTTCAGAGGAGCACAACTGAGCCTCAGATCAAACATGAGCCCTGCAGGGGCTCCCTCAGGGAAGCAGCCACGCACTGGGGTCTCTTCCCTGCTTCCATGCGAGGTTTCCCGACCCAGCCTGCCTTGGGTGCTCTCTCCTGGCATGTGTAAGACACATGCATGCGCATGTAGAGCCTTTTTAAAAGGCGCTTAGGGAATTGAGCTGCACTTGCTTCTTCTTCTAAGTTAATCATCATAAAAGAGCTTTTGTTTTATTTTTAACAAAGCAACAGAAATAATCTCTGTTCACAACCCTTCTGTGCCCACAGCCCTGTCCTTTTGCACAACAAGCTGCTGCATGGCCCCACAGAGAGGAAAAGAGCAGAGGGGCCAGGAGAGCTTGGCTTATGGTGCCCAGAAACCAGCTCCTCTTTCCCTTCTCTTGAGCCCGCCATTTGGCAGGGCAGAGACAGTGGGAAGTGTAAGTGGATGAGAGATGGGAAAGACAGTCTCCAGTCATCACCTACATCCCCAGGCCCCTGAAGTACCCTCTTTTGACCTGCAGCTTAGCTTGTGCTCTGCCAACCAAGGCCTATCTTAGTCTTTAACACCAGCAAGAAGAGACCCTCACAGAAACACCACAGCAATCAGTGGGCTGACACGAAACCTGGGCCAGGCCAAGCTTTTTCTGTCCATGGTGTGTCCTCCTCTCCAGACTAGCTGCACGCCCTGTCCCTCCTCCTTTCTGGCCCCGCTCGTCCAGGCGAGGACTTGGACATGCCAGAGACATTTCTTGATGAGACCTATCAATGGGTGAGTGGCAGCTGAGCAGGTACTGAGCAAGATGCAGGGCCAGACAGCAGCCAGAGGGGAAGGCAGAGGGTGGAGGGAACGTGCCTCGGGAGGAATACTCACAAAGGGCTGCTTTCATTAATAAAACATTCCCCCCTCGGTCGCCTTTTGATTTGGGTGTAAGAATTAACCCCATCTGCCCAACAGCACGCTACCTACCAAGTCATCTCTGCTGAGGAAGGCTGTCTGACATGTGTCTGCTCAATTGCTACGCCTCCCCCTGCCCACACTTCTCAGCTCTGCAGACCCCCACCAAACAGCTCATCAGCCTTGCAGGGTCTGCCCTATTGAAGAGATCTTCTTCCCACAAGATAGATTAGATCCAGTGAAAATAGGCTTAGTGAAAATACCATTTCACTATTAATGCCCCCCCCACCGTACTCTCTCACACCCAGAAAGATTATAACAAATCCCAGTCACCTTTTGCCCCTACAAACCAGTGCTCTAGTCTTTGCACTGCATGCCTTCCTTCACAAGCTGCAGAGCAAGGCACAGAGTAGCACTTGCGTATATACACATATATAACTAGTTGTCACTAGGGATATTCAGCCACAAAACACAGATGTCCCCACACATCATCTGCTCGTCTTCATCATGACACCTCACTAAGTCCCTCACTGTTGCACTTGCAATGCCCAGTCCTTAGGCATCAGCAAAAAGTTACAGCAAAATCTATTACTGGTTTTAAGCATGGTCTTTCCACTCAAAAATTGGTGGGGGTTGCTTTTACATCCCTGAGACATTTCTATTCTCTCCTCTGCCTTGACTTTCTGTTTCGAGTAAAACTGAGATGCAGAGATGCTTTTAAACACAGCCCCTTCATTTTTCCAGAGGTGTATTTTAATGAGTGATTCGCCTTCCAAAAAGGGGCCAGCGGAGGGGAACAGGGGAAGGACAGGAGATTCTGCACACAAATTCAGTAGCTGGTAGGTTGCCATGGGCTAAAGTATTCTTCTGCACACATGAAGGGAAGGGACTCTGGAGCACTAAGGGTTTTGCCTCTCATGAGTTATAGATCTACCCTTCAAGAGCGGAATAAATGCCTTATCCCATTGCAGCCTGTGATGTATTCTACATAGACAGATTGATTTTCCCTATTGTTCTTAATAAATCCTGGCATATGAAGAAACTCGCTGCACAGCCATTTTTCCTGCCTTGTTCCACCTTGCTGAAGTAATAAGGGTCAGATATGACCATAGTGGGAAGCAAAGGCAGCACTTTGCAGGCTGTGCTTAGGGCTTGGAGAGCATAGACAAGCAGCACCCTTTTCTCTGGTTATTCTTGCAGGCTGAGTCCAAACTGAAGAAACCAGGGACTCCCGTTGGGTACTAAAGCATGAGTGGCTCCACGAGAAGCAGCTGCTGTACAGGCTGGGCCTGGATGAGCTATCCCTGCTCAGATCAGGGGCTGACGGGGCTCCTCTGCAGCCACAGGTCCATGAGAGCTGGTAGACACAGGGCTGCCCGCTCTGCTCCCTGTGGGGCCCTGCCTGCCTCTCAGCTGGGAGCCTTTCCACCAGCCGGGTGCTCCTCTGCCTTCTCACCCAAAGAAATCCCCAAAGCAGCGTGGTCAGAACGCCTGTGTGCTTCCCCCAGGGAGTCAGGGGAGTATCCTACGTGGGGAAGACTGTTCTGTTGGCTCCATGGCTGCCCGCAGAGTGCACCACAACAACAGAGCAGGATGCAAAAATAATGGAGCAACTCACGAAATAGCTTAAAAAAAAAAATTCCTCTCAATGACTCCCAACCTGACAGCACTGCAAACCCTCAATTTCTCTTGAAAGGTCTCTCCCTCCCTCCCGCCTTTTCTTCCTGCACGGTTTACACCCATCTTCTTTCCCTGCTCCAGAAGGCTGTTTGCTGGCCAAAGCTTCACTGGTGCCCAGCAAGGAGGCTCTGCTGGGCTCCAGGAAGCAGGTGGCCTTGCAAGGACCTGCCTTGGCCACCTGCCTCTAGCTCCGTCTAGGCTCGCCGGATTATCGCTGTTGGCCTTCTCCAGCAGCAGCTAAAAACTGGCCCCATTTCAGAAGCCTCGCTGTGAAATCTGGCTATGGGAGGGAGGGAGGAGTTAGGTAAAAGAGCTGGTCTCCCATGAATGAGTCAAACTCAATCCTGCAACGAGACGTCCAGGGACTCACCTCTCCTTGCTCAGGTGGAGACGTCCCTGCCCTTCCCGAGGCATCCCACTCCACAGACGTGCAGTTGCGTATGGCTAAGGAAAAGAAAATTTGTCTCAATTAGAACGGGGCTCTTACATATATGGATACATGTCAAGTAATTACTGAATGTCACTCACAGAGAAATGGCTGGAAAAGAGGCCTTAAATTTGGAACTGTGCAAACATACACCAGCCATTGCAAGTGAGTTATGGGCCTCGGCGTGCTTCATACCTTGTGCAGATGCTTTCAAGCCCATCCCCTGGGCTGGAATACACACAGCCACGTAAAATACAGCCAGACACGACCACGTTCTCTAATAAGGAAATAAAGCTGAGTGGACCCGCGTTGCCAGCGCCCAGAGAGCAACACTGTCTCTTTAATTTTCTCCCTGGCTATCTCATCCTTTGCACAAACTCTTTCCTCCCTGTGGCTTCTTCCAGCCTGGTGGGCAAAGTGGGAAAACATCATTAGGGAGGAAAAATAATTTAGTTTGTTAATCAGTATCCAGTGGTGGGAAACAAGAAAGACAGAAAGCAGGGCTGGCGGTTAGGGCTTAGGAAGGGCCAGCACAAAGCCCACCATTCATGACATCTGGGGCTGGGATTCTCATTGAATTAAACAGACACAAAGAGCAGAGGCATTTCATGCTTTCTTCACAAGAATTATCATATCTCCCTGGCACTAGGAAACCTTCAGCATGGGAGAGGGGGAGAGAAAGAGAGAGGGGAAAGCGGGTAGGCTGGGTAGAAATATGGGGCAGGGTAGAGGCGGCTTTGTTCCAGGCTTGGATTTATGGATGGGATGCAGCGCATTGCCTTGTCGGGAGAGACAGGGCCTTCGCGCGCTGGGTCTAATAAGAATCAGCAAATGTGAAACAGGGGGCCCTTGTGTACCATGAAGCAGGGAAACCCGCGTTTGACAAGCCAACAGAATAACCGCTCGCGTCTCAAGGCTGCGGAAGGATGCTGACGCTCGTGCGAGATGCGTCGTCTTGTGTCAGCGCGGGGGGGAAAGGGAGAGGCGAGGAATGGAAACAAGAGAGCAGGCAGCATCGTTCAGTCATGAAAATTAATTAGCTCGTGTACAAACCATGGCTGCCTCTTCCCCACTGCCCCACGAGCGTCCCTGCGAAGCCACGGCGTCCGCAGCGCCTGTGACTGTGAATGACAGGGGCAGATTAGGCAGGCTCCTTGGGACACAAGCCCGGTGGCACACGGGGGCCACCCGGGGCAGCGGGAAACCCGGAGCCTGTGCAAGAAATTGAAGAGGGGACAATCAGGGAGAGGGATCCTTGGGGAAGGAGCAGAGCCTTGGAGTCAGGAGAAAGAGATAGGGAGAGACTGGGATGCAGAGCAAGAACATTTGGGCTCTAGCCCATAAGCTCTCTGGGGCAAGACCTGTCGGGTCCCACTGCGAATGCCTGCCCTGCTCTGTCTCTGGCCGTTTACCAGGAGATCCACTTAAAATACTAATTGCTCCCTGACCAAGCCCCTTGAGCTGCTGGGAGGCCTCCCTGCATCATTACCTGTGGGAAGAAGGGGCTGATCCCTGACCCCAGGTCCCCAGGGCAGTGTGAGCCAGTGCACTGGCGCCACAAGTGAATATTGCTACCCGGGGAGTGAAGACAAGAAACTCCTGACCACCTCCGAGCTGCCCCATCCCTGAGGTTTTGGATTCCTCTACAACATCATGCTTATTTTCCGCTGAGAGCAACCACAGGTGGAAGAGGGCGCAGGCAGCAATTGCCAAAGGAAGCAGGTACAAGAAAGGAACGAAGCAACTGACAGAAGAAAATAAAGAGAGAAGCCTCCTCGACATGGGATGTGTGCAGAGAAACACACTGGAAACAAAGGGATACAAGGAGAGAGGAGAGGCTGGGACGGGCATCTCAGCAGACACGTAGGTAAAAGTTGAAAAGGAAGCACTAATTAGCACCCCGGCCATCACTTCCCATTAATAGCTTGTCACCGTTTCCTTGATGTTGCTGAGAGCAGGAAAGTTGGTATGTGTGATGCTTACCTGTCTCTATCTCATTAACAGAAGTCAGGGTGAGAACAGACGTTTATTGCCTGCATCCAGATAGACAAAGCCCCGAGATGCAGGGAGAGAGAGGAAAAGTTACGAGGAAGATGCTGGTGAAACTGCAGCCCATGCCCACAACGGGAACCCAACCTGGCACGCTGGATGTCTGCACCAACACAGGAGCAGCCCCAAGCAGACGTCAGGCTCCGAGAATCCACAAGGAGAAAACACTAGGTCATACAATAATAGTCCAGAGCAAAAGCCACTGCCAGACCAAGAAAATACTTTACTACCAGGACAAGGGGCTAAGACTGGACTAGACCTAGGAAAGTAAAAGAAAATAAACCTACTGCTTTCTTCTCCAGAAAAATTTGCCTGGACAGAGTCCACCTTCCGATAAAATAGAGATAGCTGAATATCGTCTTTTAGGTATCGCAAGCCACAACGAAGAAACTTCCCAACAAAGAAAAAAGGGATGTTCAAGCAAAAATAAATCTGTGCTGCATCTAATCACTTCCAAAGTAAAGGAGAAGCAATTCCTCCAGCAGTGAAAAAAAAAAAGAAAAAAAGAGAGAGATTAGATCTGATATTTAATGCACAAAGGCCTTCCCTTCCCCTCCAACACATGGAACAACTCCCATTAGCGACAGAGGGAAGAAAGAGCACACAAGGCAAGGATGCAACGGCTGCAAGCGTGTGTGAGCTGGTAGCATGCGTCTGGGTGGCAAGATGCTGGGTATTTGTGTGTGTGCATGTTCCTAGGGGCACCCTTGCTTTCCCAAGGAGGCAGATGCACCAAACAAGCCGAAGATGCCTCAAGATCCAGAGCCCAAACCTCGCTGGGAATGAATGAGGCAAAACCAAAGGCAAAGAAAACATCAAGGCTGTTTCTGAGGGAACAAAGGCTTCTCCTTTTAACTTGAAGGCATCTTCTTGGCCATGTAACTCGCATGGGGTGTAGGATCTGTTGACTCCCCCCTTCATGCAAACGTGTTTGTTCAATAGTCTCCTAGGTCTTTGCTCCTCTACAGCGTCTCTGTGCCCGTATTCACAGTCCTCTGCCAATGCAGTTAATGCCACATGCAGAAATACTGCCCTGAAATGGCCTCATTTAGATTGCATGGTCAAGTACTTCAAAGTTAGGAAATGTCCAATTTATGACCGCCCATGCAACCTTATTTCCACCTCGCTGTGCAGCCACCCTGGCCAGGGAAAGAGGGAGTGAGCTAAAAATAGGCTGTGACTGTGTCATTACAGCCTCGTAAGGGCACACGCAGCGAGGAGCTGAATTAACGTCTCATGGTCAAACTGAAATCTGGTACCCTCTGACTCGTGAGCGTTCAGCCTAGTGCCTTAAACCATGGACATTTTTAATCTACAGAAATCACATGCATTTTAAACATACAGAAAATGTATTATTTATAGCTAATAAATAATAGATTGTTTATATAAGCAAAAAGAGAAACAATTGTATGCAAGCGTAACGCATCCTCACCCCCCCGCCCCACTTCTACCACAGCCTTGGTCCTGCGCAGGGAGCGAGATTCCAAGCCCCGAGCCTCGGCACGGATTTCTGCCGCTGTGAAACACGGGACTAATGTTATGTGGCAGCGGCAGAAGGCTGCTCTCCCGGGGGCCGCGGTGGCGGGGCGCGCGGGCCGCGGGGTTGGCGAGGGCCAGGCCGGCATGCGCGCGCAGACACGCACAGACACGCGGACACAGGCTCTGTCCTCCCTTCGGCAGCACCCGGAGGAGTTTGCTCCACGGAGAGCGGGGCTACGCGACAGCAACGCGAGGCAGACGCGGCCGCGTTCGCAGGAGTTGGCGGCCGCCGTCTTCCCAGCGACGACGGCCGTCCCAGGGCAGGGCAGCGGCGAGAGCCCGCGGTTTTACCCTGCTCGTGGTCTGCTATTATTCCCGCAAAACACCGATTTTTTTTTTTTTTCCCTCCCTGAGGAGGCAACCGAAGGGAAATTGTGATTCTGAACAATTCATAATTCAGCTAAACCTGAAAGGAATTTCGGGGACAAAGAATAGGCATTTCTCTAGCCTAAGAGCTTCCCCCCGGCCGAATTTCAAGGGCCCGCGACAAACAATGGGAGTGTCAGAGGTTCTCAAAAAGAAAAAAAAAAGTTCAAGAATCTTTACAATAAAAAGTGTTAGGCAACACGGAGGTCAGCGTCAGCTCCTCCTATAATAAATAGCAAGACTATCTGGCTTTAGCTATAGGAGACATTTTAATGCAGTGTCTCAGCTTCGTGCTAATTATACTTTTTCACCATATTTTGAACCTAAGAAAAAATGTCATCAGTTAATTATAACAGATGAGGGAGTGTGAAGACTTCCTCAATAAATAATGCCTTGATATCTCATATCCAACAAGCTGTGCTCACTGCTCTGAAGGTGCCCAGAAATATGTCCTCTCAGGAAATATATCAAGAAATGATGGTCCCATAAGCTGGCTTTGTTTCCAAGCCTTGATTTTCAGCCCAATAATTAAGTGATTTTTATGGATCTGGGAGAGTAAAGGTCATGGGATTACTGGAATAGGGCCAGAGAGATTCAATGTTTAAGAAAAAAAAAAATACAAAAGACCCCAGCAAATTCCCCCATAGACACACACGCGAACACACAGAAGCGGTTTGGTTTGCGGCCCAACTGCCCTCTGCCAGGTTTCCCGAGGTCCCCTTGGTCCTTGTTCGCTCCCGGCATCTCCGCGGCACTCGCGCATGCAGAGCCAAAGGCTGCCTTGGCCGAGGCCGGGTCTGCGGGAGGCGGAATAGGGAGTCACTGAGCGCCAGGTCCAGCTCCGCCATCCAACTGCTCCAAAAAGGAGGGACTCGCCACCGTCCACTGCCTCCATCGCTATCCCTGCCGGGGCAGGTGGGTGCCCAGGTCCTTACTAAGGTTCCTCAACTAACCCATCTTTCTTTCAGCTTCTTTCCCCACCCAGCACCCCTCACTTCCCCCTCTGAAGAGCTGGGATTTGGCGTGGGAAAGATGTCTTGGGGCTTTTCACAAATCCAGTATCCCCTTGAACCAAAACCAATTAGCCTGGCCCAAGGTCCTGCCATTGAGGGACTGTCCCTTCTTTTCAAACCCCCGCGGGCTCAATTGCTGTAAGGAGCCTGGATGTGAATGAGCAAAGCCCACTTAAAGTGGTACTTAAGGCCAGACCAGGGTGAAGGAAAAGAGAAAGCCTCTATAGGAACAGCAATCTGAGTTTCCAAGAGACAGCTAACTGACTGAGATAGGGTCCTTCCCCCCCAACCATTTTTCCTTTTTTTTTTTTTTTTTTTAATCCCCCAATCCTGAGGTTTCCAGGCAAACACTCCTAACTAAACTGGAGCCACGGCATCAATATAGGTGACGGCACCAAAACCGTGCGTCCCGTCACGGGAACGAGATGTGCCGGCGCGCGCTGTGAGGCCGGGGGCTTGCACGGGCCCGCGCGTCGGTCTCAGCACGGGGTGAGCGAGCAGGGCCGCTCAGCGGGGATTTGGGAGGGCTGGCACTGCGGCGGCAGCGGTGGTTTTGCCATGGGGCTCATGCCATGTGGCAGCACCCAAGAGCCCGGGAGATAAAACCTCCCCGCGACTCGGCGTGTGCCCTACGCACGCCGCCGCCACGTGCCAGACACGAACACCTGCAAGCTCCCAGCTAGGGAAAGAAACAAGTCCTGTCACCTGCACATATGCCACATTAGCACCTTGCAGCCCTGCCCCGGGGCACCCGCAGAAACACGGATCCACGCTCAGCAGAGGCTCCGTGCTCAGCCCTCCTTGGCAAGGGCCAACATTCACACTCGCGGACCGGGAACAAGTCACAGCCATTCGCGCCAGCCCTGGCCACGAGCAGGACAGGCCACCAGGCTGGCGGTCTCTGCTTCTCCTCCAGTGGCTCGGACAAAGCCGGAGTAGAAAGACAGGTAAAGAGGCGCCATTCACTGGACAAAAGGGCTCGCGGAGCCAGGCCTCCCGCTTCCACCAGCCCTTGCCGGGGAGCTCACAAAAACACCCATTGATGGGATTTCATCCATAACCAAATGGTGGGGCTCACACGGCCGCGGTCCCATTCACGGGCAGCTTGTTTAAACAGTCAGGGCCGAAAAGCATCTTCAGCACCTTCCCCCAACGGGTAGCTGGGACAAACCCGCACACCGCATACACACCCGATGTGGGCAAAGTTTCAGAGCAAGGAGAGAAATACAGGAAAGAGCACACGATGTCCCGAGGTGAAAGCACACGGGGGATTTTCCACTTACCCCCTTACTGCCCACGCAGCTCCATACATTGCTGTCACTGTCTGCTGCTACCTGCCCCTGCCAGCGCTGCTGGAAGAACAAAGACAGAAAGGACCAGCTCGAGAAATGTCACCCACGTGCCACCGATCCTGCTAATACAACCCCGCATAAATAGCCAAAAACATAAAAATGGCACCAAGCAAAGAAGCGATGCCAGGCAGGGAGGGACTGGCTAAATGCAGCCGCTGTCACATGCATAGGTTTACCCAGGGTTAGGGACTTAATCCACCTCTTGCCCCCACCACCGCGCCACTGCATCCCCTTATTCACTGCCATTCCCCAGCTTCCACGGCCCCCCAAACACCCACCCGCGTGTGTTTATGCAGACAACAAGAGCAAAAGTGAAGAAAAAAGCATGAGCAGAATTAAGCCACGGCTCCTCTTCCCCAGAAACCACGGGACAAGCAGCTCAGTCCCTCTCTGCAGACGTGCAAGTAAAACCTCTTGTCTCAAACCATCCTAGGGGAAGTTTCTTTGGGATAAGCAAGCCAACCCCACTGCCTGAAAAATATATGAAAAAATCAAATCTGAACATGTGGTGTTGAGGGAAAACAATTAGGAGTCAAGGGCAGTCTCTGAAGAGCTGAACCTATAGCAAGATGGAGACACTTGCATTGGACCCTTCACAAAAGTTTGCACGTAGATGCTGATTTCGAAACTTGTATTTTATTTCCTAAAATTAAATCTAGATCTTTTTATATACACACACACAAAAACATGTATTATATGTGTGCATATATTTTTTTCCTTAAATCCTCTTTATATAGTTACCTAGTGCAATATCTACTGGGTTCTGCCAATGCACAAACACTTCCACCAGAACAGATTTCTCTAACATGCTGGTCGAGTGATTCCTTCTGAATTATATTCATTAGGAATTTGAATGTTTCCTTCCTCCATCCCCCATCAAATCATCACTCCTGAATAAATGCATTCATCAACCACCTTGCTCAGTTCTCTCCTGCTTTGTTCAGCCTAGTTTTAAAGCAGCTCCACTGAAACCGTTTCCACCTGACTCGATGCTATCATACAGAAGAAAAAAAATAAATAGAAGAAGAATTGAGTGCCACTCACAATATTGTGGAAATAATTGGAAAATTATTTCTTAAAAATAAGCGACATAATAAAGGAGGGAAATAACTACATTCCTCTCCCCATCTCCGATCTCTTCCACAATTTCTGGGATTGCATCAAGAATACACATTCCAGATGGGCTGGAGAGAACAAGGTTGGTTCTTAATGACACGTCTTTTGCAGTGTTTGGAATGAATGATTCATTCGGATCTTGCCGAGAGTCGGTGCCACAGTTGAGTTACATTTCTAGAAAATCCGTATCTTTAATTCTGGCGCTGCGTGTGGGACCCAGCAAATCATGGAATTACTGCTGTAACTTCGGATTAGTAACGCTTTCTAAATGATAGTCTAATTCCAGACCTTCATGCTTTTCAGCGTTCAAACTCACACAGCCTTTTCCCTGGGAGGCTTCCCGTGGAATTAGTGCTGGCGTCTTCGTCTTTTTCTGCCCTTTTTAATTTCTCCAATGACTTCTCATTAGAATATATAATAACAGCAGCTCAGAACTTTCCTTTCTTGTGGTACAGCCCAATTCCGGCTGCAATCCTGTTTCCTTACTGCTGTGCCGGCGGAGCTTTGCTGGCCCTGGAAGGGTGCGCAGGCACATTTATCTTCGTGGTCCTACGTGGCGTCTGACGCCATTACCCCGTGCAAGGGATGTTGGAGAACGGGTCTCGGAACAACACAGGGCTCCTGCCTCTTGCTTTTCCAGCGGCTTGGTCCTGCCTCGCTACCCTGTGCCCTTGGCGAGAGCTGTGCCCGTCACCCGGCTGCGGAGCCGAGGATGAGGACGGGTACCGCACATCTCACCTCTCCAGGAGCTCGGCAGCATCTGCCCCATCTCCAAAGCGGCACACAGAGAGACACAGGGGCAGAGAGGGCACAAAAAGCCCCCTGGCCACTGTGGTCACCTGCAGGTTGGGGGAGATTTTCCTTTGCAGTCTCCCCAGTGCTGTCACAGCCCAGGGGAGCTCCTGGCAACGCAGGGACCATTCCTGCAGGATACAGGCATTGACTGTTACCCAGAACGGAGTGTCAGCGGGGCCTGGGGCATCGCACCCTGCCACCCCCAGGCTATTATCACCCGTGCCCCATGCCGGGACCAAAGCACTGGGGACCCAAGGGTGCCTCAGCCCTGGCCAGGGGCGCTCACCCCACACGGGCTGCGAAACGTGCCGGGGAGCTCAGCGAGAGCGCGGTGCTTTGTGTCGCCATGGGAACCGAATGCAGATTTGCCAATTGCTTTTTTCTTTTCTTTTCTTTCTTTCTTTCCTTTTTTTTTTCATTATTTTCCAGACATTGTAATACATATGATGTTTCTACTTCTCGGGCTTGCAGCAGAGGTGAGGAAGGCTTTGTGCCTGCAAAGCGCCCGGCTCCACAGGAAGCCCCAGGGCCATTGGGCTGCGCGCTAGAGGGGTGCACCCAGAGGGACCCCTTCCCTGGGGACTCCCGGCTAGAGACCAAAGCAACAGCCACGGCACAGAAGTGACTACATTGCTGAGAACTTGACCTTCCAAAGGGAGGCCAGAATCAAGCCCAAAGCCAAAGGAAGAAGAAAATAGGGATGGAGAGAGGAGGAAGGGGGGGGTTGAGAAGGGAAGCCCCAAAGTGGGTGATTTTCTAGGCTTGATCCCCAGAGAGCACGGAAGGGCTTTGTTTGGGGATGCTGCCGTCCGCGGGGCTCTTTACCCCGCGGAGCTCAGGGGCGCATCTCAAGGTGTGTTTAAGAGCGCGTTCAAACCCGAATTTCTCTGGCACTGGAAGCACTTGCGTTCGAGCTGCCCTCCTTCCCCCGCCCTCCCTTCTGGTGCCGCGAAGCCCCGCGGTGCTGCCCGGTGCCCGGAGCGCGGCCCGGCCCGACGGGGCGGGCGTGACGCGGTTACCTGGAGCCCCGAGGTGGTGGCGGCGGGTCCGGTCGCCTCTGCTGCTGGTTCCAGCGTCGCCGGTGCCGCTGCGGCTGCTTGCCCCGGGCGAGCAGGTCTGGAAGTCATTTCTACTTTCGGTTATCTAGCTTTATGATGGCTCCATAACACTCATACAGCTAGATAACCAAAGACAGAAACATCCCTCCGGCGGGGCTGCCCGAGGTGGGCACGGCTGGGCAGAGCGGCCGGAATCTGCCGGCGAGGAAGCCAAAAGAGATAGAAAAAAAAATAATGAATGAATAAAGAAAGAAAAAAGACACGGTGAAAAAAAAAAGAAAGAAAAGAAAAAAAAAGAAAAAAAAGAAAGAAAAGAAAAAATATTAAAAAGAAAAGAAAGAAAGAAAAAAAAGCGGCAGCGAGACCGATGGGCGCATTGCGGGCGGCGCGGCGCTGGAGCCGGGAATGCCCGGACCGGAGCTCCCGCCGGCCGGGGCTGCAGGCGACGGCGGGCTCCGCACAACCGAGCCGAACCGAGTCGTGCAGAGCCGAACCGAGCCGGGACGAGTCAAGTAGAGCCGAACCGTGCCGGGCCGAGCTGGGTCAAGCCGCGGCGAGCCCGGCTGGGCCGCGCAGAACCGATCCTAGCGGAGCCCGTCGCGGTCCCGGCCCGGGCGCTGCGCTCGCGCTCCCGCCCCGCTGCCCAACTTCTACTCCCCTCGCATGGTAATCGCCCCCTTTGGGAAGTGACGTAACGGCGCACACGGCCAATCCGCGGCGCCGCATTCAAATCAGCGCCCCCTTTCCCGCTCTTTCGCGGCCCGGCCCGGCCGGACACCGGAGCGGGTGGCGCCGCGGGACGGGGTGGGACGGGAGG
This sequence comes from Tinamus guttatus, assembly GCF_059628265.1. Classification (NCBI taxonomy): domain Eukaryota; kingdom Metazoa; phylum Chordata; class Aves; order Tinamiformes; family Tinamidae; genus Tinamus; species Tinamus guttatus. Next base: position 7,620,592 of record NW_028288538.1, on the reverse strand, counting down.
GGGCGGACGGGTCGATGACGGAGCGAGACGGAGTGGACGGGACGAGACACGAAATGGGATGGGACGAAACGAGACGGGGCAGACTGAAGCAGGACGGGACTTTACTGGACGGGACGGATCAGGACGGCGTGGGGCAGGACGGATAGAGCAGCACTGGATGCCCCCCCACAGTCCCCTTGCCCCCCGCCCCCGGCTTGTGCTGGAGGGGCCGCGCCGCGGGTCGCTTTGTCCCTGCCCGCAGAGCCCCCTCGGCTCCTTCGCTGCGCCATCGGCGAGGGGAGAGGCAGCGAAAGCCTGCGCTGCCGGCGCAGAGAGACCGACGTGCACCTGACATACCTCTCCCTGTCCTCGGCCCTTCCCTTTTCTTTTTTTTTTCCCTCTCCCCTCGCCTTTTTTTTTTTTCTCGTCTATTTGTTTTTCCTTTTTTTTTTCTTCCCGTCCCCCTTCCTCCTGCCTTTCCTCTTTCCCCATGCCCCTCCAGCGCCCCCCTGTCCCAGCCCCGTCCCACCTCGACGTCTCGCACCGCGGCGGGGCAGCCCCAAGAGCCCCTTTCTCCGACTCAGCCGCAACGAGATGTAGCCGGGGGCCCGGGAGGCCCTCGCGACGCGGCCCGGCTCCCTGCCCGCCGTCTCTCCCCTGCTCCGATGTTAATTATTTCTCCTCCAGGTTTTGCTATTTTTCGCAAGAGTTCTTAGCACGATACTTATATAGCGACGGATCGGGCACATACAAGTATTAACAGTAACAGCAAATGTAATAAAAAGCCAGGAGGTAAATATGACTGTCTATGATGGATATCTGACCCAGCCCTTAAAAAAAAAAAAAAGAAAAGAAAAGAAAAAAAAAAGAAAAAGAAAGAAAAGAAAAAAAGACTAATCTCTCGCCATCGCTTTCTAACCATCGCTTTCTATTAAATATGAGGCGTAGGCAAAATGTGACCTTCTGCAAACAGGGAATTATTGCGGGAGAAGCCTCGGCTGAGTATAGGCTGCCTGTCCCGGCGGCTCTGGCAAGCTCCACTCGGGTTATTTATTTCCTGCACTCTCCTTCATCCACTACCATTCCCTTTAAAATAAATAAATAAATAAAATAAAACCCAGCAGCTCAATCAGACTAAAAGCTAAAAGATCAGCCCTGCCAGCCCCTCTGCGAGCTGGCTGTGCTCGCCACGCACAGCCAGGGCGAGCTGCCTCCTCGTCGCTAACCTGCCGCTTCCCTCCCTTCTCCTCTCTAACGAGAAACGGGCCCGGGGGCGGCCTGGCCGCTCCGACGGTTCTGTAGCAGGTGGGGAGGAATCTCTCCTCCTTTCGCAGCCCCTTGGCTCCTTCCCGGCCCCCAGAGCCGCTCGGCACGGGGGGTGGCCAGGCTTGTTTTAATCTGCCCTGGGGAGAGGGGGAAAAAAATGTCGCAAATCGGATCGTCTTAATTTTCCGGCCCTGGATTTTCTCCTAATTTATTGCTGTCACTGTTACGGTGATTGCTTCTGCCATGTCCCGGGGGCGGCGCGGAGCCGCGGCGAGGAGCAGAGAGGGGCACCGGCCGAGGACCCCCTGCCGCCCCTCGCCGAGGCATCGGGCGCTTTGGCGGCGGCGCAGACACCCCAGTTTGGTTATTCCTGCGGGAACGGCGTGGGGGACTGGGCCGGCCGAGCCCTCGCTGCAACTTGGAGCGGCCGCCGGTTATTCAGGGTTCCTGCCCGCCGTGCAGAGCCGGGCTCGGGTCCTTGGGGTGAGGTGCCGGTCCGAGCACATGACGCTCAGCCGTGGGGAGGGTCATCTCCCCTTTCTGCCGAGTAAAGGAAGCGATTTGCTTGGCAGGGCATTTTTTTTTCTTCCTTTCTTTTTGTTTTCAAGAAATACCTTGCTCTGCTCGGAAGCGGCTGCACGTTCCGGCCTCCTGCTCCACGCAGGCAGAGGCCCAGTACTTAGGACAAAATTGCACCTTGGGTTTTTATTTTTATTAATAATAAAAAAACAATATTCTCGGTGCAACTTAAGCAGGACGCACAAAATGGCTCCTTGGCACAGTGCAAAGCAGCAGCGAGCAGCGCAGGGACGGATCGGCTGGAGCGCGTGGGCTGAGCGGACCGGGCGGGCGGCCGGGGCCTCGGCCCTACGAACAGGGAGGAAACAGGCGAAACGCGTGAGAAATCAGGCCCCGGCTCCAGCCGACCCTGAGGAAGGTGGGAAAATAAAAATAAAGCAAAACCAGGCAACCATGCCCGAGTTACTTCCCCCGATGGCGAGAACGGCGGCTTCGCTTCCAGCCCGCCGCGCCCGTGGGCAGCTCGGGCGGCGGGGCAGGTCCCCGCCAGCCGCTCCGCGGGGCCCGGCCCTCGCCCTCGGTGCGGCTGGACGGGGCGGGGCGGGCGGCTCTGACCATGGTGCTGCACCGGCCCGGCCCGAGCGAGACGGAGCCGGCGACACCGGCGACCCCGACGGCCCCGACACGGCCCCTCGGAGGAGCCGCCCGGCTCCAGCCGCTGCTGCGCCGCTTCCCGGCCGCCCCTGAATTATTTAATTCGCTCCCCCTTGCGAAGGGTCCTCTCTGCTACGTCCTGCTCCTCTGACGTCACTTTTCTTTAATTAGAAGAAGTTATTTTTAGCCAGTCTAGGGTAACCCCCGTGCCTCGCCGCCTCGAGCTGCATCTAGGCTTAATTGTTCTTATTTCCTCCCACAAACGGGGCTTCACCAACTTCGCGCAGCTTCCACAGGTGCCGAAAAAACGTGTTGCTTGTTTTAGCAATTAAAAGCCAGGTCTAAGCGAACCCGGGTGCTGGAAAGACGCCGCAGCAGCGGCCCAGGGACCGTCGAGGGCCGGCAGCGACGCGGGGACGAACCCGGACTGCCCTGGCTCGGGTGGCGGGTGTCTGACAAGCCGGGCACGTCGAGGGGCTGTGCACGGGACTGCGAATCAGGGCGCTCTCCCAGGCCGCCTGCACCGCTAGGGCTTCGGTTTTCCTTAAGGGTGAGGCCTAAAATGCGCTTCACTTCCAGGGAGACACGGAAAAAAATAATAGTAAAGCAAGGAAATAAACGGTCACGGCAAGTGCAGAGGGAAGAGCGAAAAGAGGAGAAAATAAAACAACAAAAAAGGAAGAAATAGGAAAAAAAAAGAATAAAAGACAGGAAAAATAAAGGAAAATAAAGAAAAAAAAAGAAAAAGAGACATACAGAAGCAAGTGAAAAAATAAAAGAAAAAATGAGAAAAAAAAAAAACCTCTAGCGACAGCAACCGGTGACGATCGGAGCGTGGCAATGGTGGCGGCCCCGTTGTTGCTACCCGGCCGTTTAACCGAGGCACGAACGATGAGCCCCGATCCCCCGCGGGTGCCCACGAGAGGCGAGGGCCCTGAGCAGCCCCCACTTCTCCGTAAGGGGAAACTTCTCTTGGACTCCGCAATCACACCCAGGGCCTAAAACCTGGAGGCAGCGGGCGGCTCGGCCTCTCCTGGGTGTTTTTTCAGCCTCTGCCCTGTACCCGCCTGGACGAGCGCCGTGTTGGGGAGCATGTTTGCAGGTCTCGGGGGTGCGCAGCCCCGCGGCATCTGTCGGCCCCCGGGCGCCCCGTCCGGGCAGTCTCCCTCGGCCCCGCTGTGGAGCTGCAGCGTCCCAGGGAGAAGAGCCCGGAGCTAACGCGCCCGCCGGCAGCGAAAGGTGCCCGTGCCGCGGGCTGCGAGTGCGGGGACCGGGCCGAGCCCCGACGGCCGGGCCGGGACTGGAGTGGTGCCGGCACCTCGGGGCGCGCAACTTCCCCGGCGGCGGCGGCATCTGCCAAATTCCACCCCCTGCCTCCTTCCTCCGCCTCCCGGCAGCGGTTCCCCTTTCCCGGGGAAATTAAAGTCCCTCTGCGCCCTCCAGCCCGCCCGGGGGTCCGCGCCGCTGCCCGGCCGCGACACTCACACTTGCAGCCGGGGCGCGGGGAGCGCTCGGTGCCTCGGCGGAGCGGAGCGGGCGGCGGGGGGGCCGCCAGGGCTGTCCCCGGCCGCACTGCGGCCCCGCGGCCCCTGGGGCCGGCTGCGAGGTGGCGGAGGCGGCGGGGGCGCCTCTGCCCCGGCTCCCTGCATCCTTCCCGGCTGCTCCCGGCTCTGCTTGCTGGCCAGGAGCTGCCTCCGCTGCCAGGCTCTGCCCGCACTGACGTCAGCCCGGCAGCATCCTATTCACTCCAACCATGGCGGAGAGGAGGAGGAGGGAGAGGGGGAGGGGAGGAGGCGGAGGGGGGAAGGAGGGAGGGGAGGAGGAGGAAGGAAGGAAGGTGGTAGCGGCGGCGGGGGCTCGGGTGCTCGCAAGCTCCGCCGAGCAGAAACCGCAGCCCCTCACCCTTTCCTTGCCCCGCAATGAGGGCGCTGCCCCCAGGGAGAGGGTCCATGTGCCCCCAGGGCCACCCTCCACTCCCCGCATCCTCCCCCTCGCTTCTCCGCCCTCGGGGAGCGTGGGCGCCGGGGCTGCCCGGGGCGCTGCGAGGGCATCGGGCTACGGGGCTGCCCCTGTCCGCTCCCCCGAGCAGCGCGGGCGGTCTCTGCCCGCGGGGAATTCCCCGGGGCAGCGGTAGGCGGTAGGCACCCCTCTTACTGCCCACGGGCGCCGTCCAGAGCGATGTCCAGATCCGCTCGCCCTCCTCCGGGTGATGTCCCTGCCTGACCCTCCCTGCCTCTTCCTGGGCTCCTCGCGGAAAGGCGCGACAAGCGAGGGGAAAGGGCTGCGGCATCCTCGTCCCTGCGCTCTCCCAACACTCACCCTGGGCGGGCTTCCTCTCGGCCCCCGTGCCTGGACGGCGCTGCCACCCGCTCCTCTCCGTCCCCCGGCGCAGCCCCCGACCCCGGCGCGGCCTCGCCGCCCCTCATCGCTGTCCAAATGCTGAAAATCGCGGAGAGGGGGATCGTGGAGCTGCCCGGCTGCCCTGCCCGCACCGTCGGGCCGAGCAGGGGCTGCAGCAGCGGCGGTGGAGGCGAGGACCAGGGGGAAGGAGATGGCGGGTCCCTGCGGCCGGGAGCAGGACAGGGGCTGGGGCAGGACCATTTCCCCCTTCCCTGCCTCTACGGCCAGGCCAAGCCCGGGCGAGAGCCTTGTCCCAGGCAGCCACTCCGCTGCCTACAAAGAGATGAGCTGAAACGAGCTGTCCGGGCTCCCGGTTTAATCGCGGGGCACAGCTACATTTTGCCCTTCTTTCTGCTCTCCTCCTCTCATCCGCTCCCCCCTCCACCCATATCTCCCCTTTATATTCTCCTCTAAATAAATATACATGCAGGCATACAAATATATTCATGCCCTCCCCCCCCTCCGCTTTCCCTTCAACCTCTGCAATAAGAAAAAAAATATGTATATATATGTATATTTGGCACACCTTTACTTCGCTTCCCATTTTTTCTCTTCTTTCTTCCCGCATTTAATCTGGCTCCTATTTTTATTTCCAATTCTCAAACCAATGTTTCGACCGGATTTGGGAACCTCTTGCCACCCCGATGAATATACAGTGAGCTCGAGACAGATTTTCCGTGTAGCAGAAAATAAACCGATCGAGACTGAGAGATCTGGAATAGCCGAATATGTCGCCTCGCCTTTACGGTTGTATTTTTTAAAATTCTCTCGTTATTTTTCCTTTTGCATCTGCGAGTCGCCATGAAAGGAAATATAACCCCCAATGCCACTGCCAACAGAAATCGGACTTCGTTGCCAAATTTCGTAGTCTTTTATTTTAAAGGCAAATAAGCAACACCATTAAAAGCGTCTTCTCATCTTGCCGGGGAGTGTAAGAAATCCTTTTGCTCACCCAGAGTCGAAACCTAATGGCATTGTCGTTAAACACGAAAAGGAGAATATTAAGAAATTGCAACACTCCCTTCAGAGCGCTCCCCCCACCCCCAGTTTATTTGCCCTAATAATTAATTCACAAGAGCTTAACTTCGGTGTAACCCTGGCGGTCTTTTCATTAAAAAATCCCCGCGTTTCCTATTGAATTAGCTCTGCTCCATTGTCGCTGAAATGAAGACGCCAAACCAACTTTTACCCTGAGCATTTTCTCACCAGTCCAAAGAAAAGTCTCTCTCCTTTTTCTTTTCTCCGATTTTTTTTTTAATTCAAGCACCCAGGCGCTGGACGTGTCCTGCAATTTAACTACTTTCAAATTCTTTGTTCGGGTCCCACTGGGGCTCTATTGTCACCCTATTGAGCGAGCTTATTGCCAAGTCAAGCCTGAGTGAATTGAGACACGCACGGGAGGAGTCCGGCTCTGGGAGCGGGTTCCGCTGGCCGCTCCGCCTGAGAGACCCCGGCCCGGCCCGGCGGGACAGAGCGGGGAGCGGGGCAGGGGCTGCCGGCAGCTCCCGGTGCCGGCGGTTCTTTCCCCGCTGCCATTTCGGCAGGAGACGCCGCCGGGCCGGGCGCCCGGCCCGGGGAGGCAGCTCGGCCCGGCCCGGTGCGGAGCTGGGCTAGGAGCGCACGGACCCGATGTGGCCGTGCCCGCCCGGGCTCCTTTTGCTCCCAGAGCCGGCACCGTCCGCACCCAGACCCCTCGGGCCTCGGACGCCTGGTCCCTCCGCTGCTTGGCGGAAAGCAGGTCCCTTACCTCTTGCCCCGGGGTGCCCGCGGCGCGGTCGCTCTTCATCTCCCCGCCTCGCCCCTCCGCCGTCCAGCAGCCCCCCAAAATGAAGGTCTCCCCCCGCGCCAGCCCCTACACCGCCGAGGCGCCTCCCGCCTCCCTCCCCTCTCTCCCTCGCTCACTTTGGGCGCTCCGGGGCTCGTCTCCTGAGCAGCAGATCAGGGGACTGCTTTTCTTTTCTTTTTTTTTTTCCCCGTTTTCCTTTATTTTTTTTTCCTTTTCTTCCTTTTTTTTTTTCCCGCCTTCCCGTCCACTCCTCCCAGCCCGGGAAGCGGGGTGCGAGCTGCAGGGAAACGGCATTTCAGGAGAAAAGTCACTCGGAGTGTGGTGCTGGGCAGCGACTCCCACGTAAGCCCGTACGTCACCTAGAAAATGCCCAGCTCACCCGAGCCTTGTGGCTCCCGGGGACACGAGAAAAAAAAATCCCTCTATTCATGGACATTTCTACTTGTTCCTAAAATCAGCTCGATCTTGAAGCGCTGCTGCGGCTCCTGCGCCGGGGCGGCCGGGGACGGGGCTTTCTCTGTCCCAGTTAGGGCTGGGAGGGGGGTCCGGCCCGCACATAGGGGGATCCCAAAACGCCCGCAGCAGAGCGGTCCCTGTCGCCGTCCAGGGGCCGCGGTGGCAGCGCCCTCCGGGCGCTGTTTTTGGAGGGATCCCTGGGCTCCTGCGCAGGCCGCCCCCGACGTCGTCCCCGTGTCGTCGGGCGACCCCTCCCCGGGCCAGCATGAATAGGAAGCCCTTGACCCCCTGGCCCCGCCGTCTGCGGGGCACCGGGGTTAAACAAACCCGCCGCCCCTTTGTCTCCCTCAGGGGCAGCCAGTCCCTTCCCGGCCGCACCGGGACCGGCCGCATCGGGACAGCGACACCGGCCGCACCGCGACCAGCAACACCGGGACCGCTTCTGCAGGGGCAACCGCTGCCGCGGAGCCGCCGATGTCCGGCCCCACTGGGGTTGCTCCCTGGGCAGGCAGACAAAGAGAACCCCCCCATCCTGCCCCGTTTCTGCCTTGAAAAAATTTCCCTGAGCCCTGCTGAAATGGCGGAGACTTTGGCTTTATTTTTCGTTTCTTTCTTCTTCTTCTTTTTATTTTTTATTTGTAGTTTTTTTTTCTTCTGTTTTGGCCCCGGCAGCTCCGAGTCGTTCTGCCCCCCTTGCCCACGGTGGTTTCCCCACCGCCGGGCGTGAGTGCGGCCCCGACGGCGGCCCCGGTGCCCCGAGCTCGCAGTCCCCCGGGTGCCACCGCCGCTCCCAGCGACGCTTCCCCCGCTGTCGCCTGTCCCACCGCGCTGCCCCCCAGGACAGCTTCAGAAAGGAGCCGTAGTGGTGACATTTCGAGGAGAGGAGGGCGGAATTCGCAACCCACTCCCCGCCTTTTTTTCCTTTATTTGGGGAGTTATTAATTAATTAATTAACTTATCTATTTATGATGGCTCCGCTTAAAAAAAAATAGATTAAAAAAACCCCTCAAATAAGAGGCCTTAAGATAATGCACCGGAGAGCAGAACGCGGCTCCGCTCCCACTCTGAGCAGGGCAAGGAGCCGAGTTCTTCCCCAGAGTCCTCGCGGCTCCTCTCTCGTCGGGGAGCCCAGGGCCCCGCACCCCGCCAGGGGCCTGGCACCCCCCGGGGCAGCCCATGTCCTCGCAGGGGGTCCCCGCTCCCCTTGTCGGGGATCTTGAGCGCAGGGAAAGCTCTGCCGTGGCCGTGAGCAGAGGACCCCCAAAGCGGGCTCGATGCTGCCACCAGTGCTGTGAAGCTGCGGGTGAAGACGCGGCTGATGCCCCCAGGGGCAGAACCCCGGCTACGGGAAAGCCCTAGGGGCTTGTAAAGAACAGGGCTGCTACGAAAGGGAGCCCCGCGGCTGGGCTGAGCCTCACGGCCGCGTCCTGCTGTCCTTTCTCCACACGCTGCTGGGCAGGTTGCGTGGCCTGGTCTCCCTCAGCCCCCGGACTCCACGCTCCCGGAGAAAGGCACTGAGGTGACAAGGGTGGGAGGAAAACTCTGGGCTGGCGAGAGGGTACAGGTGGCTCTCTGAAAAAAGGCCCTTATGCTTCATGCCTCCCCCTTGCCCAGGATTTCGCCCTGCTGGCTCCAGTAGCAACAAAACACGAGGCGGGTGCAGGAAAAAGCCCACTCGGGAGAGCAGGAGGTCCCCCATTTAGACCCCTCCTTCGATGCTCCCCCCGGGGACCTGCAGGGACAGGGCTCTGGCCCAGGGGCTGCTGCTGTTCCCTGCCCACACGGGGGTAGCCGCGTCCCCCCGCCAGGCTTCCTGCCTCGCTTCCCCACGAGCTGGGCCCAGACACCCGCGGCGCTGCCCGTCCCGCCCGCGCCCCGCGACGGCGCCGGCCCCGCGCGAACGGACGGAGCGGCCGCCACGCGCGGGCCCGCAGCGCCACCTGGTGCCCCGGGATGGCCCGGTCCGGCCCGGCGGGGACCCGCGTCCTCCTGCGAGCACCTGCCCGGCACCCGACAGCCCCTTCCCGGGCAGCCTCTGTCCCTGTCGCTGCCGTCTGCAGGCTCCTTCCAGCCACCTTCCCTGGTATCCCGCACGCCCTGCCCTGTATCCTGCGGTCCCTGCATCCCCCAGTCCCTTCACTGGCATCTCTGCAGCCACTTCCCTATATCCTGCAGCCCCTGCCCTGGCATCCCACTGTCTGTTCCCTGCATCCCAGCGCATCTTTCTGGGAATCTAGCGAGTGAAGCCACAACCATGGACTGAGCTGCAGTTTACCCAAGGCCAGTGTCCCTGTCCGGATCCAGGCTGGGCCCCAGGGTGAGGGCACCCATCACACTCCTGGGATGAGCGTCATTCGTGCTGTGCCGTTTTGCCCACCAGGTCTTCCTTCTCTTTAAATGAACAAGTAAGCAGGAAAGGCCTCGTGTTAAGTAGGAACAGCCCTGTGTTAGTGCTGCTAATATGACAGGAGGTCCTCCCAACACCCTTGGTGCCCTTCAGAGGCCCGGGTCGCCCTCTCTGCTTGTCCTCCACTTCTGGCGCATGTGCCCCCACGCGGTCACGTTCCCCCGGATACTTTTCTCCTACATCGCCCGTTAAAAAGGGGGAAAAAAAAAAACGGAAGAACGGATGCGAAACCCACATCCTCCGACCGCGGCAGGACTCGAACCTGCAATCTTCTGATCCGAAGTCAGACGCCTTATCCATTAGGCCACGCGGCCGCCGCAAAGAACCTTTGCGCGCGCGCACTAGTGAGCGGGCCGCGGCGTGCGGACCGTACCACCGCGCGGGAGGGGCGGGGGGCGTGGGCTGTGCCGGAAGCTCCCCCTGCGCTGAGGGGTTGGGTGCGCCCGGCAGCGCAGGCGCGGGCGGCGCGAGGCGGGACCGGGACCGAGACCGGGACCGAGCGTAGGGGCTTGCTCGCGAGGTCGGTGTGTGCAGGGAGGATTGCGTGGGTGTGTGGTGTACACGTGCATGGGTGCAGGGGGGCGCATGTTTGTAGGGGGAGGCGCATGGATGCAGGGAGGCTCTGTGGGTGCAGGGGGGTTGCAGGGGTGTAGGGGGAGCGCCTGGCTGTGGAGGGAGTCGCGTGGCTGTAGGGAGATTTCATGGGTGAAAAGGGGGTGTTGGGGGTGCGGAGGGGGCGGCTGCATGGGTGTAGGGAGGTGCGGGGGGGTGTTGCATGAGTGTAGGGAATTTTCATGGGTGAAAAGGGGCTGTTGGGGGTGTGGGGGAGGTTGCAGGGGGCTACGCGGGGCGCGTGGTTGTGAAGAGGGGTGTATGGCTGGGGGTGGCCGCCTGGCTGTGCGTGAGGAGCCCTTAGCTGCCCCAGCTGCAGGCGTGAGGCTCGTGGGCACCGGCTGGAGCGCTCAGCTCAAACCTCCCTCGTCGCTCCTGCTCCCACCCGCAGACCCAGCTGCCTCCCGTGTCCCTGATGCCAGTGGCACCGGCCTGCCCGGAGCAGCAGCAGGATGAAGCGCTGGCTCTGGAGGAGATCGGCACCGCTCCGCGCAGCAGCCCCCAGCACCGGCCCACGCGGCTGCTCCTCCGGCCCCTCCGCCAGGCACCCGCTGCCGGTGGAGCAGGAGCCGGAGGCTGAGGGTGGGGAGCGGCGCATGAACCCGCTCAACATCCAGATGCTGTCGAGGTCGCTGCACGAGCAGATCTTCCGTGGCGCGCGCGTGCAGTACGCGGAGGAGGAGGTGCAGCGCAGCGTGGAGCACCTGCGCCAGCACGGCCTGTGGGGCCGCGAGACCTCCACGCTGCCCGACGTGCGCCTGCGCCTGCCCCGCATGTACGGCGACAACATCGACGAGCACTTTCGCCTCGTGGCGCAGAAGCAGAGCCTGCCCTACCTGGAGGCGGCGCACGCGCTGCTGCGCTGCCGCCTGCCCCCGCTGCCGCCGCGCTGGGCCCGCCGCTGCGGCTGGACCCGCTACGGGCCCAGCGGGGAAGAGGAGCCCGTCGACTTCCCCGAGGAGCGTGCGCTGGTGCTGGACGTGGAGGTGTGCGTGGCCGAGGGGCAGTGCCCCACGCTGGCCGTGGCGGCGTCGCCCTCGGCATGGTGAGGGGGCCGCGAGGGGGACGGGGTGCGCGGGGCGGCCCGGGCGGGGGTCCCACGGTGCCGCCCGTCCTCGCGCAGGTACTCGTGGTGCAGTGCGCGGCTGCTGGAGGAGCGGTACTCGTGGTCCAGCCGCCTCGCCATGGCCGACCTCATCCCGCTGGAGAGCCGCGGCGGCGGCGGCGAGCAGCCCGAGCGCATCGTGGTGGGCCACAACGTCGCCTTCGACCGGGCCTTCGTGCGGGAGCAGTACCTCATCCAGGTAACGCGCCTGCTCCAGCCCCCGCTGCGAGCGGGGGCTACTCAGCTCAGGAGCCGGTAGCCACACACGGCACATTCCGCAGGGCTCCCGCATGCGCTTCCTGGACACCATGAGCATGCACATGGCCATCTCGGGGTTGACGGGCTTCCAGCGCAGCCTCTGGATGGCAGCGCGGCATGGCAAGAAGAAGGGGGTGCAGCAGGTTAAGCAGCACATGAGGAAGACGCGCAGCCACGGCGAGGGGCCCGCGGTGAGTTGGGGCACCGAGAATCTCGCTCGCGGTGGTGGTGCGTTGCTCTCACTGCCTGCACCTTGCAGATCGCCTCGTGGAACTGGGTGGATGTCAGCAGCATCAACAACCTGGTCGACGTGCACGCGCTCTACGTGGGCGGCGAGCCTCTGGAGAAGGAGGCACGCGAGCTCTTTGTCAAGGGCACCATGGCCGACATCAGGAACAACTTCCAGGTACAGGCAGCAATGCTGGAGGAGCAGCCACAGGGATATCCCCTGCCATAGGGGAACCGGGAATATTCCCTGCATTTGGGAGATGGCTGCTCTCTTTTAGGGTTTTGGTCTGGAGCTGGGTGGGAACCTGGTGGTCACCTGCAGCCCTGATGCTGCCAGTTTGCTCCTTGGCGTGTTCTCACCTTGCTGCCTGCCTGTGTCCCCAGGATCTGATGACCTACTGTGCCCGGGATGTCCAAGCCACCCACGAGGTGTTTCAGGAGCAGCTGCCGCTCTTCATGGAGAGGTGAGAGCAGCTGAGATGTGGCCAAAGAGCTGCGGTCCTGTCCCTGGGCACAGGATGTGGGTGCTGCTGTTTGTGGCTGCTGGGGGAGGTTGGGGCAGAGAGCTGCTGCGAAGCGCTGAATCCATCTCTGGAGAGACCTCAAACCACCCCGCAGGCAGGGAGGAGCAAACAGCAAAACCACCTGGTTGGAGTGGGTGGACAATTCGATGGGGTATCCACAGCAAACTCTCTCCAAGATGGATGTATTGAATTCCTTCCAGGTGCCCCCACCCCGTGACGTTTGCAGGGATGCTGGAGATGGGGGTGTCCTACCTGCCAGTCAATGGGAACTGGAAGAGGTACCTGGACGATGCTCAGGGTACCTACGAGGAGCTGCAGAAGGAGATGAAGAAATCCCTGATGAACCTGGCCAATGATGCCTGCCAGCTGCTGCAGGAGGACAGGTCCCCACGGGGCTGGGGGCTTGGGGCCGGGCAGACCTGTCCGCAGTGGGAGAAGAATGCAGCTTCTTGGGAGAGGGCTCTGGAGCTGTGGCCAGGTGCCCTCAGGACATCCCGGCTGGCTGCAAGCACCTGGATGCGGGAGTCGGGATGAAGCCGGCACGTGACAGCGGTATGTTGGCAGGTACAAGGATGACCCCTGGCTCTGGGACCTGGAGTGGGACACACAGGAGTTCAAGCAGAAGAAGAAACCCGTGAAGAAGAAGGAGCGGGAGGTGAACGCGGGCGCTGCCGAGGCGGCGGTGGGCGCCTCCGGAGCGGCGCAGGAGTGCCAGGAGGGTGAGTGTGGTGCACGTGCCCGGGGACGCCGCTTCCCGGGGGCCTCGTGGACACGAAGCGTGGAGCACTTGCTGTCCTGCTGCGCTCCTTGTCCCGCAGACCCTGGCCCTCCCAGCGAGGAAGAGGAGCTGCAAGTCCCCGGGAGCCGGGCCTGCCTGGAGCGCCTGAAGGAGACGGTGACGCTGCAGCCCAAGAGGCTGCAGCACCTGCCAGGCCACCCCGGGTGAGCGGGGCCGGCGCCGCGGGGCTCCCGGCATTTGTTGGTGCTTGCGGCTCAAATCCTCTCCCTGCCTCTGACCCGCTGCCCGAGGGAGCCAAGGTCCCTCCTCTTGAGCTCCCTTCCCTGGGGGAAGTGGCAAAACTGCCACATTTCAGGCATTTCCCACTGGAAGTGTCTGAATGTGGGGACACAGGACACCTTTCCACGTCTCCTGGGAGCAGGGAAGGGTGCTCCCTATTGCCTAGATGTCTCCCATGGGAAACGTTGGGAGAGGCCGGGCGATGCCAGGGCTGGCTCCGTGCTCCCTAACTCTGGCCTCCCCGTCCCATACGCAGCTGGTACCGTAAGCTGTGCCTGCGGCTGGACGACGCGGACTGGGTGCCGGGGCCCAGCCTCATCAGCCTGCAGATGCGGGTGACGCCGAAGCTGATGCGCCTGGCGTGGGACGGCTTCCCGCTCCACTACTCCGAGAAGCACGGCTGGGGCTACCTGGTGCCCGGCCGGCAGGACAACCTGCTGCAGGAGCCCTCCGAGGCCCAGGGCCCGCTCTGCCCACACAGGTGAGGCACCCGGCTACGCTCGGGATGGGGCTAGGAGGGATGGAGCAGATGGGTTGGTATTGGGACACAGCAGAGCTCTGCGAGGACCCTTGTCCTGGTGCTGGGGTGACCTGGGGTGTTGCTGTCCCCCCGACAGGGTGATCGAGCACCTGTACAGACAGCACTGCCTAGAGAAGGGGCAGGAGCAGCCGCTGGGGCCCGAGGCCACCGTGGACGAGGAGCTCCTGGTGATGGATGGCAGTGCTGTGTGGAAGAAGGTGACGGGGCAGGGATTGCTGCAGTCGTCCCTTTGAAGTGGGGTCCCTGTCTCTTGGGAATGGAGGGGTTAGCGTGAATGTGGCACCTCCCAAAAACAACCCCGTGCATGGGGCAGCTGTGTCCCCACTGTCCCTGGGCCCTCTCCTTGTGTCCCCTGTGGTCGCGGGAAGGGCAGTGGCTGTTGCCTGACCCCTCTCTGCTCCCAGGTGGAGGAGCTGAGCCGCCTGGAGGTGGACGTGGAGGAGAAGGCGGACAGAGCTGACCAAAACGTGCTGCTGGTAAGTAGAGTTTGCCGTGGGGATGGGGCCCTGTCTCCCACTTGTCCCCTGCATGGGGGTCCTTCTGCCCAGGCTGGGAGGGCACTGCCGTGGTGGCCCTGGCCCTGTCACCCTGCGTTGTGGTTGCAGGAGAAGGAGCAGGAGCAGACGAGCAACCAGCCTTCGTTCCACCACGGCAACGGCCCCTACAACGATGTCAACATCCCCGGCTGCTGGTTCTTCAAGCTACCACACAAGGTGAACAGGGAGCTCCTGGGCTCTGCGCTGAGCCCTCCCATGGCACAAGGGATTTCAGGGTGTCCCCTTGGCCTGCAGAGCTGCCCCGTCACACCTGGTCCCAGCACCCCATCTTCCCTCTGTCACTGTGTCTCTGCTCTCCCACGCCCTTGTGCTGGATCAATCTGTGATATCTGGCACTCTAGTTCCTTGAAGAGAGCTCCATGGTAAAAAGGCATCCCTGGAGCTGGGGCAGGAAGACCCGCGGGGCTTTATTTACATCAAGGGCTGGTTCACTGAGCTGTGACTCCCTTGCTGTTAAAGGATGGTAATGACAACAACGTTGGGAGCCCTTTTGCAAAGGACTTCTTGCCCCGGATGGAGGACGGCACCCTCCGGGCTGCGATCGGACGCACCCATGGAACGAGAGCCCTTGAGATCAACAAAATGATCTCGTTTTGGAGGAATGCTCACAAGAGAATCAGGTGAGCAGCTGTGACCCCTTTGCCATCTTTGGATGAATTGCATTGGATGAATTGAGGTTCCAGCTGAAGGAGTTTTCTTTAGGTTTCTGAAGGTTTTCTCGAGGGTGGGTTTCAAAATTAGCAGCGCCTTTGGCAAACACTTGTCCTCAGCCTTTGGGGAGGTCACACGAACTCCCTAGGTGTCCCTGGTTAGCAGAGTGGGTAAAAGGCTGCACTGGTGCCGGTGCGCTCGCACGCAGGAGCTCACATTGCGTGTGTTCCTGCAGTTCCCAGATGGTCGTGTGGCTGAAGAAAGGGGAGCTGCCTCGTGTGGTAACCAGGTATGGAGAGAAACGTCCCGAGCTGTTCCCGCGAACCCCGCGTGCCCGCTGGAAGCTCACCCTCCTTCCCGCCGCAGGCACCCGGACTATAACGAGGAGGAGGATTACGGGGCCATCCTGCCGCAGGTGGTGACCGCGGGCACCATCACCCGCCGGGCCGTGGAGCCCACCTGGCTGACAGCCAGCAACGCCCGGGTACGGCGCGTCCGCGTCCCCGCGGAGCCGCTTCGGGGCACAGGGAGTCTCCGTGTGTCGGGCTGGTGGGTGGCAGCTGGGAACTGGAGCTGGGGGAGGCGCTTGGGCTGCATCCTGTGGCTGGGGATGGCAGGGCTGGTTGTGGGGCCCTTCCCTTATGGATTTGCTTTGACCTGGGAGTGAGGAGGGAGTCAGCAGAGGCACCCTAAGCTTCACATGGAAGAACAAACTCTGCAAAGGAAAAAGAAAAATTGAAGCATCAGTTTTTCTTTCTCCCTAGTTCCTTTTCTCATGCTTTACTTTGTAGCTGCAACTTCCAAGCTGGAAGAGCCCAGAGGGGAATAACGAAGTGATGCCCCACGTGTGCTTTAAAACATTTTGACTTCTTGCCCCTGAGAGCAAGACTAGGCTCTCAATCACCCTGGGATGCAGCATCTGCAGGAGAAAAGCTGTCCCTGTGGGAGCAGGGATCGGGGGATGTGCTGAGCACGGCGCTGTCGTGTCCTGCAGGCCGATCGCGTGGGCAGCGAGCTGAAAGCCATGGTGCAGGTCCCACCGGGCTACTCGCTGGTCGGCGCGGACGTGGATTCGCAGGAGCTGTGGATCGCCGCGGTGCTCGGCGAGGCGCACTTCGCGGGCATGCACGGTGAGCGGGAGGCGCGCCGGGGCCGGGCCCGCGCCGCGGCCACGTGCCTGAGCGCGACCTGCCGCTTCTCGCCGCCCGGCTTGTGCTGCAGGCTGCACGGCTTTCGGCTGGATGACGCTGCAGGGGAAAAAGAGCAACGCCACAGACCTGCACAGCAAGACGGCCGCCACGGTGGGCATCAGCCGGGAGCACGCCAAGATCTTCAACTACGGGCGCATCTACGGGGCCGGGCAGCCCTTTGCCGAGCGCCTGCTGATGCAGTTCAACCATCGGCTCACGCAGCAGCAGGCCCGCGAGAAGGCTCAGCAGATGTACGCGGTCACCAAGGGCATCCGGAGGTGAGCGCTGCGCAGGGAGCTGGGGGATGAGCAGGGAGGGGGGCAGCGTTGGTGTTCCACAGAGAGGTGGGTCCTGGTCTGTTGGGTCCTGGTCACTCCTCCAGCTTCTTGCTCCCAGGTTTCATCTCTCCGAGGATGGGGAGTGGCTGGTGAGGAAACTGAACGTGTCTGTGGACAGGGCAGAGGATGGTTCGGTGTCGGCCCAGGATGTCCAGCGGATCCAGAGAGAGGCCACAAAAAGGTGGGATGCTCCAGCATGGGCAGCACTTGTGGTGTAAGGGGTTTGACCTGGGGGGATCCTTGTCTGTCCTTGCAAGCTCGAAGCCTCAGAAGGCTGTGGGACTAGTGTGATAGCCTCAAATGGGGAGAGAGCACCTGAGCCTTGCAGAAACTGGGCCCGCAGCCTCGTCCCACTCTTCCAGCAAAGAACACCTATCCTCTGTCCTGCCAGGTCTCGAACGAAGAAGAAGTGGGACGTGGTGCAGCACCGAGTGTGGGCTGGAGGGACCGAGTCTGAAATGTTCAACAAGCTGGAGAGCATCGCCCTGTCCCCCTCTCCGCAGACCCCAGTACTGGGCTGTCACATCAGCAGGGCGTTGGAGCCCGCAGTGGCCAAGGGAGAGGTAGGGACTCAGAACTGTGCTTCTCTTTGCTTTGTCTGCTGCTGTCTTCTCTGCCACAGCAACCTTAAAGTCAACTATTTGGGTTTGGAAATGTGTAAGAAGGCCAATTGTGCTGGATCTTTGCTCCAGGGCCGGGAGCTGCAGCACACATAGAGGGGTGGCTGGGGGACTTTGGGCTGCCACAAGCCAGGAGGAGTTTGGGGTTTCAGCAGCACTTTTGTTCTTCGGTGCTGCTTTTAGCTCCCTTTGAGGAGTCTTGCAGCTCTCCCATGTTCCTCGTGTGTGTGTGATAGTACACAGATGAAAAACAAGTTTTAATATTTGGGAGCATCAAGGAAACAGCCTTCGTTTAACATACTTCTCCCAGGAGCTGTCCGGCTGGAGGGTTGTGCTCAGGACCCTGATGATCTCCTAGCATTTGTCTGTATTTTCTTTCCCCAGTTTCTCACCAGCAGAGTGAACTGGGTGGTGCAAAGCTCAGCCGTTGACTACCTGCACCTCATGCTGGTGTCCATGAAGTGGCTCTTTGAGGAGTTCGACATAAACGGGCGCTTTTGCATCAGCATCCACGACGAGGTGCGCTACCTGGTCCAGACGCAGGATCGCTACCGCGCGGCCCTGGCCCTGCAGATCACCAACCTCCTCACGCGGTGAGACCTCTGCGGCTCAGGACACGAAGCTGGGGGGGACAGCGCGAGCCCCAGGGATTAGTGTAGGGGCAACGGGTTAGTTTTGCCTTCAGTGAATCAGGACCGAGCAATTTATTTCTGCTCAAGGCAAGTTGGCAGTTCTAGTAGTTGCTTTTCCCCATGACTCAGGTAGCTATAAATGGAGCTCAGCTTCAATTTAAAGAGATAATCTCTTGGCAGGAGTGTGATATCGTCAGCTCTTGGCTGCACGGGGATGTGAACACATCTCCCACTTCATTCAGATCTGTGGCCGTTTGGCAGCAGCGCTTGGGTCTGAATGAGCAGCTGAGAGTCTGAACTTGTCTCAGGACAGCAGAGCAGCAGGGACACAGCTTGTTTTAACTGCTGCAGGCACCAGCCTCGTTGCCCGCTCTGCAACGTGGGCAGTTCCTGCTGCTTTCCTGCCCTGGGTGTGCAAGGTTAAACTCAGCCTAAAAAATCACTTGGCCTCCAAGTCCCAGCGCTCCTCATTCAGGCTCCAACACAGTTTTGTGAAATCCGCTTCCCAGCGCTTTGGTTATACAGGAGTTGGTCAAAGCAGAGCTATTTTCTCCTGCACGGAGGTAAGGATACAGCAAACAGCCTTTCTGTGCCCGTGCGGCATGCGCAGCAGGGGCAGACACCCTGATGCTTGTGTCTTTGTGGCAGCTATTGCGAGCACAGGGCTTCATGCTGGGCAAATCCAACATCTGCTCTGCGTGGGAGGATTAGCCAGAAGTAAAGCGCTGGTTCTTCCTTTCTTCCTAGGAGGCTGAATGTTCTGTTACTCTGTTCTCTCCCCATCCACTTTAGCAATACTTGACCCTCTTGCTACCCAGTATTTATAAAGCACTTTGTCTTCCAGCCGCTGAGTGACTAGGGTGCAAAGTAAGCTCTAATGATGACTGACCAGTATTTTGTGAAGCTTTGTTCCAGCAGAACCTGAGGCTGATCGAAGCCCTGTGCTTGCAGTAGCAGGAAGACTAGCTAAGAGAGAAGTTATCAAACTTCCTGCAACTTTTAAGCTGCAGCTGTCTTTCTCCTTTGAAAAAAGGCCAGGGTGGTCTTTTCCCCAAAAGTGAACAGTGCTGCTTGCAGTGAAGGACAGGCCTTGGCAGGAAGTTTTCTAGAATGAAACTTCCCTGGGCTTATTTCTAACGGGATGCTGTTTCTTGGGACCTCAGTTGACAGTTTTCTTGCTGGGACATAACATCCTGCCTGCTCCAGAGCAGGTGTGACCAAGCTATGCATGATGAGGAACCCTGGCTCATTTGGTCTCTTGTTCCTCCAGGTGTATGTTTGCCTATAAACTGGGCCTCCAGGATCTACCCCAGTCGGTGGCTTTTTTTAGTGCGGTGGATATTGACCAGTGCTTAAGGAAAGAGGTGACCATGAGCTGCGCAACCCCCTCAAATCCAACGGGGATGGAGAAGAGATACGGCATCCCCCAAGGTGAGCAGCCTCTGCAGGAGGGGAGCCCCTCGCCTCCCCTGTCCTGCGGCTCTGCAGCCATCGCCCTGCACGGGCCAGGCACTGCTTGAGGGGAAAGAGAGGAAAGGAAAACACTTGGCCGTGGGCAGACACTTTTTAGGCCCCGACATCTGCTCTACCCTAAAACCTCCTCTTGTTGCTCCCTTCCTTGGGAATCCCCCTCTCAATACCTGACCCTGCCTGGCACTTCTGCAGGCAGAGCTGTCTGTGGGTCTGTTTAGGCTGTTCTGGCCAATCTAAGGGTTTAGGGGCATAGAGTTGTACGTTGTTTGTTAGATTCTCTTTCTCCTTCCTTCTTGATTAGTTCTGGAAGAGCTTGTGTTGTTTCTTTTAAGTATTTGGGAAAGAGAGATGGGACAGACCTGCCTCTTCTCTCATGTTGTTTCCTTCATCTCCTCTAAAGACAGATGAACATCCTCATTTCACGCATGGCCCAAGGTTGAATTTTCCTCCCCTAAAGGAGGAATGATGAATCAGCCACCTCCTACCTTTTGCCCTCCAGCTCCAAGCTTTTCCAGCCTCCAGGACCCTTTTTTCCTTCTCTGCTGCCCTTTCAGCCCAGCACAGCTGTGGTCTGAGAACAGGCTGTACTGCAAGCTTGTGTGGTGCTCTTCCCCTGAAATCCAAGAGCCTGTGCTAGTCCCTGTCTGCACTTGGCAGAGCCCTGGTTCCCTGGTGCAAGCTAACTCTTCACTAGGAACCTTTTTAAATAGCTTCTCCCCCTGTGCAGCACTGTTCTCAAAACAGAACCTGCCTGCAGATTTGTGCTCCCCTTTGAACACATCACACACACTCCAGCTTTTCACAACCTTTATTAGGAGTCTCTCATGCAAGGTCTGCTTTTAGAGGGATTGGGGCTGTGGGGGCAAGAAGGACCAAGACAAAGTCCCTGAGGACTGAGGCAAACCAAGCAAGTGCCTTGCATCAAGGCCAGCAAAAACATAGCCCTGCCTGCTGGCTCAGGAGAGGGAGCTGTCACTTCTGCCTCCCAGCAGCTGTACACAGCAGCAAGCTTCAACTCCAAGGCAGAATCACTCCTAGTTCCACCTTCCTGGCAGTGCTGGTTCCTGCATTCACACCACCACACAGCAGTAGTTCTAACAGATTTAGAACTTTTTGTGCTAAAAAGCTATGAACTAAAGAAATAATTATTGTCAGTCTCTTGCTCTTAAGTTCGTCTAACTCTGCAGCAGAATGCAAGTAACAGCGTCCCTTGTCTTCCAGGTGAAGCACTGGATATATATCAGCTCCTTGACATAACTCAAGGCTCGCTGGAGAAGAAGTGATGAAGCTAGAGGGCCAGAATGCGTTGTGCAGAGAGCAGGCCTGGCTGTGCATTCAGCAGCAGAGCTCTGGGCAGGGTGATCTGCTTTCCTTTGCCTGGAAGGGATGCTCCTGAGGGAAAATATGGAAATATAGCAGCACATTCTAATGGCACAGGCACCTTCCAGGGCAGCAGGTAGCTCTAAGAGCTGAGGCAGTAGCCAGAGTCACTTCTTATGTGCCCATGGACATGAAGGAAGAAATTACAAGCATTTGTCTATGCAAACAATAAACCACCATCTTTGTATACACGGTTCTCCGAGACCAAAGTGGGGTCTGCCACGGAATAGGCACTGTGGGAGGAGGAGGCTGCAACCACAGCTTTACTCTTTTCTTGATCTCTTCTTTTTGGGTTCCTGGTTCTCATCTGGCTGCTCTGCTGTGCTGCTCTGAGGAGAGAGAATATCAGTTGAGAGTGAATGTGCAATTACACTGAGAGCTCACCAAAGCCAAGGAAAACCCCATGTGCAGAACAGGATTTAACTCTTTTTCCTCCTTCCAGTGAGTGGCCTGAAGCATGGGACTATCCTCACCCTATAAAACTTTCCTTAAGAGACCCCTTTGTGGTGGAATTCACAGCCCAGGTTATGAAAGGTACAAAATAGGGAGTATTTTTTAGCATGTGGCACTTTGGCTTGTTGAAATAGAGGAAACTATGGACAGAAGCACCACTGAAATTCTGGACAGTCAGTAAGGGAAACTGGTTTACTCTTATCCAGTGCAGGCTCTGCTACCTTCACCAACACCAACTACTACAGGAAAATGAGGCCTTGTAGAGTCTGTCCTGCAGCCATTTCTCTACAGCCTTTAACTCAGATGCAGAACCACTTGAATCTGCGTCAGCTCCTTAGGCAAACATGCTGCAAAGCTCTGATGCAGCCCAGCAGGTCTACAGAGGGAATGCTGAAAGATGATCCTGCTTGCTTAGGATGCAACAGTCTGAGGCAAGTGGCAAGAGGGGCTTAAAAATAGTGTCTCTTTCCCAAGAGAGAGAATACAGAGGACTGATACATGAACTTAAAGCTCCCTCAAGGCAGAGGGGGAGGGGACCTTAGCCAAGGTACCTGTTCATTTGTTCATAGGGTCTGAGTGAAAGCGAGGACTAATCCAGGGAAGACTGAACTATCCTAACTTTACATATAACCTAATGGAATCGTAACCTAGAGAGGGGGAACCCAGCAGCAAGAGCCATCAGCTGAGTCCCAACCTGGTCGTTGTCGGGCTCGTTCTCGGCGTCCTCCGCGCTGTGCTCCTGCAGGGCGCTCTCCAGCAGGGACGCGTTGATGCGGAAGTCCCGGGAGGTGCTCAGCTTCATGTATTGCATCAGGTTCACCTGCAGCAACCACAGGGCAAAGGTCCAGCATTAGCGTCCTAACATCGCCTTCTGAACAGTGCTAGGATCAAGTTCCTTGTGGCAATGGTGTAGGACAGCAGGAAAAAAAGGTACATTAAAAAGCACCTGCCTCCATGCAAGCAGGTAGCCAATTTCTGTTTTCATAAGGGCAAAGCGATCACCAGTTACTGTCACGAGAGAGGACTTCACTGTGGTACACTTCCCCAGCTCTTAAAACAAGCTGGAGGGTGAGGAAAGTTGGCATGAGCCGGTTTAGCTTCTGCTTAAGCAGAAACCACACTGCTTTAGGTCACAGGCAGAGCACTCCTGCTTACACCTGCTGATACCACCCTAACAGTAGCTCAGCAGTGTTGGGCCCTGAGCTGGGGCAAAAGGTGAAAAAAGGTTAAGTTCCCCAGGTTTTTCCTAATCTGAGCAGCAAAGGGGGAAAGATAAGAGCTTTCCAACGTGCCCCAGTATCACTATTCTGCTCTGTTCAGATGATATTACCTTTGATTTCTTGGAGAGATGAATAAGGAATTTCTCATATTGTTCTATTGCAAAAATCAGGTTTGGGATTGGTTTTGTCTCACGAAGCACCTTCGCCTGGAATGCAAAGAGGATGGGAAAAGGTGAGATTTAGAAATGAAGATTCTGAAGCTTATCTTTTACTCTCATTAACAAGTATCCCAACTATGGTGCTAGCACATCATATTTATAGTAGCAACTTGGATATGCTAAAGAAATAAACAAAAGTGAATTCCATATCCACTCCCTTTTAGCAAAATGTCTTCATCAGCCTTATTCCACACCAGTCCTGCCCCATCAAACCATTCCAGCTTAGTTTATTACTGTGTTTGACTCATTCCCCAAATGCAGGTGCTATGAGGAGGTCCCAGGTTTCTTTTGCACTCTTGCTTCAGTCCACAGCCCTGAGAGCAAACGGAACAAACGTTCTCTGCTCTGGCTCTGCCAAGGCCTCACAAGCCCCTGCTTTGCAGGCAGTGAGCACAGACCATGTTTCACCATGTTTCTGTCCAATTTACTTGATGTTCCTTCGCCGGGCTGATAGGGCACTGGCAAAAGGAGACGTAGCATTTCAGAACGTTTCTTTTTGGAGGACACCTTGAAACCGCAGCCTTGGGGGATTTTTTTTACTGTGGCATCACAAGAATGGTTGAGCCAACTGATGAGACCAGCTGGAAACACAGACTTATTTCTGAAAGATGCAAAGGGCCTAGAACATGCCAACCCCCTTGATTGCTTCCAACTCACCCAGTCAGTCTTAACTACCACAAATGCCTTATTTTAGTGGAATCCAGAATTTTATCTTTAAATATAATGATACAATTAGGCAGTGCTTAAACAGCATGCAATAAATAAATTGGTCTGTTTCTGTAATTCTATAGCTTCCTCAAACTATAAAACATTAGACAAATGATCTGGACTGTTTTGTTTCATTCCTGCATGCTTTCGAGTAGCATTTAGGGTTTTTTTGTCAATTTGTTTTTAAAAATTTATCTAAAATTCAGGTCGAATGAATTGATTTTCACTTAACAGCCTAAGTGACATTATGTCATTGGTGATCTATAACAAGCCACTGGGTACACACAAGCCTTGTGGTGTGATCCCAAGTTCAAATACAGCCCATGTTCTATGGACAGCTAGTAAATCTCACCATGACCGTGGAGATGGCAGCAGTTTCATCTTTTTTCTTCTTTTTCTTCTCTTCTGCAAAGTTTAAGTTCTCACTGTGAATATTCTGAAAAGGAAACCAAGGATGTGGTGTCAGAAGGTAATGAGGAAAAAAAGACCAGCTAAGTAATGCTATAAAGTCTTTGCTCTGGCCAGCTAATGCAGCATTACCAGTTCATTGACAGAAAAGATTGTGATAAAAGGACAATGGAAGTGGAAGTAGTCTTAAAAAAAAAAAAAAAAAAAAAAAAACCCTCTAAAAAACACTACACACACACACACACACACAAAAACCCTACAAACACCTAATTGATTTATGCATTCAGAAATGCATATGTCAACTATCTGTCTTCCAGACACACCTCTGTATCTCCCCTCATGTGCCATATGCCTGGTCTACAATTCCTTAGGTCCCTACCCAAGCATCCAGTTCCTGTCCAAAGAGATAAATCCCACTTCAACCTGTTGCCATAGTCACACAGGTTACTTTAAATTGCCATGACAGTGGTGGTGGTGACCTTTATTTGCCATTTTGGTTAAAAGCAGTTTTGAACTTACTCAAAAAAAATCCACATGAATAGAAAACAAATAAAAACAGAACCCTGAACATCTCGTTCCCTGCCCAAACATATGCCCATGTGGTTGGCCCAGTGCTAAGAGATGTATTTCAAGCTTTACTATGTCAGATCATAGTATGAAACAAGAAACTCATGTCAATATGTCAATAAGGCCCATAATCCCAGAAAGTGCCCTCACACTGTATGTGATGCACAACTGAGCATCGGAGTGCCTAAGTATGGTTGTGTCACAGTTAATTTAGACCTTACCTGAACATAAGTAATGAACAAGTAACATTGTGGGGTCAAATGGGAACCCGAGAGCTTCACCTGTAAAGAAGCAGAGAGGCTGGTGTAACTCCTGACAACTGACAATGAGCCTCTTCCTCCAACAATTTGCTTGTACTCACCAGCTTTTCCAGCCTCCCTGGAATCGTGGTGGAGGTGCTGCGGCAAGCTTGGATATACTGCAAGAGAAACATCAGGGAGTCTCCTCTGCAAACTCTGTTCTTGTATTACAACCTGTTCTTGACAAGGGCTCAAGGCAGTTCATCTAATGGCATTTTCTGGCTGCTGAACAACTAAAGGAAGTTCTGACAAGAAGCTCCCTATTTCCAGAGGGCTGATTGCTGTCCTTGCCCAAAGGCAAAAAGTTATCATTTCCACAGCATGGAAACCTTGCTTTTGATTAAAGTAAAACTCCTTCCCTGTGCAAATGCTAGGAAGAAAAGGAATGAACTACAGGCCATTCACTGAGCTTACATGGTATTGTGGAGCATATAAGACTAACAGCACTGTATATTGTATGGAGTATGACTTGCTATGTCCTAAACAACCTGCTTGTATTCCAGAGCTGTGAAAGAGAGCCAGGGAATTCACTACCTTGTCTCAAACTAGCTCCACTGGCCTGTTTTTACAGTGCAGGTTCCCCAGCCCTATGCTTCAGGCCTTGCATGGCATTGAGGGGCAGAGGCTGGACAGCTGAGCACTGTGAAACTGCTAGTGCCTCTCACTGCAGCACGTGACTGTGCACTAAGGAAACTGCAAAGTAGCCCAGTCAGAAGAAGCTGCAGGCAAAGCAAACTAGAGAAAAGCTTGACTTTACCTCCACTGGCACAACTATTACTACTGCAGAAAGGCCATGGAACTACGTGCATGAAAGCCAACAAGATAAGAGCTCAGTTTGTGCAGGAGATGAACAGTCCAGGCCTGACAGTAGCTGCTGCCAGGGGTCACTGTGAGCTCGACGGGAGAAGAGGCTGTGAGATCCCAGCCAGGCCCCTGTCAGCAGAGCAGCACTCACATGTTTGATGAGGGAGGTGAGAATGGCATACGTCTTGCTGAGGCTTCTCAGCAGTGTCTCCACGCAGCTCCCTGCGGGGAGGGCTGTCTGTACCAGCTCATGATAAACTGTCAGCAGAGTTCCCAGCTGCAGAATTACTCCTTTCTCCAGAGCCTGGGTCTGGTTTGATGTTTGAGAAGACTCTTCTAGAAAACAGACGTACATATGCCAGGTATGCAAAATGAACCCTGTTATGCAGGTAGGAGATCAAGACAACCACCTTTGTGTCAGGTGCACAGAGCACCAGCATGGCACAGCAAAAATGAAACGTTGGAGGTTATTGTAACAAGGCCCTGTTCATGTGGAAGCAGCTCAAGGGAGAGTTTAAGCTGCTCTGAGATTATATTACTTCAAAATCCTGAAATATCTTCTTGCTCTCTAGCTTCATCTGTCTTTTACAAGGATGTAACAGAAAGCAGTGGACCACTATTATTACCTGATGTGTCTGATCCCAAACTGTTAAGTTTCTTGATAAGCCAGTCCACCTCTTCAAGGACCTTCTCTGCCTGACCTAGAACAAGCAGCTAAGACAGACACACAATAATAAAACAGGTTCTTGGAAGAGTCTGGCACACCAGGAACCTACCAGACTTGTACCACAGCAGCTCTGGACATTATCTGGGCAGTAAAAAGCTGTTTAGTACACACAGTTTTGACTCACACAAATAGTTGGGGCAGCAGTCTTGGTGTTCACTATGGCAAAATGCGACCGACTCTCCACTTCTACATCCTGGAAGGGGGAAGACAGAAACTCTGGTGAGCAAAACTTTAGCTGCCCTCGTGTAGTTTGCTCCAGTGTTACTGCAGAGATGCACTCAATTCTGCCCGACAGCAGTAAATGATGAAGAGCTGGGCTCTCACGGACTCTGTACCATACCTGATCTATGTCTCCCAGGCAAGCGTGGACATCCTGTGCAAGTTCACGTAGCAGACTGACAGGGCTCTTGTACAGAGCATGGAGGTTGAAAAGCAGAGTCAGCAAACCCTTACAGCAAGCGATGTCCTCTGTGGGGAAGGGACAAAGAGAAAACACATGTTACCAGAGCAAAACTTCACTAGCTTTCAGGAACATCAGGCATCCAGTGAGAAAAAAAAGCTCAGATCCTGTATCTTCCAACAGTCTACTTTCCCAGAAGAGATATACAATACATGAGAAATGTATCAAAATAGTGTAGATACCAAAAGCAGGGCTTACAACAGCAACAAAATCCACAGGGCTCTGCAAAAGGTATTAGTTCTTGCTCACATCCTTGCTCACCAGTCTCTCAGCTTAGAGCAAGCAAGATCCAGAGGCTACATGACAGACATTCCATGTAACACTACAAGGGAGAACATGTCACTCTGGAGCCCTCAATTCATAGAAAAATGATGACCAGAAATATTGAGGAACTGCAGTACAAACTCTAGGATAAATTAATGCTTTTTCAAGGTTTACATCCAGATTTGAACAACAGATGTGCTTGATAAAGGGAGAAGGCAAGTGACTTCTTTCACTAATGCTACTATTTGTTAGGGCTGAGCCTCTCCCTGATACTCAAGATTAACAACACAAATCATGGAAAGGCAAAAGGTGACCCCGAACATATCTGTAACACAGAGGTGAAAACAAGACAGACAACAGCAAACCTAAGAGCCTGACCTCAGAAGTGAGGCATCAAATCTAAATGTGCTCCAATATCTTACTTACCCAGAGCATTTTCTTTGCAAATTTTCACTGTCCAAGTCAGGAACTGAAGGAACTATAAGAGGGAAGAAAATATATTTATGGCTTTGAAACAATTCAAAGTATAAAACTATTCCCCACCACCCCCAAAACAAAACCAAAGCCAAAAAGAAAAAAAAAAACAAGAATGCAATGAATCACAGCAAAGTAAAAGCAGCAGAGTCCCCTTCTGGCAGAAGGGCACTGAACCACACTCCGTGAAGGTCCACAAGGTACACCTCACCTTCCAACAAGCGAAAGAGCTGAGATACAGCACATATGAATAGCTATACATTCCCCTGGACAGAATAATAGCTCCATTTAACTTAAGGTAAATGATGACTCCAGGCTTCTGGCACACTTTTATTGTACTCTCTAGCTTGTGAAATTGGGGCACCTCTAAACTTCAGAAAGGGTCTCCTTGCACGGAAGGGAACAGGCACTCAGCCAGTGCTTTCTGAAGAGCTGTGTTTAGACTGCTCACAGGTCTCCAGGCTTTGTTTGGATTTACTCCCACGTGGAAGACATATCTACCATACATATGTGGAATATCATATCTAGGCTCTAACAGAGTCTGTGTGCAGAACAAGTGATTCAAAGACTGGATGCCCAAAAGCAGGATCAGGACATGCAGTAGGAAGGTGAAAAGATTTCTACACTTTCTACACATTCTACAACTGTCCTTGCAGGCATTTGACCTGGCAGAGTAATACCTGACAATATGACAAAACTTGCTCTGACAGGGTCTGGTCTGGAGGGAAGGCAGAATGCACTAACACATCAAAGCTCTCAGATGTCCACCCAAGCTGACAATCTTCACACACCTATGGACATACATCTTTCATACATTCTTCCCCATCTCAAAAGGCTGTGAAGTACCTGCTGGGAGGCTGGCTCAAGGAGTTTGGACAAAGTGGAGAGAACTGTGATGAGCAGCTGGGTTTCCTTAGAGTTGAAGTCATCTTCAGCACTGCTAAACTGGTTCACCAGAGACCTCTGATCATGGGAAGGAAGGACAGAGTCCCTGAGTGTATGTGCTTGTGGCAAAGCAATTTTAAGAAGCAAATAATAGAATAACAAAGAATATAAAATAAGAACTACCCTTCTAAAGTGCCATTTTCAAGTGCTGGGTTTTGTTATGATTGCTTACATAAAAGCCAATGTTTGATTCAGTAGGACTTCTGCAATACTCAGGTGTGTATGCTGCACTACTGGATGCTGCAGCTAACATTTTGGGAGCAATACAGCTCCCTAAATACAAGCCCAGTTCAAGCCCACTCTATACAGAGATCCTGAAGAAGCTTATCTTATGGTTCAGAAGCTCTTCTGAATAGCAAGAGAATCGCTGAGCATCACAGTTGCTATCACACACTCAATTCAGTGGTCAAGCAAGAGAGCACTAACACTATTTTTTGCAAGAATTACCAGTACTTTTGGAATACTTGCAACACACAATGATACTTACCTGAAATTGTCGAATCTGGAAGGCAGCTTTCTCTGTAACATTAATATCTGCTTCTTCTGCATCACCATCAGTAATATCTGGCAGAGACACAGAAAGCTAAACACCAAGAGCAGAATACAGGATTGATATCCAGAAGTGGGAAAGATCTGCTCACACCTAGGGCAGGAATACAGACTGCATCACTGCAGCAAGCACTGAACAGTGGTAAAGGCAAACTTTGGATAGATGAATGTTCTATTGGGCCCAACTGTTCTCTGCTGACAGACTGGGGGTTCTGTAAAAGCAGGTAAACATAACTCTAGAACTAGCCTCTGGAACAAGAATTAGCGTGAGCCTCCACAGCTACTAAGCCCATGTTGCTGCCGAGGGACAAGGAATGAACTCCTCTTCCCACTTAGGAATAAGGGGCATACGTGGCCTGGAACACAAAGGCTGGAAACCAGAGCAGAGTTGCAGCACGTGCCTACCGAGGGCTTGTAGAAACTGAGGGATCCTGGCAGCATACAGGTGCTGCACTGTGTTGAAGATCCGCAGCAGGCCCTCCAAGCACAGGAGCGAGATGCTTTTGCCCTTCTTCTTCCCTGACTCTTCGACAACAGTGGGAATTGAAGTGTACCTCCACAGCAGAACTCTAGGGCATGGGAGAGGAGTTAACATCACGCGCTCCAGTAAAGCTGGATGCACAGCACAACAACTAGGTTAGGGCTAGTCACAGACCCTACTCTTAGGATCATGTTCTTAACACAACTGAATTTGAAGGTCATTTCCCTGTAGGACAGGCAATGGGGAAGAGATCTATTTTAAAGACAGATTTTGTTTGTATATCATCAAAACAGACACTGCTTTACAACTAAATAATTTAACACCAACCACTCATGTCAAATCTGTCATTGACAAAAGAAGCTGCTTCTCTCTTGGCACTTTGAATTTGTGAAATGTCAGGTATCTCTATGGGGCTCTACAGAAATAAAATCAGAAAGGTAAAGGCAGGCAAAACAAAGTTAAAGCTTTGAAGAAATCAAAACTGTTAGGTTCAAAGGACACATCTCTCTATGTCCAAGCAATTCTTTTCCTGCTCCTCTAAGCCCACTTCTTCCCCTTTCTGTTCCCCCTCTTTTCTTCTTGTTAGTTCTCTCTCCTGCAGGGATGATCCTATTCTATTTCAGTGCCCAGTCATGCAAACACATAGCTCAAATGCTGTCCTAATGACTGCAGCAAAACTAGCCTCTATTACCAGGAACCAAACACAAACTGGACACTATTAAGGGCAGATGCAATTTGTGTTTCATGCTCTGTGCTGTCAGGAATCTGAAGAGACCTTATGCAAATATGAGCCATAAACCCACAAGACATTTAGGTGCCTAACATTCTTTCATTTCCCAAGGATTATATGCCTGAATGTCTTTGAGTATTTTGCAAAACTTCTAACAAATGCTTTGCTAAAGCACATATCCTTCTCACATCTATTTTACACTGTAGCTAGAAGTGAATTTTAACTTCGTTGCATCTCAGAGGTCTCCAGAATCTAGCCTGCAACCATCCTGCTTTCTCTGTGACTATGAATGATGAGTGAAAAATCTGAAATGGGCTAAAAAACAAGAGTTTGATAGGGTTTGGTTCTTCCAGGCCAAGTGCCATTATCAGAGCTGGACCACTCACGCTAGCACAAAAACATGTAGTGCCTACACGTCATTTTCCAGGAGCAAAGACAGTGATCTTAATCCAGATATAACTATTATACCAAACAACAGCTACAGACCACAATCTTTCTTCGAAGTTTCATCCGAGAATCAAAAATCCCCAGGGCTGCTGTCTTTATTTTGCACAGTGACTCACCGCGTGATTCTGCAAAGGTTCTGAAACATCTTCTCAGGGTTTTGTCCATCTGGGCCGTCAGTTTGTCCCGTCTCCTCCAGTTGCTGCACCTTCTGCAGAGCTACGCTGACAGCATAGCGCAAAAACTCTGTGCTGGAGCGCAGGACCGCCAGGCTTTCCTCGTGGCTTTGTGCATTGTCCCTGGAGAATCAGAGCACAACCAGGGAATTGAGAATGGACTGAAAGAGCACAGGGATGGCCTGTCATCACTTCATCCCTGCACTCCAGAGCTCAAGTCACAACCAGCATATTATATAGAACATAACTGTCTCTATAGCTCCTGCTAGTTTTCAGTCTGGCACACAAGATTAAAAATTGTATTGATTCACAAATAAATCACTAGTTGAATTCAGGGGAAGAGACCGACTGTTTTGGTAGCTTGTAATATACATTCAGAAGACAGTTCCATCAGCCTTCCCAAATGTACTAGAAGACATGGTTTGTACAGATGTCTACAGATGTCCTTTAAAGGACTGGAGCTCAACTCCAAGGTTGATGCCTGGGAGTGGGCAAGGATTGAAAGAGCAGGGATTCTCCAATGTCTTGCAAGAGACAAGCGCAGACCAGGGAACTTGGTATGTCATGGCTACAGTTTCTACCTGGGCTTTGATGCTCTCCAGACAATGAGTGCTGTTACCCCACATATTTTGTACAGAATTGAAATGTCTGTGCTGTGCATTTGCAGCACGAGAAAGCCAGCATGCAGATACCATAAAAATGGCTTGTGGGCAGGACTTCAAGCTATTCCAGCTGTGACAGCTTCTCACCTGAACAGAGCTGTAAGCAGAGTAGATACAAAACCCATGGACAGGAAGCTCCGGGCAGTTTTGTTGCCTAACATAGATTTGTTCTTTCCAGATTTCTCCTTCAAGATTTCAGACAGTTTGTTGTAACATGTAAACAGACCTAGGACATCCTCAAATTTGTTTTTACTGCAACAAAACAACAGAAAGCATTAATGGAGGAAATCCAGTTTTACTCGTTCCCCATTTTAACCTTTAATTATATAAAGACACTTTCTAGATGGTAATTTCCTGATACGTGACATCTCCCTGCCTCCCGAACAGGGTGCATCCTCTCCATTCCTTCTTGATCTGCCCTTCTACAAAATGTCACATCACATCTCTCCTGCAACACACAATGACATTCAAAAGAAAGACATTCCCCAAGGTTCTGTGAAGCTCTGTGCCACAAGGAACACAAATAAGGAAAGCAACATTCTGTATTCATGTTGGCAATATTTTCCTGTGTTTGCAGAGTGTCTCCCCTGCACTCTGGGGAATCAGCCACAGTACAGCCCAGTTAGTGCTGAAGGACAAAGTTTGATATTTTACCTGAAATTCCCTATGTTGAAATTGTACTCTATCAGGACTTCACAGATTCCCATCACCAAGATGGCATAGATATTATTCTTCACACCAACACCAGAAGACAGAGAAAAATCTGCTGATTTATCCTAAGATGACAAGTGAAAACAAGTGAAAAACCTTTTCAAAACCTGACAAGAACTCAGGGTCTTCTTCCATCAAGGCAAATTGAAAATCTGATTTACCAGTTCAAAGTCTTCCAGCTCGCTCTTTATCATTCGCCGTGTGACAGAATCTAGCATCTCTTCAAAGTTTTGCTGAAATCCCACATCCTCCTCCTCCTCCTCCTCATCTTCCACTCCTTGGTGTAGATGCACAGTGCTCTTATACCAGGCTAGACAGTGTTGGATACAACTGAACAGATGGGCCTGGAAGGAAGCAGTCACATGCTACTCATCCAGCCTTCTACCTGGAGGGCCCTGCAGACGTAGAACAGACTGTGCCATGCCACAGACTACACTATTACAGCTTAATGCAAAAGGCCACAGTTGCCTTCAGAGGCTCCAAAGAGAATCTCTCGTTCACGGAAGAGACCTTTTGTAATCCTACACACGGTTACTCAGCTCTAATAAAGGTTTTCAGACAATGTTACATGCATGAACTTGTCTATACAGGACGTACAGGCTCAGCTCCCACTGCTCCTGCAATGTGCTACCTCAACTGCTGAAGGAGGTGGAGAGGCATTTTCCAAAAAGCCCCCACTCTAGCTAACATGTCTGCTCCCTTCCTGGGTGTGCTACTGCAGCACAGCATGGAAGCTTCCTTAGGGAAGAACAAAATGATGAATTTGAATTTGTTCCCTTGAAAATTCTAGGAATCGTTGAGATCTTGTCTCCAACAATATCAAAGGAGCAAGATCAAAGGGCAGATTCCTTTTCCTCCAGACACATGCACACTGTGCTACTATTCTGTTTAGAATTAAGTTGATGGAAGAAAAAAATAGGATTAGCTCAACAGAGGGTAACAGAACTAGACTATTCCTACAGCACTTCTCAGAGTGGTCCCCCAAATCACTTAACAAACAGAATTCTTGTAGACAATCCGAGACAGGGATGAAATGCCCAGCTCTGTTGTTGTTATAACAATTGCTCCAAGCTAGGAGGGAATGAAGATACTCATCTCATGGAGAAGCACAACTGAAAAGCCATGAAACAAAGGAGCCTGCAGATGTGGCCACTCTGTACAGCTCTTACCAGTGGTTCTTGCAGAAAGACTTGATCTCCTTGAGCCATAATACATCCTTCAAGTTTCAGTGGGGGCAGTAGGTCTGGCTGAGGCAAATAATATTGCTTTATCTGTCACATAAACAAGAAATAAAAATAACTAGTTACTTAGTAACTGAATCTCTTGGGTTGTTTCAATATAGAGCATTAAAAAAAGCTTTGTATTCCACTGCACGGGGGGAAAAGCGGCACTATGATAACAGGACCATACATGTACCTGAGCCATGGCATCTAGTATTAGGAACTTTTGTTCATTTGCCTCTTGGCCAGCATGATAGGTCAATCTGACCACTTGCTCTCGTGTGGCTTCAACATGCAACATCACTTGCATTTCACCTGCAGTGTCATCTGTCCTTTGATCAGCAAGGATCGCTGATCAGTAACCACTCCTGTTCCCCTGCACACATGCTCAGTGCTTGGGCCTGTTCTGACATCCAGCTTCTTAGCTTGGGATGCAGACACTTATGGAGGTGACACTATAGCAAATGTATTTTTCTTGCACAAATTCCTGGCTGTTTGGCACCCCAGAGGAAGGAGATATGCTCCTAGTACTGATATAGGATCAGAATTGAATAGGGAAAGTTATATATAATGATGCTATGAAATTTTATACATTTACATCAAGTTCCCATTAAGTGCCCTCTAATACCTAGAAGCTGCCTTGGCTCTGTTCTTGTTCCCTTCTCAGACCCTATACCAGCATGGCTGGGAAAGCTGGAATTAGTCAGCGTGAACTCTACAGATGATTAAAGGGAAGAAAATTACTTGTCTCAAAGAAAGCACAATCTGTCCAATGGATTGAGGAAATGTGATTGTCTTGTTGCCATGAGCAACACTGTTGGGGGATGAGTTAATCCTCCTCGATCCTACACGGACTTGGATACCTTCCCCATGGGCGGACGGCAATGATAATTACTATGTAAGTACCATCCCTGGGAAAGCAGGGGAGGGTAACTCGTGCAAAGCTAAGAAGGACAGAGCACACAAAGCACTTTGCTTCTCAGAATCACAGAACTGAAGGACTGGAGGGGACTCCTAGAGATCCTTGCTCTCCCATCTGAAACAGGAGGTGAACTGCTTGCCACAGATGTTGCATAGCCTCCTCTCTGAGTAGAGCAGGGATTGTAACACCTTCCTATAGGATTGCCATAGCACTTAAGCATCTTTGGAGTGAAAGGGAGAAAAGTGTTTTCCTGATATTTAACCTAAATTGCTTGTTATACTGGTTGCAGTCCACAATTCCTAGAGGCCTCTGCAAGCATCTCACTGAGTGGTACTTTACCTGGGACAAAAGCGTTTCCATTATGGAGCTGGCGAGCTGGGAGTTCCTACGAAGGACGTCATAAAACCCCTGAAGATGGGAAGAAAGGACAGGTTGGCTTACACGACAAAGGAAAATAACCCTATTCATGACAGGTTTGTGTCACAAGACAGCAACAATCCTTTGGCACTGCAAGTAATCATAAGGAAGTAACAGTGTGCTCAGTGTAAAGCCCTAACCTGGCAAAGAAAGGGCACAACAGAAAGATGGGATGAATCACAAAGACTATGAATTTCCTCACAGGAGGAGGACACAGCCCTCTCACAAGCTGCATCTCCCTAGCAGTGGTGGCATCAAGCCCAGAGTGACTTTCCATGCTGTTTAGCACTAGCACTAGATCTAACTTCAAACTGTGAAATTCTGGTTCAAAGGCAAAACAACACAGTGGGGAAACTGGAGGAGGCAAAAAACTTTTAATCAGAAAAATCTCAGCAGACAGAAAAAGCAAATGCAAGACCTGTAGCGACACCAACACACACAGCAAAAACTCACGACCTACCAAAAGTCTGTCCAAGCAAGTCAAGGAAGAACACAAAATCTCTAAGATCTAAAGAGCTTTCCTTTCCTCAAAGCTGGTACCCCCTAGTTACCTCAAGAGCTAAGATAATGGACATGCAAATCGCTCTTTGTTACAAGACACACATTATAGAAGTTACAAAAGGAGGGGTAAAGGCAGATTTCTTACAGAATCATTAAGGAAGTTCTCCCCCTACTCTCCTGCCAGGGCCCTCTCTTTGAGGCCTGTCATTAACTCCCAACAACACTACTCCTGTTCCAATGTCTGTTATAACATTATTCCCTACTGGGCACCAAACATGCTTTCCATTTCCAGGACCACACCAAAGGAGGAGAGACTGACACATTCTTACTATCAAGCAATGTCAAGCTATGCATCAAACAAGGCAAATGCATAAATGCCTTCAGCCTTAGGATAGTCCAAAATAAGGAGAAGCAGGAGAATTGAAGAAAAAAATAACAGTCCTTGGGATAAGTATATGTGTTCCACAAAGAACAAAAGATGAGGGATCCTTTTCCACAATAACATGGTCATTACTGACCTGGTGCTACAACAGAACCAGACTACAGAAAAGCTAGTAGCGGTTTACAAGGAGATGGAAGGATCTGTGTTTACCTCGTACAGCATGAGTCGGACATCCGCTTGCTGGCTCAGGCATCGCCTCAGGCTGCCCAGGATCTCAAGGCAGAAGGCCTCATTAGCTGCAGAATTATAGCAGGCATGAACATCTGCCTGGATCTGAGAGGGAACATTAGTCACATCATACTGGTTACAGTTCTCAAATATCACAACTCAGAAGAAAGGTGATTAGAGGCCTGATCCCTAAACAATCATCGTGATAGTCCTTTGCACATTGCCAGGCTCTGCACCATCACCATGGAGCAGTGCAAGTGCTCCAGTACTGATACCAGAAGAGAATGCAATGCTAGGGGTTACATCCCTTAATCAGCTTCCTTTGCACCTTCCATTTCCAAAAAATCCTTCTCTCCATCACTAATTCTTACTAAAGATATACTTTGATTTGGAGGAAACACTCCTCACTGAGATGCCTCAAACACTGCATGTGATACGTGAGACTGTCTCACACACCTGCATGAGCGGATGCAGAACAGCACTCACCTGAGTGGCACCAATGGCCTGGCTGCACTGGGAAGAGGACAAGCTGCCCAGAACCTTGAAATTCCTCAGCAGAAGTAAAAAGCCAGCAACTGCAGCTTTACGGGCATCAACCTGCCTGCCAGTCAGGGGTAAAAAAAGTAAGAAAAAGAGCAGCTTAGGGAAAAACAGATGCAAGAAGCTCAGAAGAAAAGACCGACAGTTTGCTGGGAGCTCCTTAGTTCTTCAGTCTCACAACATTCCATTTCCTTTTTGCCCTCACCAGAACCCCAGAGAGCCAAGCATTAAATGACCCATGGAAACTTGAAAAGGAGCTTCTCACTGCACTCTTGTACCTTTCAGAGTTGAAAAAATTGTAAAGAACAGACAGTGTTTTGCTTTGCTCACTGAAACCTGCAACCTTGGTCTTCTGCAAGACCAAGTCCCTTGCATTGAATAATATTTATAAATTATGATTTCTGTATTCGTAAGCAGGCAGCTTACAAGGCAGCTTTGCTCAACAAAATCCAGTCTGTGATCACAGCATTATGAAGACAGCAAGATGTTTTGCTCAAAGCATTACCAAGACAAGCCCACTTTTCTACCACTTAAGTAAAGGATCAAAGGGAAGGTGGTAGCTGAGCACCAACTCAGCGGTTCCTTCTGGATGATCCCTAGCATCTGGACATAAGCAACTGTGTAGATGCATGCTGGAACTAATTTTAATTTTGGCATCTTATTAGAATTTCCCAATAGTTTTCTGAGTTTCTAAGGCCCATCCAGCCAGGGGTTGAGAATTTTGTCTCCCTGGGTAGGGCTGTGCTTGCATTATGATCTATGCTAAAGGGGAAGGAAACATCATCACCTTCTTATGGGAAGAACATAGCAAGAAGGCCATCATCCAAAACAGTAAAATTGATTTCAGCTCCAAAAACGTAAAGGAGTTGCAGAAACCTTTTCAAAGAACCCCTTTCCCAGCTTACCTGGAAAAGATAGCTTTCTGGAGGACAAGTATCAGGGAGTCCCTCACTGACATGCTGACCTTGAGCAGAGGCTGGAAAGGAACAGATACTTTGGAGAGAAAAGCATCAAGACATGCCAAGCCCTGGGTGCCTGTGAGCTCATCTTCCCCAGGCAGGCCCATCTGGCCTTACATTTCCACCTTTCAATACAGTAGGAAACACAGAGTATTTTTTTAAAACATATGAAATAAAAACCAGAGAGTTGTAATAGCAACACACTTTTTCATCAGGTTAGTGAGAATATTGTGCAAGGGTTTGGGAAAGAACTGCTGTCCTCAAGTTGGGCTAAGCAGGTAGAAGATTAAGCCCAGGGCAATACTTCAGCCCAGGAAAAGCAAAATACTGACATGGAGCTTAGATGGAGACAATCAAAGTGGCAGTCACAGCTGTACAGCTGGTCACTGTATGCCTAGATTTCTATACTGAACAGCATCTGAAAATCTTCCAGATGAAAGGTCAGGACAGAACAGCTCCTATAGCATATGCTTCTTGCTAGAGGGCACATGCAAATCTGTCCTTGAAGAGCAGTTAGAACCTACAGCAGAGCATTACAGCTTTTTTTTCTTTTTCTTTTTTTTACAAGAAGTGTTACTAGGCCAAGCATATAATTGTGGCCCAGAGCTATCATTAGCTAAGCTAACAAGGATATTCCTGGAGAAACACATGGATAGTCATGGAGGGCTTTACCTGTACTGCTCTGAGCAGCCCTTGCACTGTGTCAATGGGCAGAAAGGACAAGTTGTCAAAGGTCTCTGTGACTTTGGAAGATGAATTCTGAAGCACAAGAGGAGCAGACACAACAATATTGGACAGCAAATCTGAAAAATAAAATGGCAAAAGGAGCAGCTGCTACCAAGGGCAAATAAAGATCTACATTAAGAAACAGGGCAAGAGGTTTCTGTAGGGATAACGGTTATAGAACGATTAAAATCCTTCCATTCAATGGAAAGATGAACATTGATGGTCTGAGATCTTTTGCAAGCACAAAGTGCATCAAGCCCACGACGCTGCTACCCCACTAGAGGGCACTGAGGTATAAGAGAAGGCTGCAGCACAGGCCTCTCCGCAGCCCTAGGGACTCGCAAGCCCCTTGGCAAGGGTGAGGAGGATCACAAGGCTAGGAACCTGCAACAAGTTACTGACGGATATCTGTGCGTCAGCTGTTCCATGGCAACTGCCTGCACACACGCTCTCATCCTGCGATAAATGCGAGGTGATCCAAGGTAGCTGACTGCTCATAAGAGAGGGGAAGGAACAACTGATTTTCTTGGCTTCAGGTCGCTTCAGCAAGAATTTGTTCTGAGAAGCCACATTCCGAGTGCCCACAGAACAGGACATCTTTCTTTCTTTTTCCTCTTACCTATGAAGTGGCTGACAGGCGAGGCTGCTTTTGTGAGAACTCTGTTCAGGACCTGCTCAAGAACATCACTTCTGATGGGCTCATGGACCTGAAATAAGAATGAACAATAAATAAGTTCAAAATCCACATAGTTTTAAGATACTCCCATACGTCAGAGCACAGCATTGTCTAGTACAAAGCAAATCTAGATCTAAAAGCTAAACAGGGACTAGTTGCCAGCAGCTCCTTCAGCTATATACACATGGACTGATTCAGATTTCCTTGTAGTCTAGTCAGACTCAGCACATAAGTGAAGAATGTGCAAAACACCAGGAACATACTGGGGCAAGTCCTCTGCTAGAAGCAAATTTATCATTGAAGATGTTGATTTTATTCCCACTGTCATATTTCTTTGTACTTTTCAATTTCTCTATCTTTTCTGTAGTTTCTCAGATTCTGTAATAGGGATCACAGAAATATCACGGTAGCTGGAGCACATTAAGCCTTTATAAATAGGACTTCTTCCAGCTGTATAGGAGAAAATAGGAGATTTAAACTCGTACCATTTGAAAGTACTCAGAGACAGAGATGATGGATACAGGGGGCAAAGTTTTAATACTGGTGACCAAAAGATAACAAGAACAAATAGTTGGCCCCAGAGAAAACTCTCCAAGCTGTACTCTACCTTAAAGGTTTCCAAGAGGATACTTGCTCCAAGTCTACAAGCCTGTTGGGCTGGTGTTTTTGAAAGGCCGTAACTGGTCTCAGCAACTTTTCCTCCAAATGGCTTTTTTGGTTCATACGATTCCATTAGGCTGAAGCCAAGATCCACAAGCCCCTGAGTAACATGGTCCCAGCCAAATGCACTGAGGAAAACATTAAACAGAGCAGGGGAAAAAAAACAAAGAACAGCTTAATCACAGAGGTAGTTTGGAATGGAGCAGTCAATAGTAAATCTTCTGCAGTCATGTCAGCATCCAAAGGAGCAGCAAGAGATGCTTGATCAGGCCCAGGCAGATGACAGCCCTCACAACCTTAAACAACTGTTTAAGCTGAGGGGCGGGTGCTGGGCACAACACATCCTGCAATCCT
Organism: Tinamus guttatus; assembly: GCF_059628265.1. Classification (NCBI taxonomy): domain Eukaryota; kingdom Metazoa; phylum Chordata; class Aves; order Tinamiformes; family Tinamidae; genus Tinamus; species Tinamus guttatus. The sequence goes on along the minus strand of NW_028288538.1, from coordinate 7,581,113 downwards.
GGCTCTCCAGCCATCAGACTTCCTTTATAGTCCAAAGGTTTCCTTCCCACAGGAAACACTGTGCTCTTATGTCTCATATGAGCATGACACTGATGAAGAGTTGGGAGGCATAAATACCCTACAGATCCCAAGTCTGCAAGTCAGGAAAGAAGAAATGTTTACATTAAGCTAAAGATAACTGATGACAGATCACAGAGTCATCCCTCTGGATGTTTAAAAGGACAAACCACGTCAGGGGAAATAAACAGTGAATCTATCGCTTATCCCTCGATCAGAACACAAACTACAGCAGGCAGTATGACTCACACTGTCAGCTGCTGTTCCATTAAGAAGCAGATAGGCTCCTGAACATCCTAGTCCGCTGTACTACTAGATGCTCAGAACCAGGGTGGAGGGGGCAGATACATCCTTTTTTAAATTCACTAATATAAAATCATGATAGAACTTGGGATTTTGACAGCATTCCACGTCAGCACCTTTGGGGGCAGTATTTAGGATCCCAGAGTACTCCAGCAGTGCTGAAATTCTGCCCCCCCAAATCCCACTGAGCATCCTGTATTACATGTCAGAAACTCACCTGTTCTGCACCACTTCCAGAATTATGGCAGTAACATCATATTTTTGTGGAAACAAATCCTGCAGAAACCTGGAGCCCTGAAGGAACTGCAGGTCCTTGCAGCTTCTCACGATTGATGTTTTCAAGAAATCAAATATCTGGAATACAAAATCATTGAGTGTGAGAACAACATCTTCGAAATGGGATTTATATATGATTGAGTAAGAGCATTGGACAAAGCACAAGTCCCAGTACAGACTACCAAAAATCTTAACTCATTTATTTCTGAGGACTGTTGCACCAGCCTCAGTTCCTCTAGGAAGGTAACTTGCTACCACACACCATGTGATTTTGAACTGTGGCCACCATAAAGCTCTTCTTATCCTACTATACCAGCTCACAAGAATTATGACTCTAGAAAACCCTGATATTGCTCCAGAGTCTCTTTTGCTATTCACTAAACTACAGTGCACCAATGATCGAACTGAATTTGTTCCTCCTCTTAAGTATCCTGGAGCGATTTTTCACCCAGATTCCGATGAGACTATGACCTGACCATTCTTCTTTTCCCCTTACAAGGAGCACTGTGTACATCCACATGGAAACTCCCAGTACCCATCACACACCTACCTGCTCTTGTAGTCTGTGTTTTACTGCCACTGACAGCAAAAGAGCCACACTGAAGGGACACAGGGCTGTACAAGGGTCCTTTTGTTGTTCAGTCTAGGGAAGAGCAAGAACTACTCAAAAAAACTTGTTAGTTTCAAATGCAGCATCCTACAGCTTCAAGGATGCACTATGCTGATAGCGCACTGCTGTTCTAGAGCAGAGACACACATTTCTTCAAACATATCACAGCACTTGCTAAAGTTAATATGAGTGTGACCATACAACTGATTAAAACCTTCCTATAGAAAAACAATTAAGTTGATTTTAAAAGCTCTGCTTCAAGCAGAGTGTTTGCCCCACCCTTGTCCTACCTTTAGATGTTTAATTAGTTCCTCGCCTAGATCCTGATCCAGATTGATTACAGAAACGATATGGAGAATAACTGTGCCTTCCACATGGCGGAGCTGGTCTAGGGGCATTGTGGCTACTTCAAGGTCCTCTGATCTGTAAGATTTATCAGAAAATGAACAAACAACAACAACAAACCCACAACGCAACCCAAAAAACAAACACAGAACCATTCAACATCATAAGCCATCTCTGCAGTATCAAGAAGGACACACTTGTGCAGGTTTTACGGTTCACATTCAAGGAGCCTTGGGCAGAACATGGGTGATTTATAAATACACAGGTAGGATGACAGAAAAATAACTTACTGTGGAGCCCTCACTTCTTCCTTTTGTCTCTTATCCAGTTGATTGAAAAAACTGATGATTCCTTCTAAAACAGCCTTCTTACTGCCCTGCAAGGCAGGACATCACATTAAGACACTGCATATTCTGCAGATGTTGGAGAAATATTCCTACATCAATTGCAAATGCCATAGTACCCTTTATTTCCTTTCATAAATTGTTTTGGTGGGGCTGCTGTGTTGCTCATTTCCATGTGAGGTGACTCTGGATTAATTTATATAATTCTCATGTTTGCAGTTATCAAAGAGTTGGAAGAAGCTGGATTTTAAACTCTTACTATGAAGCTTTTATTATTATTACTGCTAGTAATAATCAGAAAGGTTCCTTTATGCCATAATCAATTGAGAGGGCTTTCAAATTCCTAACCTTAAGCTGTTATATTTTGGGCAGTGCATCAAAATGACCTCTTATAATACAGGTAATTTATCTCTGACTGGATCACTTTTGTTTTGGCTCAGTCACAAAACAAATCAAGAGCCGCATAACCCTGCTGAAGGACAACTACATCACTGGCAGCTTCTGCTTGCAGAAAGAGCACAAAAACGAGACAATTCCAAAGCCAGAATACAACCCAGAACTGTTACACTGCCTGAGTACTGAAGTAGAAGTGAGCAGATCCCCACAAGTGAGCAAATCAAACTCAAAGTGTATATTCCTCTCGTGACACGTGTTTAAGGAAAGGCCATTTCTCCTGTGAGCTTTTACCTTTGCAGAAAGCAGCAGCAACTGATAGACCAGAGGAGGAATTTCCTGCAGGTCTAATTTGGAGAACATCCTCAGGACCTTTTCCACCACAAACTGCAGCTCCTCTGCTGTTAGTGGGACATCCCTGTAGATTCAAAGGTGTAGTTTAATTGTTTTCATGAATTTCCTCCAGAATCTATTTGCAGATTTAACTTTAACTAGACAAAGAGTCTTATAATCCAGGCAATTAGTAATCCCCCAAATCCTCACCAAATCCAGCGGCCATACATCCCTCAATACGCTACCACTATCCTAGTATCCTATTCCAGCCCTCAGTGCTTGCATCTCCCTCACATTCTGCTTGCCCATTAGTGCACTAATTTACCAAGACATGGAAGAAAAACTAAAAATCCAGTCAGCTACACTAAAGCAGCAAAACCATTTCAGTCACGCATTCATATGAACGCTGGCTGCTCCACAGGCCTAATCAAGAATACCAGCAACACTTTTACGAGCAATAACTGAAGAATTTCAGGATTTTAGTGCTCTCAGTGTAGTCAGTCATTAAAAAAAGGAGATAAATAGCTGAAGCTCATACTAAAAGCCAGAGAATAGTCTTCCTTGGAAGCACTAATGCAAAGGGAGAAGTGACTTGTTTGTTTAAAAGAGAGAAGAAAAATCAGTATACAAAATAAAGCATGACAAAAGCCTTCTCCTAAGCAGCAGAACAGCCACTAAATAAGTTGTTTTCACAGGTAGGGAAAAATATTAGCCTTAGAGTTAATGTGTTTCCAGAGCACATCTGCCCTGCTGTGTTTTGCATCAAAACAGATCTGATCTGTTTGCTTGTCAGAAAAATCATCCACAAGACTCTACCTGGTAGGATACAGACCCCCCACTAATCAATTGCTTTCCACAAACAGCACTTGAAACAGGACACGGAGGTGACTCCACCACAAGAAAGTGCCAATGCTGGTCAAAAAAGACTCTTACCTGAACATATTGGCAAGATGGATGGCACTCCGAGGATCCCACCTAGTAAAGCAAAAATACCTCAGAACACTGGAATAAGCAGAGTTGTTAGTGATCTCTGCCCTCTTCATGCACAGTTATTCAATTCCACCATTTCCTGATTAATTTCCTTTTGGAAAGTTCTACCAGAAATCACCACTGCTACCTGTAAAACACCCAGACTTAGAGCAGATCTGAACAAAACGCTTCCAATTCCAACAGAATCCATATCATAACCCAGGGAATTCTTTAAAAGGTCAAAAGGACTGACTAGGCACTGAGTGCTTTTTGAGCAAACTAAAGCATGAAAGAGATGTACATACTTGCTGGAGCACAGGGTATTTATCAGCTGTTTCTTAAATTCTTCCCCATTCAATTCACCTGGAAAAAAGCAAAAGTCTTATAGAAGCACATCAAGAGGAGGAGGAGGACAGGACAGGGAGAAGAAGATCAGAGTTACCTTTCCCATAAGCCAGGCACTCCTTAGAACTAGCCAGTGCAGTAAGAATGGTGGAAAACAGCTCCAAGGATTTCCCATTGGACAGGCTGCCTCCTTTAATAACGTCCACAAAGAGGGTGGCGAGTTCAGCCAGGGCCTGGCCTGGCATCTGGCGAGCCTGGTGGGGGATGCAACCAAACAAGAGCCTGAGGCAGCACACAGGAGAATTCCGCACATGTCTCCAAGTGATCACCAAAACCCAGCAACGGGCAACATTTTACAGTGCAGTATTTACAAGATAACATGGGAATCTTCCACTGAGCTCTCTGTTTTGTGATGTCCTTTACAGAATTGTGCAGGAGGTCAAGCTAATTATAGGTTCAGGGGAGTTGAGTTTATGTCTGAATATCCAATGATAATCACACATACACAGCAAATTCCAAAATGAACTTAGCACAGGGAGATTCATGGACAGGTCATAGCTCATTCTCCTCAGTGTTCAAACGCAGCATCTCAGGCTACTGAGGATACTCGGCAGACCCCAAGAACGGCAGCCCAAATGAGCTCCTACCTCCAGCATCAGCAGTCCTATGATTTCAGATGCCTTGGCCAAATGCAGATCTCTGGACTCCACTAGCGGGATACAGTGTTTGTAAACCATGAGCCTTCTGAGAACACCGCTTTCCTGGGAACACGGGGAGCCTTACAGTAAGAAAACAGAGACCATGAAGAAAAAATGGGGAAAGTTTGGTAAGTAACAACATCTCACCAAATAGCACAACATTATCACAAGGATTAATCTAATTGAAGGACTCATCTTGGCCGCCCAGGAAGCGTGGCTCGGCCCCTACGCACCTCTGAAGATGCCCCTTAGCAGGGCCGCCGTCTCCCTGCCCTTCAGGGCCTGCTTGGTCACCATGTCGCCCAGCTGCAAAGAGGGGAGAAGGCCGTGAGGCGCCTGGCCCGGCTCGCCAGGCCTCGCCGCGGGCCCCCCCGCCCCGCCACACACGCACCTCGGCCTCCCCCAGGCTCTGCAGAGCCGCCTGGAGCCGCTCGGGGGCCTCCTCGGCCGCCAGCGCCAGGATGCGCTGCGCCATGGGGACGGAGCGGGAAGCGACACGAAATTCCCGCCCGGAAGCGCCCGCCCGTCGCCCGGGCAACCGGCCCCGCCCCTGCGCTCACTTCCGTGCCCCCCCCGCCGCCGTCCTTACGTGCGGGTCGCGGGTTCGAGCCCCGCGCGGGGTGACTCGGCCCCGTCACATCCCGCCGCCCCTCCCCGACGTCTGACTGTCGCCAGTGTCCCGGGGGGCCACCTCTCCTGGTGCCTTTTCTCCTAGCTGGAGCGACGCTCCTTTGGGGAGCCAGGAAAGCCGGCTCCCTGCCTGTTTGCCTGGGGAAATCTGCCTTCCCACCTCTTTCCCAGCCCCCGAGGACGTGGCAGCTCCGTCACGGTGCCCATGTGCTTTGGGGACACAGGGCACACAGCACGTGGCACTGCAGCCACACCAGCACAAAGCGTCCACTCAGGCCCGGTTGGGGCCCCTGGGGCTCCGGTTCCTTTCCCTAAAGTCCTTAATTCCCGCGGCATCATGGGCGGGGGGCAGGGTGTCGGTTTAACCTGCCTGTAAGCAGCAGGATTTAGCCGTGCGCGGCGCTTTGGCGATGCCCGTGCCAGCTGCGGGCAGGAGCAGCCAGAACGAGGAGGGGAATGAGCGGCCCTGGGGCTGGCAGGAAGGGCAGCCTGGGAGGCAGCAGCCTGGCACCAGGATCAGCGTGGGAAGCGCCGCGGCAGCCGGCAGGGCCCCCCTGGGGTCCCCAGCCACCAGGAACATGATGTGTGCTAGGTTTTCCCTCCCCTCTTCCTGCCTGCTCTTCGTCCCTGGTCACGTGTCCTCCTCCTCCTCATTCTCCCTGCCACGCAGTGGGGTCCCAGCCCTGTTTGCCAAGCGATGCTGTGGAATCCAAATCCTTAAATCCGCGCAGTGTTACAAAACATGCCTTGTGTAAGGCCCTTCATCCTTGCCCCGCCATCCTCCCCCTCCCCAAATCCCCATCACAGTAAGAGCCCGGCCAGGACACAGGGCCTCTCCATGGTCTCCCGTCTCCATGGAGGGGCGCGAGCTGTGCTGGAGAATTTATCTGCAGAGCAGGGAGTCTCCATGCAGAGCCTCTGGACATGGATGAGTCAGAAGCTCAGAAACCTGCCTCCACCCCCTGCTCAGAGTGGGAGTGCATCCCATTCCCAAGAGAGGGTGGTGCTTTTGACATGGAGTCCAGGGTGTCCCCATGCCACCCAGGGCAGTGCACAGGCTGCTGAGGGGACCTTGTCTCATCCTGCCCATCGTGGCCTGTGGTTTGCGGCTTCACTGCTGGGTCGGGACGGTGAGGAAGCAAGAACACGGGCCAGGAAAGTGCTGGGATGGAGCTGGGCAGCGCCAGGAGTGACATGACCTGGCAGCGCCTTGGGGCAGCCTGAGCTTCCCCTTGTGATCTTTGTCCCGGCACAACCTGGTGATCCCACAGCACATCCCACAGAATCACAGAATGATTGAGGTTGGAAGGGACCTCTAGAGATCATCTAGTCCAACCCCTCTGCTCCAGGAGGGACACCTAGAGCACGTGGCACAGGGTCCCATCCAGGTGGATTTGGAAGATGTCCAGAGAAGGAGACTCCACAACCTCTCTGGGCAGCCTGTTCCAGGGCTCTGTCACCCTCATAAAAAGTTCTTTCTCACGTGGAGATGGAGCTTCCTCTGTTTCACCTTGTACCCATTACCCCTTTTCCTACCACTGGCCACCACTGAGAAGAGTTTGGCCCCATCCTCCCTACATTCACACCTCAGGTACTCAAACAGTCCCTTAGGCCCCCATGCACCCGCCAGCCCCCTGCCCTGGACGCATCTCTGCAGCTGGGCCCTGGCAGGGGGGCTGGATTCACACTGGGATCTCGAGAGGCTCCGCCGGAGCCAGCGGAGCCCCAGGCCGTGGCAGGAGGCAGTTACGGCACAGCCCCGTGTTGGAGCGAGTGCTTTGCCATGGTGGCAGGCTGCCACCGGCTCCCCCCTGCCCGGCGCTAATGAGAGAGCTGCACAATGAGGAGCTTTCATTCCTCGTTAATCGGTGCCAGCATCGCGCCCCGGCCCCCGCCATCTCCGTGCACGCTCTGGCCGGCCAGCAGCCCCCCGGCTCCCTCCTTGCCCCTCCTCATCTGCCTTTTCTAGTGCTCTAATGGGGTTTCTTGCCTGGCTTGCACTGGCTTAATGAAAAGCTGCACTGAGTTGATGCCTTGTGACGGCCTAATCCCAACCCGGTGACTGTACAAAGCTTTCGCCGAGCTTTCTTGCTGCTCCACTCCGGCCTTGCTGCCCGTGTGTCCGTGTGCTCCGGCAGCCCCCAGCCCCACGCGCTGACCCCTTGAGCACAGCTTAACTATTCCTTTCTCTGGTGAGTATTTGGGAGTCTTTTCATATTAACTGCTTTGCCTCAGAGTCCCTAATCCAGCCCCCCTTAACCTGTCGCCTCCAGGGCTGTGTTTGCTGTTAATTTGCAATTCCTCAGCAAGGCAGCCCCTCATCCCTTCTGCAAGGTAAAGGTTTCCTGGCCAGGGAACGGGAGGAAGAAGAAGCCCTTGGGAAATGCTAGGATCCTTTTGGTTGCGCTAGAGCCCAGTCTCGGGCATCAGGACGGGCTCAGGGGTTGAGGAGATGCCTGGCTCTGCAGGCGGGCGCAGCGAGGGATCCGTGACCCCCACAGTCGCTGCTGTGGTGGGACAGGCTCCGGGGGAAGCACAGGGCTCTGCGACCACACTGCAGCCCAACCATGCTGGGATGCTGGTGCACAGGGGTGGCAATTCCCAGGGGATCCGGTGACGGCTGCAGAGAAGGTGGGTCTGTGTGGAGGGTCCCTTAGTCTCCGCAGCAGGATCAGACACTGCGGTAAAGAAGGGTCCCCTCCTCTCCACCTGCAAAATTGGGATGTTTCATCCAGCACTTGTTAAAAAGGGGTCAAGTTGTTTCATCACCCAGTGTCTGGAGGTCCAGGCTTACAAGAAGTGATGAGCTTGGGACTGGAATAGCAGCATGTTTGACACGTCGTTGTGAAACACCTGGGGAAATGAGAGGTAATAAAACCTCCAGCCAGCCTGGAGAGTTGCTCTGCAGTACGAAGATGAAGCGTTGCCTGAGAATTCCTGCCTCATCCTCACTGACTCCATGCTGAAGACCTCAGATTGGCGGGCAAAGAGCCCTGGAGCCAAGGAGAGCCTTTCGGAAGAGGGCACCAACATCCTGCTCCCGTCGGCTCAGCTCGGAGCTGCGGGCAGTGCTGGACGGGTCATGGCATGGGGACTTGCTGGGTGAGAGCTCCCCATGCCCATGTGGTGTCCCCGGAGCAGCGTGTCCCGCTGTGGACCAGGCTGACGTGGAAGTTCTGCTGCCTCCCCGCTGCCATGAACTGGGCATTGATGTCTGTATGTGTGAACATGCCTGAGGGGGAACCGCGCTGGATAAGCCCTGGGATTGCAGGTCCCCGTGACTTAGTGAAACCCTTGGATGAGTCTGCCCACCACCTCCGGTGGAAATGCAGACCCTGAAACAATGGTGGAGTCAGAAGACCAAAAGCCACATCTTTAAGCTGCTTTGAAAATGTCCCTAGTGTTTCTCAAAGATGCTCAGTTTCTATTGGACACAAAGAGACACAGGCACTAGGTGACCGAGCCAAGAGGAGGGCAAGAGAAGGTCTGCTGGGAATCCACGTCTCTCCCAGCACAGTCCTTGCTGTCCCAGCTGAGCGGGGCCTGAGCAGGAGGACTGGGGACCTGGCCAGGGCATTGCCAGTGGGCGCCGGGGCTCTGCAGGGCCTTCAAACACTACTGGGATCCTCGTGCTCTCCTTTAGGTAACCGGGTTACCTTCTGCTCTCTTCCAGCGTCCCAAGGCCGAAAAAGCACGACATGTCTGCAGTTGTGAGTACTGGCTCCGCACCGCGCGGTCCCTGGGCTCTGAGCACCTCCCCTCCACGCGCTGGGCACCCGAGCACCCTTCGTCCCCCGCTAGCCCTTGGCAGGCTGGGCTGAGTGCCCTGGGGAAGCACCGGTGACTGCCCCGTGCTGGGCCTCAAGGAATCTCAGAGCTCTTCCCACCCCGGACCTCATCCCATTGCATCCCGTTGGATGCAGCACAGACACCTTGCCCATCCCCAGAGCCCCCAGATCCCCTGCTTTGCCCCAGCAGGGCCCCTTGTTGCTGCGGGGCAGGTCGCACTGGTGGGGAGTCTGGGTATGGGCAGGGGTGATACCAACCCCACGACCTCTCCTTGCCCCCAGACGGGCACATTCCGTGTCGTCTCCGAGGAGGAGCAGGCCCTGCGCACCAAGCTGGAGCGCCTCACCACCAAGGACCATGGCCCCGTGTTCGGGCAGTGCGAGAAGATCCCCCCGCACACCCTGCAGAAGGTGAGTCCGGGCAGGAGGCACAGCCAGGGCACACGTACCTGCGCCAGGGCACGGGGATCAGCACCATGCGGGTCCAAAGAAACCCTTGCAAACGTGAGAGCAGCACTGCCCCAAGCAGGGATGGGCTGGGGCAAACAGGGCTTGTGATGGGGCAGGACTGAGTTGACTCCACTCTAAAAGGTCCTCAGTGAGCAGCACCGCAACCAGCCACTTTTTGCTGCCAAAGCGACGCCTGACCTCGCTTTCCTGAGCGCGGTGCCAGCTTTGGAACCCCGGCATGGTGCAGGGTGCTGAGCCTCTCTCTTCCCTTGCGAGGCGAAAGACGAGCTGAACGAGACGGAGGAGCAGCGGGAGGCGGCGGTGAAGGAGCTGCGGGAGCTGGTGCAGGAGCGAGCTGGCGGCGAGGACGTGTGCAAGGCAGTGGCCGAGAAGGTGCAGGGCAAAGACGACTCCTTCTTCCTTCGCTTCATCCGCGCCCGCAAGTTCGACGTCCACAGGGCCTATGATTTACTGAAAGGTGGGGGCTCTCCCACATCCCCCTTGCGCTGCCAGCTCCCAGGACGGCAGCTCCCTGCCACTTGCCAGGGCTTCCCAGCGCCCAGCAAAATTGGGACAGTCTCCCTTCTTGGTTATTTAACAAACAAAATGGTGAACAGTTTTGTGCATTAGGGGTGGCTGTTCCCAAAGGAGACTCGCTTGTTCAGCAGGGACTCAGATGCTTTAGGGACAGAGGGGAGCAGGAAGCAGCCCGGAGTGGTTGGCTCTGTTCTCATCTCCTTTGTTTCGGCCAGGGGGATAATGAGTTGCAATTATCAGTGCTGGCTCTGGAGATGAGCAGTTTTGTTCACCCACGTTTTCCCAGGGTGAGTTTTCCTTATTTCATGCCTGAAGGCCCTTTGTGGCTGCTGGGTGCCAGGGGAAAAGGAGCTGTGCTGGGGGCGGATGGTTGGGGGATGTCACCCAAATGTGGAGTGGGGGAGAAGGTTAATGAGGAGGAAATCGACTTCATCTGCTCCTGAAAGTGCCAGAGAGAAGGTAGATGTGAACGGAGTCTGTGGGGAGTTTCTAAGCCCGACCTGGAGGGGGTCACACTGAAGGCAGGTGGTCTACAGAGCTTCTCTCTGCCCCTGTGCTGGATATGCCCACCTGGATTGTGGGCACAGTCTATCTGCAGCTGAAACCCTCAAGAACAAAGTTGTTTCTTGGGAACGTGTCTCACCATCGCCAACCTGCCCCATTCTCTGGTGATCCCCCGCACTCCCCTGGGCTCCCGAGGACAGGCAAGGTGCCACCTTGCTCCAACCCCCATTTCTGGCTCTTCCCAGGCTACGTGAACTTCCGTCAACAGTACCCTGAGCTCTTTGACAACCTGACGCCCGAGGCCGTGCGCAGCACCATCGAAGCGGGCTACCCCGGCATCCTGGCCAACAGAGACAAGTATGGACGGGTGGTGATGCTCTTCAACATCGAGAACTGGGACTATGAGGAGATCACCTTCGATGAGGTCAGTGCAGCCCAGCCTCCAGGAGCAGAGCCGTCTCTCTGGGTTGTCCCGCTTAGCGCATCTGAGCATACACACACATGCACACACATACACTCCAGACATCAAGATTTAAGCAAATTTGCAGCCTTTTGAATTTATCCTTCACAAGGGAGCCTGGGAGAGCATGCGTTCCCCTTCCTTCTTCTTGATATAGTGCAGACTGGAGACCAAATTCAGGGTGTGCATTTCCCAGCCCAGGCAATGCGGGGTTGAAGGAAAGCACTGCGTCATTAAATCACAGATCTCTTTACAAAGGAAGGAGCCCTCAGGGCAAAGGAGGAAGCTGAGGCATAGAGCAAGGAAAGGGCTTGTTGGCAAAGAGGTTTTCAAGTATGTCACTCACCATGCCACCATTTTCTGTTCAGTTCTGAATTTGCTTGCACATGTGAGAATCACTGACCCATATCTGAGATGCACTGAGAGGCACCCGCCTCGAAAGGGGAATGTGGTAGCTGTGGAGCATCCCCCAGGAATATCCTCCCTGTTTTCATGGTCTGGGGGCTGGTTGTGATGAGCAGGCAGGAGTTGAGCAGAGCAGGGGTAACTCTCCCCGTAACTGTTCCTGGCATCTACAGGAAGGGAGACTTTGCCTTCACACACTGACACCAGACCCTCCCATCTCTCAATCAGATTCTTCGTGCCTATTGCGTTATCTTGGAGAAGCTTCTGGAAAACGAAGAGACGCAGATCAATGGGTTCTGCATCATTGAGAACTTCAAGGGCTTCACTATGCAGCAGGCATCAGGGATCAAACCCTCCGAGCTCAAGAAGATGGTGGACATGCTGCAGGTGAGGTGGCAAGGACTGCAGCCAGGCAAAGCACGCCCTGAGGGAGCAGAGAGCACAGCAAAGGGGAAGGCAGTGCTAGCATGGGCTGGGGGTTGCCACTGCATTGGTGCCTTCTTTTTTTTTTCTTTTTTTTTTCTTTTTTTTTTCTTTTTTTTTTTGTGGAGAGGCTGTTCACCATCACCTGCTTCTTCCTTAGCTCACTTGCTTAGTCACTTGCTTAGAATCCTGCAAGTTGGATTCTACTTTTTGGGCTGCAGGTCCCCACCCTCTGAAAAGCCCAACCACTTCTTGCAGCACCCTGCTGCATGGAAAGGCGGCCTTTCCCTGTCACCCTCTCAGCCCTACACAGTTCAGGCTGGACAGAGACTCCAGGAATCCTGCCCTTAGACCAGGGGCTGAAGATGCTCAGCTTTCCTCTGGGGAAGAGGACAGCACAGGCACAGTATTTCTTGTGGAATGGGAACAGTGAGCCATGTCTGAGGCTTTTCAGCTTCCCTGGTGCCCCCATTGGTTTGAGATGTCCAGCTCTCTGGGTCAGAGCGTAGAAGAGACTGTCGTGATCGCACTCAGAAAGAGAATGGGAGATTGAAAAAGGGAAGCTGGGGGAGTCCCAGCATTTCCACTGTTGCTTACTTCCTCTCTTAGCTCTTAGCTCAGTGTGCCCAGCATAGTCTGTAACCTGATGTGTGTGTGTTTGGGATCTGCAGGACTCCTTCCCAGCCCGTTTCAAGGCTGTCCACTTCATCCACCAGCCTTGGTACTTCACCACTACCTACAATGTGGTCAAACCGTTCCTGAAGAGCAAATTGCTGGAGAGGGTGAGTGTGGGAAAAGGAATGGGAGTAAAGGCACATCCCTTGAGCACAGCTGGGTAAAACACCCGGGGGGAAATCTGCTGCCTTCAGAATCATCTCCAAGCAGTGGCTGGAAAATGTCTTACTCTGCCAGCCTGCCTGAGCACATTTCTAGAGCGGGAACTGGTTTGCAATTGAGCACAGCTAGTGGCTCATCCCACCACGGGGGCCACTGCCAGCTCGTTGGGAAAGTGAGCCTGCAGCAACGCACAGTGAAGGCTGTGCTTGTGCTGATCAGAAATGAGGCCAGCCAGTCCTGTCAGCGCTGGCATCCTCTGGCCCCCTTCTTCCCTGTGGAGGAGCTGCCCGTCTCCTCTGCTGAGGGTTGCTCCTGTCTCACACCAGGTCTTTGTGCACGGGGAGGAACTGGAGTCCTTCTACCAAGAAATTGATGCTGACATCTTGCCAGCAGACTTTGGGGGCAATCTGCCCAAGTACGACGGCAAAGCAACTGCAGAGCAGCTCTTCGGGCCCCGCATCGAAGCTGAGGACACGGCTCTCTAAACCAGGGTCCACTCCCTCTCCCCTGTAAAATAGGATCAGCAGTGACTGTCTAACCCCAGCCACCTCCTTACTGTAGCATTGGTGAATGACTGCTCGTGATGAGGCGCTCTGGATGTGTTGTTCCACGCCTGCTCCATGCCTCCCACCCCAACCTTGGCAGCGGGCTGCTGCCTGGCAGCCCTGTCTCTCAGGAACAGTGCCCTTTCCTCAGGAGCCAGCAGGGCCAGGAGGCCACCAGCACTTTGCACAGCACATCTTGAAGCTGTGAGGGGAGGCCAGCAGAGTGATTTCCCAGGAAGGGAGGGTTACAGCAAGGAACAAGCCCCTTTGCTCCGGCATGCAGCAGGAAGCCCAGAGGTCAGGATGTGGCTTGAATGTGCTTTTCTCTGCTTCAGCCAGGCTTAGCCTTTATTTCCATGGGGCAAGGCAGCAGGAGGGCCTCTGTGGCCATGTCTGCACCCACAGCTTTGACTGGACAGCTCCTGGGTTGGTTTATCAGCTCCATGGGAGAAAGCAGGAGCATGGAGAGGACAGGCACCGTGGGAAAGCGGGAGGGCAGCCCCTGCTCAGCAGGAAGGTGAAGCCTCCTGTGTGGATAACACAGCCAGAGGCCATCGCTGCAGGAGACCCTCATGAAGGGCTGGTTGAAATGTGTATAAAGAGAAATAATAATAATAAAAAAGTGTTTAACAGTAGAGTTGTGGGGTCCCTTGTAACATGCAGCAGAGGGGTGCAGCTTGTTAGGCACAGGCAGGCGCTGGGTACACTGCTGGTTCTAAGGATGCCAGGAGGGCCAGCACCTGGGAGGAGAATCCCTGCATCTGTTTCGCTGGCTACTGGCTGTGCTGACAACAGGCTGCTGTAGCAGAGGGGCAAAGGAACCTGCTTTTCCCATCTTGAATCCCAGAACAAGGTCCTCCTCCTCGCCCAACCAGGACCCTGAATTCTCAGTCCCCTGCTCCAACGAGGGCAAGAAAACAGCCTAAAGGAGACAAACAAGAACATGAACAGGATCCACACGGAGCTGGTTCTACCTAAACCCCACTCAGCCTGGCAGCCAGCGGTGAGGAGCAGAAACTACAGTAGCCACTAAGAATAGATGGGCTTTAACTATAGGACAGTGGAAGCCAAGCAGAACACGGCCTCCTACACCCTCTAACACTGCTCAGCACTGCAGCATGAGAGGGAGCCCAGACCCAAGCAGTTCAGCCAGAAGCACCCCATAAAAGTCAACCAAAGAGGGGAGAGGAGGGCTCTCCTCTAGCGCAAGAGCTATCTGTGATGGGTGGAGGCCTCTGCTAGGTCAATCAGCGGGGAGACAAATGTAGCTCTTTGTCAGGGAAAGGGATGAATCCTGGTTTATGAACTAGAAGTTCATAGGCGATGATGCAAAAGGAAGCTCATCCAAGGAGCATTATCCAAGGAGCCTAGTGCTAGACTAACTTCTCCCTCGGCACCTAGAGAGCAAGAGAAGTCTCCAGTCTCAGTCTAGCCCTTCATGGTCACCTTCCTGTCAACCTGGTACAGTGATGGGTGCTTCATTCCACTTTCCCTCCCAGCAGGGCTGCTACACACAGGTGCCTTTCACTAGCAAAGCAAAAGACCAGAACCCCGTGTGAAGCTGTCTGAGGTGGACAGTGCTGACAAGAGCTGCATTCACCATGGCACTGGCTCAGACTCAAACCAAACAGGCTGCTGCCTCTGAAGCTGCAGGGAGAATGGAGTCTGTCTGAACAGAGAGGACTGGGGTTACATCCATTTTCTGCAGCCTCGGCAGCACCACTGATTCTCTAGAAACAGAGCATTGCAATTCCCAGAGGCTGGCTCAGCTGTGTGCAAGAGCCCTGAGGAAGCCCAAAAGGGCCTTCTTGACTCCTTACTACCCTGTGCTCTCTAAGGGCTTTCCAGGTGTTTCCTGGCCCCAAGGTGAGGCCTGTACAGCTATCAGGCTAGCACAAAGACAACAGCCCGGCTTTCAGGGTTATAAATACCCCACCTGCAGACACACAATCATGCTGGTGCCTGGGGGATTCACACTGCAATAGTTAGAGCCTTGGACTAACTTCTCCCTAGAGGATTTAGGTGGCTGTGCTGCTTTCTCAGCATGGTAACAGCTTCAGCTAGAAATGATAATGAGGAGGGTGTCCCTTCATCCATGTGTCATTACACTCAACCCCTACACAATATGCACATGAGCCTACACTCCTGCTTGCTCCACCTTTCCCTAAGTAGCTGAATCTTAAAAATTCCCAGGGCAGGGCAAAAAAGTATGGACTAGCATGAAGTAAAAGGCCAAGGAAAAAAAAAAAAAAAAAAGAAAGAAAAAGGAAAACCACAGTCCCCCACCAATCCTGAAGCAGCAGGAGAGGTGGAGTTCATGAATTTGGAGCCAACAAGGGCTAACCTCCAGCAAACAACTGAAGGAATGAAGCCAGCCTTGTCGTGGGCTGTACTACAGTCCATTAGGATCACCTCTTCCCTGGGCAGTCACATTTTAGATGTTCATATTAGAACACTCAGGAGCAGAAATTAAGAAAATTTAAGGCCTATGGCAAAATGATTGCTCCTGCTATGAAGCATTTATCTAAGCCAAAAAGGGGGAGGATATTCAGAGACACCCTGCTATATTTTGAGGATAACAGCTTTATTGTCTCAACATATTCCCATGTTGGATGATCTTTTCCTTAGCCCAGAGGAAAGCCGTAAATTTCTGATGCTGTCTGAAAAGTGACTTTGATTTTCCCATCATCCAACGACATTGTACACAGTCACTACACGTAGTGCTGACTTCAATAAGTCCTTTATTTTTAAATAAGAAATTCCACTGAATCAAAGATAACAAAATTACATTTTGTTTTGCAATGACCTCCATTTTACACCACACAAGAACAAAAGCTAAAGAAAAGACACTTTTTAATATATTTATATATATAATTTTAAAGGTAATCAGCAGATATAGAAAAATTGCATTGCTAGTTGCAAATCATCTCCCCTTCAGCTGTCAGCTTCAGAGAATCTGACTCAGAACTTGGCAGCTGGGAGGGTCTCTCAGGTACAAGCTTTTTCAAGGGCAGCATTTAGAGATGGTTCCAGAGTATAAGTTTGCAAATTCAAAATATTTTCCACAGTAAACTGTGCTGCTTACCAAGAATGCTAGAAATCACTCAGCCTGCTCCAACACAACTGCAGGAACAACATGCGAAGGGCACATATCTGGCTTCCTGAGGTGTCCACATACCTCTTCACCTTGGGGATATTCCGAAATAAAGGTGTCTCTTGAAAAGAGGTTGTGCTTTCTTGAGGGGGAAAAAAGAGTCTCCTGTGATCTATCACTTTAAGTTATGGACAAGCCAACAAATACTGTGAAGAGAACACATGTTCTGTGGAGAGGTATTCAGCTGGGCTAAGTACAGGGTTTAGTTATATCTAATACAAGTTGTTGGATTAGTTATTGAAGACTCCCCAGTGTGCAGGAGCTAGCAGAAGGGTCTGCATCCCAGCAGCGCTATCACATTACAGAGATCCAAGAAGGGACTTGTGTTTAATCAAAGCACTGGCATGTCTAGAGAGGCAATATTAGCTTGTCATTTATATAACAGCAATAAAGGTTGCATGTGCAGAGCCACCTCACAGGATCAGGCTCCTTACTGGCATTAAAGTTACCCAGCTTAGGCAAGACCATCCAGTGAGACAGACATGGCTTTTATGGGAACATGGGACTGGAGTTCTTAGATAGTATTATTAGATAGATTCAGAAGACTGTTCCGTATCAACAGACTCAACCTGGTAAATGCTGTCCTAGACTGCAGTGTTTGGCCTTATCCAGCAAAATCAAAGATCCAGGTGTTTGAAAAGCAGTGGCTAAGCTCTTCCAGCACAAACCAAATATCTGGCAACCGCTTTGATGCACTGGTGGCACTTACACACTCTCCCAATAACTGAGAAAAATCCAGGCCAACAGCACAAGCAGCACACACAGCAACAGCAGGGGCATATGTGCACAGCAGCCCTTAGGTCTATGCTGCTTTGATGGATCACAAGTTCAACAGAAACCCTGAAAGTCTTAACATGATTTTTTTTTTCTTTTGCCTAGAACTAGTACTCTTGAAGATGACACTTTTGAGTCAAAGTGCCCTGGACACTACCCAATGTGCAGACCTGCCAAAGAAACAAGGACTAACAAAGTATGACTCAAACCAGAAGCAGCAGAGTGTTCTTTACAAGAGATGACTTACACAGGCAGCAGCAGGCCAGGGCCTTTTCTACTCTCCTTGAAAAGCCTGTGAAGAACTTCACTAAACCCTAGATAGGCATAATATTTCTAGAAAAAAAAAACTTGGAAGCAACCCTAATGACTAAACTGTTTGGCAATTAACTCCTGAGCTGCCATTCTGCTCTTTCAGATATAGCTATTTATAGAGAATCCACCTCCAGCTCGATGTGGCTGGAGAGTTAGACAAACACCTTGGAATTTCAAGATAAGTTACCTAGACAAACATTCCTTCTATGACTCAGTCCTTACTGCCAGAGGCAGATTTGAGGAGCACACAGATGAAAGGTGGTCCACTACTAACATATCTTCATTTAAATCTTACAACAGACTAGCTAGTCATAGGCTGACCACTAAGGTCCTTTAAGTCAGCAAATATTTGTACAATTGTATTGTACAGTACATATCACCAGAGATGTCTCAGTGCCAAAAATTTATTAAAAAGCAAAACTTGAAAGCTCTCAGAGCTGTTACTGAAGTCTTTAGATACGCTGATGTCAAGGGAAGAGGAAAAAAGGGCAAGGCACCACTTGTCAAAGCGCTGTGGGCTAGAAGCTTGTGATACTCAGGAGAGATGACACAAGTAGCTTTGCTAAATTCAGTACTGAGATACCAGTTCCTACCATCTTTGCTTAATGCCCAGTCTTTGTAACCTTCATTTTCACAAACAGGAGTTGCAGAAGTAGTGCCAAGAAGATAACTGCAGGGAGGTTCGATTATGTCTTCACAGTGCAACTGTACCAGATCCATCTGAAAAAAAACCCTTTAACATAAAAGCTTAAAAAGTGACCATTAAAAGTGCTGGCAAATCTGATGTAATGGAAGCTGCCAGTTCCTCATGTTCAGTAAGAAGCCCCAGCTGTTACCTACAGCCTTCATCTTTCTCCAGTGATGATGGTTGGGCCAGCCTAAACACCACGCAGCTTGAAATCTGATGGGGATTGTCCTTGGGGCTTACACTCAAGTGCTACTTACATCCAGCAATGGGGAGAGGGTTGGATACCATTGAGATTAAGCGCTAAAAAGCTCTACTAATACTTTTTCTAATCCCATTCTGAAACTTAGAGCTTATGACAGATTTTTCATGCCAGAATCTTGACGAGCTGCATTAGCAGACTGTATTGAATGGGTCTACAAGTGACCACTTTAACAAGCTCACTTGTCTTGCAGAGAGATTAAGACTTAACCACACAGAATACTTCAACTCTAAGCAGTAAAAGCTTTGACTGCATTTGAGACTGCGTTCCCTGGCCAAATGGAGGGCATCTGTCCACACCAGAAGACTAGCACTGCCTTATTTGGGAAGAGTATTCCAGATCACAATTGGACAAAGTCCCATTCATATTTGAGTACAGGAATTAGGGACCAGTTGCCAGTCAGTCAGCAGCAAAATTAATAAAGATATTTGGAGAAGGAAATTCTGTATGTAGCATGCACTGCAGCTTAGCTTTCTCCTCTCCCATTTCCCAAGTTTAGGTTGCTGCTGCCGGTCTTGCTTTAAAAAAATGGCAAAAAGGGAGTGAGGGGTAGACATTTTTTCCTGTTCACATCTACAAAAAGCTTAAAATGTATTTTAGATCCCAAAACACATGGGCAATGTTTAAGCCATAACTATTTTCTGAACAGGCTAGAATTGGTCAAAACACAGGCAGTTCAAGTTGCACTCACATCTACAGCTAAGTGCAAAAACTGCTCAGTGAAACAAACAACCCATGTTTAATATTACTCTGAGTTTCAGAAAGTCCATGGCATTGGCACTCTTGAAATATGAAGGCCTGGGTTGTGTGGCAGGGAGTATTCCTCCCAGAAAAAAGGCTTTTTGATTGTAAAGTAGATCTACTTGATTAGTCAAAAATAGAGCTCCTGCTGCTTTGTCTGTTCCCTAGCTCCTATATCATCTTGGAGAAGCTTGCTCAAACAAGGCCATTTACTGGTCACCTGCTAATGAAGTCAGGCAGACCTAATGTTACAGCTGATGAAATGCAACTAACCCCCTTGTACCTCAGAAGGTACCGAGCAGTCAAGACCAAGTCAGTCAATACTAACCTCCTTTAAAAAAAAGCAAGAAAGAAAAGCTCTTAAGAGGCTTGCAGAACAGAGCTTTGCTTTACAGGCAGCCCTTTCTTCTATAAGGTATCCATACATTGGGCTCTTATTAGCATCTCTTCCTCTAGAGCTGCCTGAAGTTGTTACTCACCATAGAGGGATGTGAAGTATTCCAAAGAGAATCTCTTGCCATGGAAAGGGCAGCTTTGTACCTTCAAGACAGGCAGCAGTGGCTTGTGTTACCTAGAGTCATAGCATTTGCTATGAAAGTTCAAGCAGTTCTGAAGCTGTGACCCACTGGAGATGAAAACCACATCCCTAAATACTTATATTGTATCTATTTGATGGGCAGAAGTGTTTCTTACACTCCATCTCTGTTGAAGAAAAGATTAATCTCATCCAATGGATACTACAAACAGCTATTTAAGAAAACTAATTTTCAAATGACCAATTTTGGTGATATGCAGATGTAGTTTGAGTAAGAGGATAATAGAACAAATTCATTGCTAAAAATACCCTTGCTAATTGATGCCTTCTGAGAGGAAAGGAAACCTGGATCTACTAACAAAGGGAATGTGCAGATAACCACAGTTCATCGTAACAGGCCAAGTGGCTGGCTTAAAGGCAAACTGAAAGGAATTTCCTGATATGATAGTGCACCTTTGCTACAATAGTTAGTTATTGCTTTAATAAAACAAAAACCCCACTGCTCCAATCTACCAAAGTTCAGGGACTGGGCAGTCCAGAAGGCTTGTTCCTCTGTGTCACTGGACTGAAGTCTTACAGTTTGTTTTACCCTTAAGCTATAAACTAAAGTGTCTAGAATGCAAAAACAAGGCTAAAGCAATAAAGTGCTGGCTGATGTGGGAAGTATGGCAGGAAAAAGAAAACAAGAGACAAGAAAATTCACTGAGACTACATCCAGGAATGGAACAACAAGATTACATCATTGATAGAACAGTAAAGCAAAGATTTTGATCACAAGATTCCAGTCTCTAGATGGTACAACTCATGGTACAACTTCCCTTCCAAGAGAGGCTAATCTTGAAGAAACTGTCTTGGCACAGATCATAACAGCCACTTGAGGGAATAGCACACGTGAGTAGGCATCTTTCCTGCATCTGTGGTTTCACACTTCACTTTGCACATTAAAACTAGAAGCAGATGTATGAGTGTGGAAAAAAGTCAAAGGAGGAAGAACTCCTAGTGCCTACAGCATTTACATAGATATGGAAGCAGTTAGCCATATAAAGGTACTAATTCAATTGCACAGGGCTAAAACCATCCAGTTTCCATCACTTGGAAGGCAAATCATGTGTCTGAAAATCATTCAATGCCCTGTAAGCAAAGGGGAAGAAGTTTGATACAGCCTATACTAGCATGAAAGGAAGCAAGCCTAAAGAAAAAATTCCTCCCCTACAAGCCCCTAACATTGTACATCAATTCCCTATGAATTACTCTTAATTTCAATTTGACTCCACAAAAAGATCCTGCAGATTCATAATGGATTTCCATTTGGAAGCCAGAAGACAGCTTTAAAAAGCCCTGGGTCAAACAAAAAAGGCAAATCTAAAAGATACAACTACATTTAAAAGAGACAAGTATAAAGAGAAGGTGACTGATCTGGTCTTTGTGTGAGGACACATTTACATAGAAAAGTATCAATTGGTATTACCAACCTGCAGCCTTCCTCCACCTGGAGTCCCTGCATAAAGACATCCCAAACCACAGACAGCAGAAGCACGGAAAACTAAGTATCTTTAAACCCACTAACTTTTAGAAGTGCATTCCTAGCAAGTAAGAGATGTAAAGCACCCTTTAGATGGTGCAAGGCTGGAACTCTACTTGTTGTCAAGCAGCTGTTCTTGCAGGCCACTTAGACCAAACCATTGGCTGTGGCTTGGTACAGGGTTTTTCCAGCACTGGGATGCAGTAGAACAGAGTCAGAGGGTTGAGCTTGCCTGTCTTCTACACCTAAACAAGTGCTGTAAACATCAAGTTTCATCAGCTGGTGAAGGAATTTGATATTTGAAACTCCTGGTGCATTTAAAATAAGTTCTTTAGCTTAACAGCTCTGTATCAGGCCACAGTCAGCAACCCAGTTCAAGCAGAACAATAGTTCCAAGGCCAAATAACTACATATGCAAGGGTGCTCTGACCAGATATTAACTCCTGCTGTAGCTCCACTTTTCAGAAGGAAACATTGTGATCAAACCCCAGCCCTAGGATATCAAGAAGAATGGAAACCTGAAGCAGCAGGTGAGGGAACAAGGAGTTCCCAAAGGGGAGATATACTGAAGTGATCCAGGGAGTCTTTGGGTCAGTTACTCCTGGCCAGATACAGCCTGCTCTGTGTCTGAGCACTGAGACTTTGTCTTCTCCCACTGGCAGATGGCATTGGCATATTGCACCACAAGCTTATCCATCCACGTAAGAGGCTCTGGAAAGAGTACAGACCCCTCAAAAAAGCCCAGGTGACCTCCATGAAGGGGCAGCACATGCATGACATTTTCCCGTTTCTCTGTAAAACAAGAACCACAAAGATGAAAAAAGTTAGTATTTTAGAGCTGAGAACTAAACTATCTTCAGTTGTGACAATCACCTCTATCCTTGCCATAGTAACTGAAGCAAGGAAAATCTTGCAGAGCAATCAGAAACACTGGCAAAGGCTCTGGCTATTTTGAAGTCACAGAACAGGTCAGTCCACAGGAACCAATTTTAGCCCATCTTAGAAGGCTGCCCAACAAAGGCTACTGCTTGAGTCTCAATGGCAATACAAGTCACAGGTCACATTCATGAAATGCTCCATCTCTAACTCATGTGTATTGAAACAGAGACTGTCAGTTTAATGCTCAACAGCACCAAAGCTCTGGCAGTACATTAGTCACTTGGTTCTATCAGTAGAAGAGAAAAAAATGCTTTCTTCAGCCTGAGTCTACTGGGAAATAACTTAACCATGCACCTTCCACCTTGTTGGTGGTTCCTCCACAGTTGCTCAAGACTATCACCAACAAGCCACCTTTCTATTAGTTTCCAGTGAGTAGACAGACATGATGAAGCATTTTCTGTTATTAAATGTAGCCTGAATACAGCCCTCTGGTTATCAACCCAAAACAGCAGAAGGTCCCTGGGAGGAATGCTCAAAAGCTCTTTCTGCTCAAAGTTACCCTTGCTGATTCCAGTCACTGGTGATTTAGAAGAGCTTAGTGTATCTTTTCAGGATTACACATGTAAGAAAGCAAGGCAAGCTGCTTTGTAATCATGGCTCTTTAAGTAACAAGGAAGGTGAAGGTACACAAGTACATACTGCTGGAACTGCTTCAGCTTACCTGAAAGAGCTCTTGGAATTGATAGAAGACTCTCATGCACCAGAGGGTCATCAGCAGCATTAACCAACAGGAGAGGAACATAGATCTGCACAAGGAAACACAGCAGAAATAGTAAGGGATTGTATTTGAATTTCATTTTAACTGCAAAAAAAAAAAAAACTGTTCAACTTGAGTTTACTCAGGTCTCTTATTTCAGGTTTGTTCTGCACTTGGACTTAAGACTGGTAGCTTTTCACCAATGAAGCTGCTGCTCTGCAACAGTTTTTCAGTTTAACTATATGAAAACAAATAGAATATAACAGTAGATTCAGATCCCTACTTCCAAAACTCAGATACCTACAGTCTTTACTCTGCATTATTTTGCATACTAGACAGCTACTGCCAGCTGTTACTGAAGCTCAAACTTAAACATCAGAAAACTCCCTTGGAATCTCCCTATCCTCTGGTTCTGCAAATGGAGGGAGAATAAATCTTCCATCTTTAACTTTGCAGCACTTCAGTCTGCTATTTACCTTTCACGTAGTATCACAGGCATCTCCCCAAAATATCTAGAAAGTCATTCCCCCTTGAAACTGTGGCTGTATGGTACCACTTGCTTCCCACTTTACACACATATGCTCAGCTGAATGTCTGGCTTTATGTAGACTGCTTGGGTGCTTCTACCCATTGAGGTTTTAAGTTCCTAAAAGCTCAGAGCATTTAATGTCAGTATGAAAGGTAAGAATTGAAATTGTACTCCAAAATACTGGAAAGTGTTTAGGAATCAGCAGTACAGAAACCACTGGCCATTTCCCCTCCAGCAGGGAAATTAAAGCACAATAATCTCAACTGCAAGAGCTTACTCTGTGCAAGTATGGTAGGCAGCTTTCTTCTTCATAGTACTCCTTCAGGGAACTGTAGCCATGGAACTTCCTGAAATGGAGACACTGCAGTTATGTTCATTGTAGCCATTTGATTTCCAAAAAAATTCTTACTCCCAAATGAATGATACAGGCACAGAACAGTTCTGATGCCTGGATTTTTAGACCAAATATTCTGTCTGGTTTCCCTGCAAAATCCATCTTTGGCAGCACATACCTTCAGGCTTTGCATGCTTACTCAAGCACTGCAATAGTAGTATTTGTATTTGTTCTGTAGATAGCAAGTTAAACATGCCAGCTGGAGCATAGTGGCCTTCAGGGCTTTAAAAAGTATCCTTCCTCACTTATTAGTGATTCATACATATGGAAGTTATCTTGTCATCTTCACCTGAAAGCCTTTCCAGATGTAAAAACACAACAGTTTATGAATCTTAAAAAATGGACAAGTACAGGCCACTCTGAATTCACTGTGGTTCCAGTTATTCACTACAGCCTAGATCTCTAGCCTTCTCTCTAAAGAGAAGCTTTTAGTGCCAAGTTTTGTTCAGTAACACACAGAAGACTCCCATCAGGACAGCTACAGGCACGTAAGAACACCACTTGAGAAGGAAGGTACCTTCAGAGAGCTACAAAGAATCAGAGTCTTCTTCCATACCTCATGACGCTATCATCAATCTGCATGAGGGATGTTGCTGTGTAGAGTTTGCTCAGATCTGCATCTGACAGGTTCTGTGGCTTCTTCATATTGTTATCTCCAAAAAGAACTTGCCTGAAAGCAATATGAAGACAGACATCCAGGTACCATAAAGAGGGCAAAGTCATGATCAGTTCAAGGGAAAAATGAGTTTGCCAAATCAGACAAGGTAACAGGGGGCTCTGTAGCCATGTAACTTTCCTGGGAACAAATAGATCTTATTTGTCTACCTGCCTTTGCAACAGAAAGTAACAGAAGCCCTAACAGCTGCTTTAGAGCAAATATGCTTTCCTATTGTACTAAAACAGCCTTAGGGACCTCT
This sequence comes from Tinamus guttatus, assembly GCF_059628265.1. Classification (NCBI taxonomy): domain Eukaryota; kingdom Metazoa; phylum Chordata; class Aves; order Tinamiformes; family Tinamidae; genus Tinamus; species Tinamus guttatus. Next base: position 7,556,400 of record NW_028288538.1, on the reverse strand, counting down.
AAAAGCTTCTTCCAGAACGGGCAGTGCTAAAAGGTGCTTGGAACACAGGCCTCGTGCTAGGGGGAGGGTCCTTTGGCTTCTGACCAAACTTGTGGGTGGCTGAAGTCTTGGGCATAGCACCTCCTTCACCATCTGGTACTAAAGTTTCCCCAACACAGAGATTAGATGAGTTCATCCTTCAGAAGTTACTTGGGGCATTACCTTAGCAGAAAGCTATTTACTATGGACACTTGTCATAATTAGTTATTGCCCTCAGGAGAGGATGTGTTTTTACCAGAACAAACCACTCCCTTAACAAGTAGAACAAAGGCCACAAGCTAGTAAGCAGGGTTTTACTCCTTGTAGAAACAGCTGCAGAGCAGAACAGGAAGGAGACTAGGTTTGGGGAGCTGCCCTAAAGCAGAGAAGATTTATTACAGAAGAGAGTATTTAGCTCATTCAACAGTTTCACCCTTTAAGCCAGCACTGAATTTTTCTGCATTATGACTAAGCACCATCTAGTGCAGGGGGATTATGTACTGTCACATGTTAAGCTTGGTCAGGTTGTCTACTTTCCAATCTGGACCAAGTTACATGGATCACCCTACATGACAAACAGTCTCCCTAACTCCTTCTGCAAATGTTTCATATTGCACAGGACTGTCAGGAATTAACTGGGAGTTTGCAAGTGACATTAATCAGAATGGGTCATAAGTAGCTGTTTTTCCTTCTCTTGATTGGCATCTTTGAGCATGCATAGATGAGGTACTTACATATTCATTGCCCAAGAAGGGGCTAGAGAATTTTTGATAGAGGAAACTGAACAAGCCACCTGTTAACACACTCCTGGGGTATACAAGAGCCACAGATCACAACAGTAGCACAGGGATACTAAGAATATAGCTGCACTCTAAGAGCAACACTGAATACTCTGCTAGCTAAATGCTCTTTCTAGAATAAGAAGCTAGAAGCTAGATCTAAGGTTTTACTGCTTATTTGATAAGCAGCAGCCCCATGCAGCAGATCCTCACCTTGATGATTAGGTATGCAGCAGAACAAGAGGCTCCTTGAATAAGGAATTCCTTGGCTAGAAGTGAAACAGATGCTGAATACTCCACTTTGAAGTTTAATTATATTTTTCTGTGCTCATTTTGTTTACTCATTAAGCAAGTCTCCTTGGAAGACAAAAACCACCAAAGCTTGCTTTCTTCTGACAGGATCACCAAGCCTTATTTGTATATTGTAATGCATATGAATGAAATCGGGATGAATTCCCCTTAATTAGTTCATTTAAAGACCTTTGAGCAAGGAATGTGTGCATAACTTTTCTGTAAATTGATTCTAAAGGGCTAAGAGATGACAAACTCAGAACAGCAACTAAGCCAACCACCACAATCAGTACAAGTGATCAACTACGGTACCTGTGAGAAAGGATGATCTTTTTCATGTTGTCTGCCATGAGGAAGTTATAAAATCTTCTACATTGATCCCACTGCATGAAGGTTTCCAGGGCCCTAAAAAAGTGCACAACTAAAGCAATTAAAGATCTTGAAAAGAATCACAGTAATATCATAAGATCTTGGCAGCCTAGAGCTACATAAACAATCTCCAGGTTTTCCCTGCTGCAGCTTAACCTCTTCCAGGAAGTGGCCTCCACTTTAACGAAGAGTGGTAATAGCAGAATACACATCTGCAGCCTCATTTTGCACAACACAATTACATGCTCTGTTGATCAAAACAGATAAGAGTCATCAATCAAGATCTGCAACACTGACAAGAGGATTTTAGTATCCTCTGTGTAGATTGAATCTAGCTTTCCTAATTGGACTATCAAGCAAAGGACTAAAATTTAAGCCTGTTGTTGAACGAAGTGTTGTCAGTTGTTTGAGTTAACCTCACAGAATAAAATTGGTGCAGATGTTTTCAGTGTTTACAGACTGTCAGCTTCACTGGCAGGAGCTAAGAGTAAGTTCTAGCTGCAGCTGCAAGTGGTATCTGATTTGAAGCAGAATAGCACTTCACAGCTTATCGGTTGTTAAAACAGAATTAAAGTCATCCAGACTCCTGTGAGCTCTGCCAGATACAAGTACTTCTTTGCTATACAGGGTCATGGCCAGGTTATAGCTTTACTCTCAACAAGGTTTGCTGTTACTGAGGAAACATCCTATCATTTACCAGACAACCCAAGAATGCTGGGAGCAGAACTGCAGCTACTGAACCACTCCAGCTTCACTTCTCAGTGCAAGTTAATATTTAAATAGTAGATTTAACATGACTTCCCAACCCACAACCTGCAAGCTGCCTAGCAGAACATTGAATATAGTTTCTTGTAGTAGGCCATGCCAGAACATAGATTTAAGATTTTACCAGACTACCTACTACCTTTCTAGTGGGGGAGAAGGAATGAAGCTGAGAGAAGATGCACATTTTTTCCCCCCCCACAAAACACTTTCCTGGCAAACCTTAAGTAATTTCTAGATGATTGAAGTTAAGGTTAGACTTTTCCACCAGAGCTTCTAATAGCAAGACTACAGAATACTGGAAAAAATGCAGCTTCTTGTATTTTAAAGCAGACTGCACAGGTTTTCAAACTTGGGAAGCTTCCCCACAGCCTGCAGCTACAGTGAAGATGCATTCCACAAGACCAAGCAGCAGAACCAAGCCTGTGCAGGCAGAGATTAAGGAACAGAGACCTGTCCCCCATTTAGCCTCAGGGACTAAATTCCCCAAACTGCATGTTAACTGATTAAGCCAAAAGTTCCATAGGCTGCTGGCAGATTCTTGTATTGCTGCCACTTTACATCTGTATATGGGATACAGGTTTAATGCCCTGGAAGGGTTTTCATATTTCATTCTGTGCTTCATCTTGCCCATCAACACTTTTTTCCTTTGTTTCCTAAAAGTATTTGGTGGAACAGTTGTACGAGCTATCATAAAAAGAAATTTGAGCTCTAAGCTACATGGTCATGTCCACCAGGGTAGCCTACAATCATGCAGCCCAGAAGTAAGAGGACAGACATTCTAATTTATCAGTCAGTCTAGAAAGAATAAGGCTTATCCATTCTATACAGTGGTGCTTTGTACCTCCCCTTCTATAAGGAAGGGCATAAAGCCCTCCCCTGCACCCCAGAAACACAGGTCAGCTATTTGGCTGATTACCACTGAGAAGCTGCAGTTGAGATTAGGTAAAGAGACTGAGATCTGAAACGCCTTCTCATCAAATGCACAGTAATGCACAGGAGGTGCTTTGTGACTGCTAGTAGATGTTTACCCAGCAGATGGAGTAAAGAGCTCAATAATGAGTTCACTGGCTTCTGATGTTGAACAAACTCCAGAAAAGCAGCTCCCAGCAACACTGCAGAGAAATCCAAGTCCCATACTGCTAACCAGGGTGTCCCTATGCTGTCAATTTATCAGCACATCGTGACATTAAAGTAATCAGGGAGCAGCATGACTCACATAAAACCAAAACTACAATATTGCATAACTACAGAAGACAAATCAAATGGACAAAGATCAAGTACAATTCTTGTAAACCCTGTCTGATGGCTGCAAAAACAGTTTTGGGGTCTGGTTTCAAAAGGAGACTTGTACTCCATGTCAGAACCCCAGAACAATTTAACATATCACTTGGGGGAGGAAAATAGACTGTTCTGAGTTCACCTCATTAAAAAAACTGAGCAGTGCTTTAAAGATCTAGCATTAGCCAAGTTACTTTAGCAACAGTAAGATTTGAGCTGAAGTGTCAAAATGGACCAGGCACTTTGGAATATTACTGAATTGCATATGAAGTTCCAGTCACATCTTAAAGCTTTAGAAAAGCTTCTGTCTTACCCGTAAGAGCTTACTCATAAGAGGACTCTTTAGACTGAAGAAACTTGTTGCTTTCTAGCTATTATATATTAATACATGCTTCAGTCATCTCTAAACATTGCATAGGCAGAGCACATTAATAGGAAAAGCTAGTAGCACCAGGCTGAGGGAAAATTTCACAGCTAACCTCCTGTAGAGCTGCCAGTTTCACCATCTTTACCTTCCTGTAAGGCCCTGGCCCAGTGCTCTGGCCTCAATAGGCTTTCAGCTTACAAATATCCAGTGCTTGGAAATGCAGTGAAGCTGTTGTGTCAGCTGAACTCCAGTAGTTGCCCATATGGGCAGTAAAAGCTGGAAGCATTAGCTTGGTTACTGTTTTAATCTTCATTAAACTGTGCATGCATGGAAAGTTATTACACAGTTAAGCAGCCAGTACAAGCAGCAGTGCCATAGCCAGATCCTGTCAAGTACATTGAGGTATTAGCACTAGGTGGAGCTGTGAAAGCTCTTCTGAAGTGCTCTAGACTTGGTTTCCAAGATTAACAGCTTATGCAGCTTTAGGGCTATAAATCTTCTCCCCACCCTCCAAATTTCAGGTCCACAGCACTATTGCAAAAGTCTCTCCATCCACTTGTGAGCCCACAGCACCGCCTTTGCACTACAGAAACAATCAAAGAGGAGCACTGAGTGTTAGCATGAGCTCTGTATCTCTTTCCAGTCTCCTCAGCTGTGAGCTGCCAAATGAGACTGCACACTGAACACAGAAAAGCCCCAGCATGAGCCTAGGGATAGTTCTCAGACCAGTGAGACAGTGCAGGATATTGCTTTTCCAAAGGGGCATCAGCTCAGCGGTTTTTCATGCTACCAAACCTGCCAGGTTTGCTGCACCAGGACTGCATGAGTCCTCTTAGAGCACCAGAGAAATCCTACCCTGGCAGAAAGTTGTGTCAAATCACACATGCAGAAAAGCAGCTGACAGCATTTGCCTGCTCAGAAGTATTTCTTATTGATAGAGAGCTTTTGCACTGCTGAATCAAAGCTTTAGCTGCTCATGCTGCAAGGTGGCATCCTGCAGTTGACTCTTCTGTTCCTTCTCTGGCATACAGCTTTTCCCCCCAGCACATACTCCAAAGCCTTCCCCCTCCTCTGCCTCCACCAGAAGTGATCCTAGAGCTAAGAACCTCTAAGCTTACCTCAGTGCACTGTATCCTTGGCACACACTGACACAGCACAGGACTCTCTCCTGGTTGGCCTGGGACTCTCCAAGGTACTTGCACACAATGTTTCCACCCAGGCTGAAGCCTACTACAACCATCTGGGTCTGAGGATAGGTCTTCTTGATGTAATTGACCATGGCACCAAATTCCCAGGTACAACCTGAAATTAAGAATAATGTCAAGAATCATATTCTAACAGCCCTAGATCCACACCTCAAGCTTCATTGTGTTTTAAGCTTCACCTTCCTACCATTTTTGACTTAAATATTCTCAAAGCTTTAAGATCCAATTTGCACACGTTAATGAACCTCCTTAGGGTCTTGTGGACCTTAGCTGGTGCCTGCTTCTGACAGTGCTAAAGAGCTGAAATTCCCTGCTTAAAATCAGGAGCAGTCAGTTTGACAGAACAAACTCTTCCTCCCTAAAGGGCTTTGCAAAGCAGAGTTGAGTGACTCTGGGCTTGGCATTGCTACTTACTGGACATAATATATCACTTTCCTGAGGCAGTCAGGCAATTCTGAATACAAGTGAGGGTTCCTGAATGCCACTTGCTCTTTGCCAAGGACCCTTACATCCACATGGGTCAGAGGGCAGTAGAAACAGCTCGTCTGTCAGTGCTCAGTGGGATGTTAGAGTGACTAGACAGCTACTCTCCAGAATAAGATGGGTAGGATGCAGCTACGATTCTTTATCTCCTACACAAATACCCCACCAAAATCTGCTCAGACTGTTGCCTAGCACTCCATTTGGCAGAGTCACTTAAGGAAAGTTATTTACTAGCTTACTTAAAGGAAGTGCTAGGCATTCCTTGCTCTTTCCAAAAGGGTTATAAAAGAGTCAGGCACATCTTCAGAGCTGTCCTGCAAAATAATACCTAGAGGATCCAAAGCAAAGACCTTAAGTTAATGGAGACTCTGCCAGCAGCTCATGCAAACTTCCAGAAGTCTAGACTAGACTTCTGGCATTTAACATTAACAAGAGAAAGGTTAAGAACACCATGTGGATTTCAAAACTGAGTGGACAAGGCTGTAACAGACTCATATTGTCTGTGATAATTGTCTTCCCCACCCGTTATTACCTGTTTCAGCTCTTATCACTGAAGAATTTAGACATGAGCACTATTTTTGGTGTCAGCCTAGAATCATGCACCAAAGGCTTCAAAGAGCAATTAGTGACTTTGAGGTTGTATTCACAGGCTTAAGACATCATTTTTGGAACAAGGCTCTCGATCTAATCGCAAGAAAGGCAGATTCTTTAAGGTAGTCAAATTTGGTTCCCAAGACAAAGGCCTAGAGCCACAGACAATCTAGAACTTCATGACGAACCGAGGCACTCTGCATGCCTGGAGTGTTTCCCTATTCACAAGGGGTTCGTAACTAAAGCAAGTAACAAAGCATTACTGGCTACTTGCCTACCAGACCTACCATCTCAAAGCATAATACATTTCTACAGCAATTCAACTGCTAGAGATAAACACTCAGTTGCTAAACTCTTAACAATAAGTATCTTCATTATCTGTTCCAAGACAGAAACCTAAAGGCAGTCTGCTCAACTCAGACCCCTGACACAATGTACTTTCATGCTTGCAATAGAAAGGCACAGAAGGGCTCAAAAGAATGCAGGAACAAGTAGGTCAGGACTTGGGCAGCAAGGTCACTTTCTGCTGAGATTCTTACATACTAGAAAAGCAGGTAATAACTAGTGGCACTCAACATGGCACTGAGCTAGCACGGTTCAGGATAACTTAGTTTTTATTCTTATTGTCCAGGTTAAAAAAGGAAAAGCACTTTATATTCAAGGTGAAAAATCAAAATCACAGCAGTTAAACACTACTACTGCAGTATGACAGTGAAGCTACAGAATTGCTGCCTTCCTTTTTTACATCCAAGGACAACTCTGTCTTCATGTGTTCTTCCCAGGATGGCACCTTCTGGTTAGCCTAGCATCATCTCCTCCCATATTCTGCTTTTTACCTAGCCTCATAAGCAGTATTTATCCTACAGAGCTGGAAGAATCATCATCTTGATGAGGATATGAAAGATAAGAGCTGGAAGAAGTAATGAGGAAAACTGGATCCCACTATGAGGCTCTTTCCCTTCTCATATGTAACTTTTAACTTCACTTATTGAACAATATAACATGAACAGACTTTCACCTGTTATATCCATGTCAGCAAGCCCTAGAAACACAAAACTGAAAGCCATCAGTTGCCATAAAGTGCCTACCGTATGTGAACATTCGTGGAGAAGTCAGCTCAATATTTGGTAGGGCTCCCAGATGATTTAGAACAGCACATCTGTAACCATTTTTTTGCGCATAGTCAACAAAAGTGCGGATATACTGCTTTTCACTGTGGTTGGCAATCCCAGGGCAGATTACCATTGTGACATCCTCTGCAAGCAGAAAGAGGGGAGGATAAGTAAATGTCGCTTCATGCAAATGCAGTGATTCAGGAGCTTTTATTTCAGATCCATGGGAAACCACCTACCACAAAACTAAAGTCCTGCTATGCTGCCAAAGTAGTCTGATACGGGATAAGAGACTAACAGCTATAGTGCTAGAGATGTTGAAGTGTAACTCACATTACAAGAGATGGACAGAATTTAAAAGCTGCTCAAATAGTTTTACAGGCATTGCCTGGAAGCAAGACAATTCTTCCATATTGTTCTTCAAACAAGATTTGACATTACACATGGTCTGCTTCTGACAGTCTACTGTGACTATAAGTTTTAGAACCTGCTTCTCATTCAAAATGAGACTAAGCTACTTTTTTCCCCTCACTTTTCCGCATTTCTGTGACAATTCTTAATGATAAGCTTCGCTAAATGCAGAAACAGTGTCGTTCTGTTCTGCTTCATAGCTTTATTATGTTTGATCTGACAGTTTCATAGTTTGCCCCCCGCCCCCCCCACAAGCTATTCTAAGCACAGTAAATCAAATTCAGGATCACTAAACAGACTTCCAGCCTGCACACTCTTTGGGCTTCATTTACTAGCAGCCCTAGCTATGGTGAATTTTTGCCTCATTAGAAAAGCACTGTTCAGAATTGCTTCAGTAATGCAGATAACACTAACTGTTACTATGCAACACTACCACAAGGATCTCAACTCTCACATGATTTAAAAAAAGAACTTGGCCTTTTCTGAAGGCCAAACTAGAGTCATAAGCTTACCATTAAATCAGCTACCGCAAAGATAAACTGTACTTCTGAAGTCAAGTCACGGTAACTGTTTTAAGTGCTGTTCTTACTACTACTAACAGCTGTCACCCACTCTGAAAATACATACCCAATGAACTGAGGAATCATCAAGCTTTTTTACTTTTTAAGTAGAATTTTCCAAGTTTGGACTCTCACTCCCTGTGTACATAGTTTGATTTCATGCAGATCTTGAAACAGCTCCTATGATCATACTGTGAATAAAGACTAGCAAAAATCTGTCTTTAAGGGGGAGGTAAAGTTCTGCTCTTTTTCTAAACACATCAAGGCTATGAAGAACCCCATATTACTAGTGTTAGTTCTATGACCCCAGATTTAGCAGGTAAAGGACACATCAAATGCAAGTCCTGCCAACTTTTTTTTTTGCCAGACTCACTTGCGGCACAAGATATGAAACATCTTCCTGTCCAACCCCTCCACCCTTGCCACCTAAGGTTTATTAGTCCAGCAGGGCTTCCCCTAATGTCTGCGATAGTCTTGCAGCCTCCACTTGTGGGTTAGCAGTTCCCTTCCCATCTCCAAAACTAATATCTACCCTTTTCTGATAAATCAAGCAGCACTGTCCTTGCCCATCTCCTCTCCCTGAAAAAAAGTCAAGTCTTGCAGGCAGATGTAGCAGGTTCAACTGACCTCCAATGCAGTGCTCAGACTGGGGCTCAAAGAGATCAAAAGTGGCTGTTGCTCCATCTGGCATCGTGAGGTACTTCCGAAGTCCATATGGATGCGGTGATCTCACTCTCCCCATCTTCCCGTAAAGGGCAGTCTGGATATGTCCACTCTTTCCCCAGATCAGGGGTGGAATGTATCTGAAAGAGGCAGCAATTTAATTGTGCATCCCCGTGACACTACCAAGCATTTAGGAACAGTTACACAACCCTGTAACAGGATTCCCCCACCATTACCACTTTGTAAGAACAGTTTCTTTTTTTATTTTATGTCTGAATTGGCAGCACTGATTTCTACAGTATCATCAAAGAGATGGCACAGATAAGCTCTCAAAGCAGAGAAATCAGGATGGACAACAAAGAAAGGCTAAAGTTCAGGAATTCCTGTATAATGAAGTGTTACATGCACAAACACTTCTCACAGAAAAGCAAAATGTCTTGTATCTTGAGACTAGGACCACATGTTGCTAGCCAACCAGACTGACCTTCAAAACTTGTCAGATGCTATAAATCTCTTTTAATTGAAATATTGAAGCCTGCTGGGTTGAACTACATAGAAACTTGTATAAGCACTTGACTACATAAGTCAGTGGCAGAAACTGTATGGGATTCAAACCAAGTCTTACAAAACTAAGAAGAGCCGCTAGTTAGGACTGTTTGTGTAACTATCTCTCAGTTAAGCGAGTAGTATGGTACAGAACAATTTTGCTTTTCAAGCATAGAGAGTAAAGCAGAGAGCTGGAAGAGATCCTGCAAAATTTGGTCCGCTGAACAGCACCCTCCTTTCAAACCAAAGAGGGAGACTCCACTAGTTATATTTGTCAAGGACATATCAATGCCAGGTCACAAAGCAGACTCTCTTCCCTTTAGGACAGAGCCAGGGGGAATACAACTGTTATCTGGAAGGTGTTAAGAGCTTGGTTATATTTTGTTAGTGCAAGCACATGTGCCAAAAGGTTTAACAGAAGGCTTGCTTCTGCCCAGCTGCTGGTGGGGCTGTCACCTGGCCACTTTGAGACTGACTAAACAAATGACCTAAAAAAAGACAGTTACATCAGCTGTCAACACCAAAGCAAGAATGATTCATTATTTAGGAGAAAGAGCCCTAGAGGACATGCTTCCAATTAAGGAGCTGTGTTCTCTACTACATGGAGCATGTTATCCACAGCAAGCTGAGGGCTGCTGACACTACCTTGGAACCCAAGAGGTTTGCACCTCCCTCCTCTTTTTTAGGGCTTTCTGACATTATTTCCTTTTATTACTACAGACCATATGAAACAGATTGTTCCTGTTTTCCCTGTTTATTGGAAAAATAGGCAATTTGGAGCTTATCAGATTTACTATTTAAGCCTATAACCCACTTGAACATTGCTGGACAGGAATCTTGCCTTTCTGCTCTGACACTGTCCACACATCAGACCTTCTTCCTCATGTCAGCACAACACACCATCTCTAACTTGCTGTCCTCACATATTCCTTAAAAAAAAAAAAAAAAAAAAAAAAAAAAAAAAAAAAAAAAGACTTTCTATAAGGCAGAAAGTGCCAATGCTTGCTAGGACAGCAGTTCTAGGCAGGTGAGGGCAAAGCTAGACCAAAGCCTTTACACATATGGGTATATTTATGTTACCACAAGACCAAAGGGCAGATCCTATAAGAAGAGGACATCTTGCATTAAAAAAAGTTCCATCTCAAGCATGATACTACTATTTTAACATTAACTTTCAATCCCTTGTATCTCCAAAATGTAGGTAGTGAGAGATTCTCAAACTAACAGTTGGGGCCTGGAGGTGCTTTTTTAGACCAGTGAAGTGTTACAAGGCTTTATAAGTTAGAGATTTTGCAATTTGTTCTAAGACATCTTCCCTTAATTAGCTGGAGACAAGCATGTCTGCCTACTAGGCACACCATGGGGGAACAAGGGACAAAGAGGGTGAAAATGATTCCCTCAGACTGCCCTCAAAAGATTAAAGTTACCTGATGAACTGATCTTTGTTACCTTATACCATCCTACAAAGCTAAACAGAACATGCTGTTTCATTGACTTCTTCCACAACAGAAAGGATTTAAAAGTCAGGAATCCCTATGACTCCACCCATAAGAGACAGAGGCTGCCTATGGATTTCAAATGCCCACTGGACAGCTGGGATCATGCAAAGCTCTGAACAAGGGTGCATTTGCTACTTTCTCCCTTCAGAGTTCACAAGCTAGTTTGAGCACCCTAAGAAAGAAAAATGCTCAGCTTAAATGACTGGAGTCAGCTTAAAGGACAAGCATTCACTCAGCACAAAAATTTTAGACGAGTGTTCAAAGGTCATGAGTATCCAGCATGAGTAATGTACCTAAGACAGCACTGATGCAGAGATTTATGATTCCCACACAAATCAAGGTTTGCTTTTGCAGTTTGTCCTTGCAGTTATCAAGCTCCAAAATACTTCAGTCTAATTTCAAAGTAAAGTTTGATACAATTAAATCATTTCATTCTATTTTGGCAAGTTGGTCACACCAGTGGAAGATGATCACAAAACTTCAGTTCAAAACTACCTGACACATGCTGCAAGTAACAAAAAACCTACCAACAACAGTATTACCAGGGCTATGTTATTGATTGTTCTTTAAAAAAAAAATAAAGAAAAAAAACACACAGAAATGGCATTATCTTAGCTGTAGTTACTTTGAAAACTTTGACCCTGAGAGAAGTCTGTTCTTCAGAAGGTCAACAGCTTATCTAGGAATGCAGCAACCTCCTGATATCAAGTTTCAGGATAGCAGAAAGCAAAAGAATTTGTTTCTCTAGAAATAAGGAACAGTATCAGGTGTAACTAAACTTCTAGTTCATACACAGCATGCTTAAGCAGGCCATTTGAAGGTTATCCTTTGGGACACACATTACTGACAAAGAACACATGGCTAAGGAGGCAGGAGCCACTTCTGCTTCATGTTATAATCCAGAATCTCAGATCCTCAAGCATCATATTTTTCAAGCAACACAATATTGTAAATCAGAATCCATACCAGTGATCATTAACAAACAAAGCAGCAACTGCTCTGCCCTCAACTTTCTTCTTATGATCCAGAGATCAGAACTAAGCCAAAGCTCATCCAGGTCAGTTAGACTGTTTCAGCAGTTCCACCAATTTAATCACATAAAGAGGCTTAAACTGCCCATTTTATTCCTAAAAATAGGTATTAGATTATGATGACAAACATTAATCATAAATTCTAGCTTTGCTTCAAGAATTTCAGCAAGTAGACAAAAATAAAACCAAGCACTTACAGCCCATAGCAAAGACTTAAAGGTTATTCAAACAGATACCAAGATACAGATAATTTTATGCTAAGTCTGCACAATATTTAGTTTAATAGTAATAAAACAGTGTCTCTGTAGCAAAACACCACAGTAAACACCGTCTTTAGCTGATAGTAAAATTCACTTTACCACGATTTCCTACAATTATACCAGGATTGAGTGCCATGATCCATCTGTTAGAAATCACTCATGGCAAGACTATCAAAGACAGATCTGCATGTTGTTAAAACAGCATTAATAAACAGTGTCTCTACCTCTCAGTTGAGAGGAGTTCACTAGAACTTCCAGGACCAAGTACTAAGCTCTGTAGTGCAAGACTATGGGACTGCAGAGGACAAGAAGCATATTTTTAAGCCAGCACTTGTGGCCTTTCAGCTTGCTTCTACTAACGCCACACAAAGGTATGAAACAAAACAGAAAAAGTCTTCCATAATAAAGTTGGATGCCACATTAGTGGCCAAAAAGCTAGCCAAGAATTATAAAAGAGCTTCCGCCCTGTAAAAGCATACATCATAAAAGCTACTTTTCTTCACTTATGTCATACTCCATGAAAAACTAGTCTTGGAGATATTTTGGACTCAACCCAGCTGACAAACTTAAGTATTCAGTTACTTCGGTGCTGATAGCTATGGTTTTAGCACAGATTGTTTTGCAATAAAGGCACCATTCCTGGCAAGGAGCTGAAAAAAGATGCTCCCCTTAAACAAAACAACCTGTAGGCAGAAGGGCATGTATCCAGCCTCTTTCCCTCTCTCAAGGTAAGCTCTAAGAAAATAAGCTGGGTGTGACACATGGAAAATGAGTCAAACACGATACAGCCCAGACTCTTAAAGGCAAGCAGTTGAGGCATATTCAAACATTACCCTTCAGATTTTATGCAAAGGGTCACTACAGTCAGGTTTAACCAGCTGTTTTAAACAAGTGGCCCTTCACTTACAAAATGAGGTAGCTTCCCTTAGGCACTGAGCTTAAACAAAAACCAAAAAGTATTCAAGGACATGACAGCCACTTCTTCAGCTTTTCTACAAAGCCTCCTAGAAGGCTAAACACTTTTAATAGAAGAGGCTCCCACTGAGCCTACCCCAGGGTGACAGGTTTCACTGAGTGGAGAGGATTCCCAGCTACTCTGCAATAGCCATTAAGGATTCCAGGAGCTAGAGAAGGGAGCTGAGCAGCCAGGTAGATGGCAGAGAGCAGTCAACCTCCAGCTCAAAAGGCACCTCTGGGCCCACACAAGCAGGGGGGACACGAAGTACTAGCACAGAGACATCCAAGTACTGATAGGTGGAAGATCTAAGGCGAGACTGTTGTACTGGCTACCAAAACAGTGGTTTCTGCAGGGGGAAAAGGCTTCAGTCTACTCTGCATAGAGGCCTGTAACTGAACTTACCAAAAATGTTTCCCCTGTTTTGATTAGTCAGAATACCTGGCATCTCTGACCAAATGCCAGATATCAGAGGGCCAGCCCTGTAACTTTATCTGCTCCATGTATTTTGGTAACTAATTCTGTGACTGAAGGTGGAGAGAACAAGTGTGGGACTGCCAGATACTTAATATGGCAACTGACTTGTGACATTATGCAGGTAGAGCTCAGATGACTTGTCAGAAACAGCTAAGTGAATTCACACTCAGTTATACTGATACACTCACAAATGCTGATCTTTTAGTCCTACATGTTCAATTTTAGCTATAACACCCAATCTCACATCTTGATAGGTGATAATTCATAACAGTCCATGAGAACAAGAATTTCCAGGTGTTCAAATGTTGCCCTGAATTTAGGTTAAGGAACAATCCCAACAGATGCTTGTAGATTATGTTTTAGTGGGAAGACAGATTATGATTTCAGAGCACGTACATCACCCAGTATAAGACTTTAGAAAAGCAACAGCTGTATAAGCAGCTCAAAGCACATGAAAACTGTGCTATTTTTATTAGCAAGCATCAGCATTCAGTTCCTCAAACATCTGAAGTGGAAGTCCAGCAACAGGCTTGTATTTCAAGCTTTATTTCATTTCATCTGAGATTAACACTTTAAACATCAACTCTTACATCATCTTAACGTGCTACTGTACATTGGATAAAAAAGCAGGAGCCTAGAATTTGCCAAAGTCAGCAGACATGCTGAAAACTGCCTGCATGATAATAGGTGATTTTTACAAACAAATCTAAAGGTATTTTAGAAGAAGCTAAAAAACAAACAAACAGCTTGATACTAAGAAGCTAGATTTAATCTCAGTCAAAAGAGCTCATCTTAAAAGCCAGAATTCAATTCCTCCTCCACGAATGTAGAATGCAGTTTTTATGCACCCGCTCAGCTGGAATGCCAGATGTGATACAGGACAGCACACGCAACAGCCAAAATTTGAAGCAACTTCAAGAGCTTTTGTTCCTTTTTCAAATGCTATGGGGAAATAGGTACAGTAGTTAAATTTGTTTCTATGGGAAACAGCACAGTGTCAGAGCTATTTAAGAGTGCAGAGTCCTTAGTTAAGCTACCTCCTACCCAGTTGAGGTGGCTTTTATATAGGAGAATGTCCATAACATCTCTAACCTTCAGTGCTTACAAAGTGTTTTAGTCAAAACAGTGGCTGGTTATTACAGCACATTGTCCTTGCTGGTGAGAGCTGCAGAATGCAAGAGTGCTACCAATGACACAGCTGAACACACAGAAAGGACCTGAACATCATAAGACTGCTTCCCTCCCCAAGGTCAGGGCTCCAACTTAGAGCAAGCTGCTATTTTTCTACCTCTTAAGATGTTCATGTGCCAAAGGCTCAAAATACTGTACTTTGTTTTATTCTACCCAGCATAAAGCTCTAAGGAGTTGGTAGGAATCAAGCACTTGATCATTAGGTGGAGAAGATGACTATTAAAGAGATTGAAGTCAGCTTTTCTGACTGCTTTTCTCCTCACATCTACAGGAAAGTGACACTTAAGAGTATTCCTGTACAAGGCAGCCTAGTTATCTGTACAAGTTACTGTACAAACAAAGGATAAGCAGGATCAAGGCTGGATCTTTGACGGCATTTTCAAAGAGGCTCAGCAATCACTTGCTTCAGCCTTTGCAGAGCTTGCCTTTACTAAGGATAACCACACAGGAGGCAACAATAGCTGTTTTCAGAAGAGTCATAAGCATCAGGTTAAAGAAAAGCAAGGATACATACACTTGACAGAATAAATCGGGAGTAGGCAAAAACAGTAGCCCAGCACAGTAAATACTGGTCAAAATTATTTTGGAGTCAAAGGGACTAATGCTGTATTTCTATAGGAACAGGAGAACGATAGCAGGCATTCTGTACCAGGAGGGAAGACAGGAAAAGGAGACAGCTGCAGACAGTGGCTAGGTAGGAGTGTTCACAAACACCAACCATCATGTGGACCGCTAAGCTTCCAAGCATTTCTTTAAACAAACAAAAAAGGACCGATTATTCTAATTTACCTGGTAAGCCCAAGAACCACGCAGATAGTTGTAGAAGGAAAATAAAGATGTAAAAACATGAACTCTAGGCAGGCAGATTCTCTTGCTCATCAAGTTTTGATTAAATAACTGTTCTAAATTTCTTAGAGAATTGTTAAAAGCAGTGCTAGCATTTAGAAGTACAAGTTATCTGGCACACAGTCATCTCAGTTTTATTACCCCAAGTTCTTTAGCTTTGTTCATTGAGATGAGTTCGCTATTTATTCAATAAATCCACAGGTAAGAAGGGCTTAATAGGGAAAGTGAATAACAAGAAATAGTTTACTCATGAATATAGGGGGAAGGAGCAGGTCTAGCTCAACTGAAATAGACACCAGAAAGCTAGAGGAAATTCAATAATTTCTATACCTCAATCTGCTTGAAAAGCCTTTGCTCCCTCTTGATGTATGCAAGTAAAATTGCAACTTAAAGGCTGATAGAAAATTATGAACCAGGTCTTAGACACCATTTTAGGTCATTTTTAATAGCTGCACAGGTAAACAGCTTCAGTCATTTCTGCTCTCTTCCTGTCACCCTAGCTTCTCAGCATTATGCTACTGCTAAGGGTGACCAGATTCTTCCCCTTTCTCCCTTGATAATAAGGGAACTGAACAGATCAGGTCTGAAAAACAGTTCACAGCTGCAGAGGAATCAGTAGGAGATCTCACAAACCCAGGACAGATATGACAGGAAGGATTGCTGGGCTACTTATTTCGTATTCATGCTTGAGTTTGAAAAAGAGCCGCTTAATCAGCTTTCCTAACACTCAGAACAATTAGGAAGTAATTAAAGCCTTATAAGATATTTCAGTGGCATATGGCACAAGCTGTCTCCAGCTAATGAGCCCTGCAAACTATTCCATGCATAATTGCAGAAATTTAGATACACTTGTTCCTACTAGGCATGAGAATCACCTGGAAGCTAAAAGGCAATTTCTTTGATTTCTTTAATCTCTATTTAAAATATCTGTGATACTTCAAGAGGACAGCAAAGTCATACAAATCATATTAGAACAAAGCTATCTCTTCTGCAAACACTTTCAAGACATCACAGTAATTATATTTTGCTCTCCAGGTAATAAGATTTAGCAATTACCTATTGACACATTTTATTCTAGCTATTTTCTTCAGTTGTGTTTGTTTCCTGTAGTCACTGAAGCTTTCAATTAGTGTTCTGCCCATGTGTTGGAAATTGCTGCTAGTTTTCAAACAAGCCTGAACCATGACTTGATCATGACAGAGCAGTCAGCCCAGGACTGCACACTAACACCACCACTACAGTTCTCCAAGCAGTTCTCTTCTGCAGCTGGTACATGTGTTGTAGTTTTCAGACTTTAAGTAGCTTTTCTCCTCAACTGTGTGAAAATCCAAAATATGACTCTATTATAGCAATGCCAAGAGTCTAACCCCCTAAGAACAGAGATGAAACTTAAGTAAACTAAGTCAGAGTCTGTACTAAAGTAGATCCATCTAGTCTCCCAGAGTAATCCGAGATCAATGTCTTCAAAAGTGTAAACCAGTTAAGCTTCATGCCTGTTTGTTCACTGACTAGGGACATATGAACTGGGATACCAGCACTGAGGTGACAAGTAGCTAAGATACCAAGTAACTGGAACCCCCTCAGGCTTTTTTTTTTTTTTAGGGAAGGAACTGCTTTACAGTTAAGGCACTATCTATAGTTTAGATCCAATTTCAATGCTCAGTTTCAACACAGACTTATATTACCACCATACTGTTTATCAGGTAGCATTCTCTGAAAGGTGCTTTAAAAGGAATAATGCTTTGCTCTTTCTAGTTGTTTAGAAACACAATGGTCTAAAATTTAGATTTATATAACCAAAGCACCTAACATAGCACTGCTAAAAGCCTCCCATCTTCACCAGAAGAACTAGTATTAAATCAGTTCATTTTTTTAAATATTTGAGATCCAAAAGGAAGCTTTACTTGATAGCACCCAGAGCTACTAGATAATTGACTTCTTTAGGGCTTTCAAACACAACTTACAAGCTTAAGGTGATTGCAAGAGAAATACTGTAAGAGTCCTCTAAAAACCACATTTAATTGAAATAAATGCTTCATACTATTAGGGAAACTGAAGGGCAGCTACCTTGATTCTGGAGGACCAGGCAGCAGTGGACACAGTGGATCTTAAGGTTGACTTAATAGGAAATTTAAGGTTTTTTTTTCCTTTTTCTTTTCTTACAGCTGGCCAGAATATGATGACTTTAAGCTATCTGTGAAATCTATTATCAGATCAAGCATATTATTGCTAGTCTAATAAATTAGGCACTTCAAAAAAAAGTACTTAAAACTAATAGCTATCCCCAGGTTCATTAGCAATATGTGAAGTCTGTGCTTCCTATGAGCCCCAGTTGATTTCTTCCCAACTGGAAGAGGGGATGTGACCAAGGGCAAGTGCTGATTGCATTTCTCCTTCCCTCCTTTCTACAGATAGATAGTGCTGGGGAATACAGTCCACTAACACCAGCACACAGATCCTAATAACTCAGAGCAAACTCCCAACAGACAGGTACAGTTTACCATGCACCCATGCAGTCCTGCACAAGGCTTGATCCTATCTAATCAGGTACCTGTGACACTACCAATAAGACAGCTAAGTATATTGGTCTAGAATATCTTCAATTCCTCAAAAGAATATTGCACCATTCATCTGCACCCAAGTTTAAGAAACACAGTAGGCAGAAGGACAGTTAAGTGCAGCTCTTCTCCCCACAAGGCAACAGGCTAGAGACACTACTTACTCTTTGGTCAGAAGCGGGCAGGATTTCAGCAGAAAGCGGGAGAGAGCAGAGTCCTGGTAGAAGAGCTCCGGAGGGGCAGTTGGGCTCTTTAAGTTCAGGCAGCGAACAATAACATACAGAACCGCAGCAACTGCAGCCAGCTTCACCCCATCAAATACTGCTGGCAGCTCGGGGGTCTCCAACATTGCACTCATCTTGAACCTGAAGATTAAAAATATAAAACCTTTTGCAATAGGCTGAGTATCAACATCAATCGCCATGTTAAACAAAAATGATGCTAACCACAAACGGTCTCTTAACAGAAATCATAACATCAGATACCAACAACTTTGAAAAAGAGTGTATTTTATATTGTTTTAAAGACCCTGACTGCCACAAGAAATTAAAAGTGGATTACTAGCTGTGCAGATTTATTCCTAACCACCACAGAACTAAAATTGCAGCAGTGCCTCAGGTGTCAAACCCTACAGCCTGCAGGCCAGTCAATCCTTGCCAGGATCCCAAATATCTAAGAAACAGAGGATGAGTGAAAAGCTGAGGTAACATCACCAGCTTTGGATACATTTCTTCCCAGATGTAGAAGCCAAGCTCCAAAGGGGAAACTTGAATTAGTGTGTTATTTCCTCAGTAGGACTTCTGCAATTCAACAAGAATATCCATACTAACTTCTGCAGTTACTTAAGGCAGTCACTAGTATATTTTAATTAACAATCATTCTGTAGCTAAAGAACTAATATTAAAATCCAACACTTTGAGGGCTTCAGGAAAAGAAATACGATGACACAAAACAAACATCCTTCCACTTTGAAAGCAATTTCATCAACTGACTCAGTTTCTTTTGAGCCAACGGATAGCTCAAATAACTAGCTACTATTATCCCAGAGATAATTTCTCTCTGCTGAAGGGGCAGGTTTTCCCCTTCATCTTAGCCCTTCCACCACTTGGATAACCCAAATAAGATAGTAATGGACAAAGTCTCACCAGTGTCACTTTCCTCAAGCTAGAAGTAACTGCGAAGTCTCCGTAGATTCAGCTTTTGCTGTCTGGCTCCACGTGTCAGCCAAGGCACCCTGGGAGTGAGAAAAGAGAGAGAAATCGATTAATATTGATAAAGCTGCAGCTCTATTGGAAGATAAACACAAATTTATGCAGAGGTCCTATCACAGGCATTCTAATTGATTTATGCATCTAGTCATAGCTTCTTCTATGCTTTGGTGCACTTGTATCATAAGCCTCTTGCTTCCAAATGAGATCAGTTGCTTTTATCATATTAGTTTTCTCAGAGAGAACAGACAGATCTCATCATGAGAAAGGTAATATAGAAAGCAGTTACAGGAAGTGGTGCAACTTCAGAGGAGGTTGCTGCAAACTGCCAGAGCAGCCAGGCTGCCCAAGCGGGGCTATGGACCTCACAGACATATGGTCACCATCTTAGCAAGAGATTAAAATTGTCCCCAGTTAGAAAAGTCTCTTGGCATCTGAGAGACTAGGTGATGGGCTCCTGCTCTCTCAATTTTGGAATATCTGTGCTGTTACTGCAGTGCTAAATCAAACTGAAAGAAGTTTCCTGTTACTTTCACACAGGATTAATAAGGAAGTGTCACTTTTACAGATAGAAACCAAGCAGACACTGTTTACAAGCTTCTACACTTACATCAAGAAGGTATAATATATCACACCTCAAGATGAGAGCCACCAGGAGGCTCAGATACAGCCACTTATTTAGCACTTGTGCACATATTCTAAGGCTTGTTACAAAAATTTGACAGTGCCAATGAAAGGGATAGAGCTTTAGGCTCGTAACTAAGATGCAAGATATTCATGATTAGCACTTCTGATTCCCAACAGGCACAATAAACTCATGTGGAATCACAGGGTGCAGGGAACAAACTTCAGAACTTTCTGCTCCTCTGATAGTAGCCATCTCCAACTCACAAAATAAGGTTGTGAGAGGCCACACAAAAGCCTCAGTCTTCTGCCAAGCAGAATGAGGAAGCCTCCGAGGTCCTGCCTGTTCTCAGTTACACCAAAACCCCTTGTTAGAAAACAAGCCTGACACCACATATTGATTAACAGCATGCTGGAAGGCAACACATTGGTGCTGCCACAGCTGCTTGCATTGTAGAACAGAGGTGAAGAAATGAGAGACATTTAACACTGGACATTTCTGAAGCTTTTATTTGCCAATTCTGACCTTCACAGAAGGGAAGAGTGAAACAATAGAAGCATACATTTATAATTCTAATCAAGAGATTAGATCACCTTAGATCAGAGTTCTAATAATATATTACTCTAATGTTATTTCATTTTGACACTTAGAATTGCTTTACCAACATTACAACCAAATGAGTAGAAGCCAAGAAACAAGCTATAAAGTTTGACTTCAGGGAAGGTGCCAGCAGAAGAGTACATTAAGTTCCTGAACAGCCAGTGACTAAAGGACAATCAGGTGCTTTCCCAGATAAAATTGTCATCTTTCCTCTGCTGTTTAATTTAGAAACATAACAAGTAACATTTATATCAGCATCTGCAACACCTTCATCAGCTAGATTTTAAGTTGCTTCCTGTTCTACAGCTATCATATTATCGATGAAAGTTTTAAAAATAACACTTGGCATGATCAGTTATTAACATTTTCTCCTAGCAACACAACATAACTAATCTAAACTAAGTTTTGCCTCTGAGTCTTCTCCCCACTAGTCTTCATATTACAAACACAACACCTTGTGTCACTTCTATACCTAGATTTTATCCAGCATTTCTGTAGGTAGAACAAATCCATCCTGGCCTGGAGTTCCTTAGAGAACATTCAAGCAGGATTACCCTTTTGACACCCCTAAACTAGCCTTCTTTCTTTTCAATGTAGTCAAGAGAGTTGACTTCTTAAACAAATTCTTAAACAAATCAAGGTACACCTCACATATACCAAGGGTTTATGCATTTGTTAACACCTTTGGAACAGTCTCTGTACATAAACATGAAGATGGCTCTGCTGCACTTGCATATTCGCTTGTCAAGTATTTGTGGTCGTTAATAAAGTGGTGGATCTGTTAAATTTTAAAGAACAGTGCCCCACACTTCCAGCTGTGACACTTCATGTACTTCCTGGAATGGCTGCCTGACATTTCTGAGTACTTAAGCAGAATTCTCTCAGCCACAACAGATTTGCAGCAGCTGAGCCAGAGTACTGAGCTCTGAAAATTTAAAGGTTTAACATACTAAAATGGATTTGAGAGCTCTGCCTCTAATCACTTAAGACAAATGCCTCCCCTTTTTCAAGCATGGATGAGGTCACCTTCCTTCTCTGTTTTGCTAAATCCTTTTCGCATTGACCTAATAAACTGCAGGGTTTACAAAAAGGGGACGGATAGCTGCAGTGTCGAGCTAGTCAAATTTTAATCTGGAATCTCCTAAATGGGTCAGTATTAATATGAACAAGCAGAGAATTGCTCTTTATGTACAGAACACTGACTCACTTTGAGCAAGCTAGATGAAGGTAGCAAGGGATGTTTCAATGTACTTAATTCTGTTCGTGACTGAAGGCTAACTTCAAACTTAACCTGCAAAACAAGTGCCAGATTTAGGAAGTCTTTTCATTCCTTTAATCTCAGGATAGAGCTGAATTCCTCAAGAAACCCTTCCAATACAAACACAAATCTTAGTGAAGGCGTTTTAAAGGTCTAGTGTATATTAAGTGGAGACATTATGGACAAATCTGAAACTGGTAGAGTTGCAGGTGTCCTGGGGAGAAAAGGCCCTTCTAGGGACAGAAGTCACTCACTCCCATTGCTCCATGGGGCAGCTTCATGGCTTTACCTTATGAAGGATTAAGTGCAGATTCAGGATGGGTGGAAGAACTATAGTGCTAAGAGCAAAGACATTAAAGAAAAAAATCACTTATCCTTAAATCCCCTAGTCCTTCCCTCAGGCTTTTTAAACTAGTAACTGAAAGCCTGGTAGGCTCAGTTTAACATTAGAAATGCTTTGGGCTAAAACAAAGTTGCAGCTCTATGATACAGAAGTACCTACAGACAAGAGTAAGGGCAGCCTCATTAAGGGGGTGATGGGGCTCTACTAATAAGCTACATATATTCATTTACATTCACTGAAAAAAATCCTGAAGGAATCCCATTTCCAAGAAGGGCAGTGGCATGCAAAAGTCTTCTAGATACCATCTAATCAGAGTTAATGTTCTAGCTTGCCAGTGATTTCAGAGTTGAGCTAGAACACGAAAACGTGAAGTACTTGGAAATCTAATTTCCTACCCACTTACAACTTCCAAC
Source organism: Tinamus guttatus (assembly GCF_059628265.1). Lineage (NCBI taxonomy): Eukaryota > Metazoa > Chordata > Aves > Tinamiformes > Tinamidae > Tinamus > Tinamus guttatus. The sequence goes on along the minus strand of NW_028288538.1, from coordinate 7,533,698 downwards.
AAGAATCATAAAGCCCTCTCTTCCCCCAGAAGAGCACAAGGCTGTTTCTAGACAAGATTATGCAGACAGACTTTGTTAATTAACTTAGACCTTTGGACTGATTTAGTTTCTTACCTGCACAGGGAAGAAAACTCTGAAAGCAAACCTGCTAGATAGAGGGAAGCAAAAGACTATTCTAAGAAGTTGTGAACAGATGAATTCAATCCAGAATTAAGGTATTTGGGCATGGGGGAGAAGGGTTGTGGGGGAGAAGGGTTGTTTAAGGGAAGTAAGAGGAAAAAGTTTAGAGATCATCCAAATGAAAATACATTTAGGGAATATATCCCACTAGAAAAGACCCAAAAGCAATTTGTCTTTGCAGGACAGACCTCCAGGCTAAGATTTTGTGGCTTGTGTGACCTCAGACTGCCCTTGGTGTTTCACATGAGCAAATAAATCCAAAAGGAATAATGAAAACTTGCAGCTTAATTGGACTGCCCAGGATCTTGTCTTCTGCCAGCACGCCATGTAAAGAGGCTTTTTCATTTTTACTGAGAAGTGTTAAGCCTAAATTGCTGTTTTAACTACCAAGCTCCCCCCAAAATTACACAGATACAAGTATTTTAGGGCTATGCCACTACAAGCTCCATAGTTTTAGGCTCAAAAAGCTTCATCTGGAAATCTGCAAGAAAGTACAATCCCCTTCAGAGTCATCAAGAGTCTGGCAAAGTGACTAGAGTTTCATCATCTGATATCTGATAATTTTTATCCCCAAATAACAGGGCGCAGTGACATGTCCTATCACAAAGATGACAAAATATTATTTGGATAGCACACAGAACTCACAGGTTTAAGCTCTCCTCTGCCCAGTGCCAAAGCCAGCAGCCAGGCCAGAATGTGACTGGCTGGCAAGCAGCAGGTACTGTTTACACCACATTCCAACAAGAATTTCTTGGCTAGGGCCTTCCACTGAAATCTGACCTTTTCACAGATACAATACTTGGTTCATGTACTAAGTTTAGGGGTACCCTGAGGCCACAGGGACAAAGTTGATAACATGAAGGCACCCACTGATGCTAGGGCTTTCCTTTTCCAGTGATTTTGAGAAGTCTGACATTTTCAGAGCAGATGCCAAGCACCAAGGAGGTCTGGGTGTACGTTCCAAGGCATTTTGCTTGAGGAAAACTGAAGATAATTCTATAGCTAACACAGCCAAACATACTTCTGTTCTTCCAGCTCCTGAGGAAGACTAATTCAGCTCCTGAGGAAGACTAATTCAAAGTCAAATAAGTCCTGAAATTCTCACTTCCTTCCAAGTACCTGCTTTTGTTTCTTCACAGTAAGATTTTAACTGATGGTCCTAATGCATGCAAGTAGTCTTCACATCTTACCTTACAAGAAAGGCAATACATATACAGCAATCTACATAGCAATGTAGTTGGTTCCTGTTTGCCACCGATGGATTAGAAGCACAGCATTAACTTATCAAGCATATCTGATGCACAAGATTAAGCTAAGACAAGACCATTAAGGCTCTGATTACTCCACAGAAATCAATTAAGTGCATCTTATCTCAAAGAAAAGGCTCATGTTATTTAAGCAAACCGTTCATTGGTCACTGAGGAACGTTCCATTTTGTAACACCGTAACTGCTCCCTACTTCCTATAGGTCTTCTGCTTTCTGTAGAAGAGGACAAACTTTAAGGTATTTGTCAGGGGTGGGGACTGAGGGGGGAAATAGTGACTAACACCTTTTCACATGTCTTAGGTAGGTCACAGCTGCTTACACTCTATCCCAACCTTCCATGAGCAGGTAGCATGAAGCTCAAGGGAAGAAGCTGAAGAAACAAGTTCCAGGGCAGCAGGCAGTGCATGCTCTGCACTGCGGGCTGAGTACTACCGTGCTAGAGGTGCAGGCAGAATGCTGTCAGCATTAAGCCACAGACAGCTACTAAATAAGCTAACATGAATGTATACGGACTGAAAAATGTCTGCTCTCTTCCTTCATATTTTGAAGTCCAAACTATCCAAGACTGTCCTCAGACTCTACTCACTCCTTCCTCCCAAGTCACAGGGCTCAGATGTACTTTTCACAAGAGCAGCAGCAGTCTGGAGTCTGAGCGCATTACAGCTGTTCTTGGGTCAGCTACATGGCTCACTGCTGAGCCTGGCATGGAGCATGTGCCCCATTTACTATCTGCACCACACAGGGCAGGAAAAAAAAAAATTTAAGCACAGGTCAGGACAACAAGCAATGCTCAGAGTGGGCTGACCCTAAATCAATTAGTCAAAAACACATGTACATTATTAAATGCCGAGATGCCACTTCACTCTGAAATCTTTGAACCCCCTGCTCAAGATGTTCCTGGCCCCAGAGAACTGCCACGCAGCTGCAGAAAGATCTGCAGAGTCACTCAGCCTGCCCAGGACAGGCAATAGCGAAGTTTAGTTCACATCTTTACATCCAGAGCTGAGCAACAGCACTTGAGGACAAAAACTAAACCAGATGTAAAGCTGGGGCAAGACCAACACATACCTATGCCTAATAAAGAATAGGCAAGTTTTACCAGAATGTTCATTAAAGTGAGCCGGGAGTTTTTGAAGCACTGTAGCAACCATCAACACATCTAAGTTCAAAGACTTAGATTGTCCTTCTTCCAACTGAGGGAGATAATCTGAATTACAGTTTAATGATATTAGTCATGTTTTGAGAAAAAAATCCCTTACCCATTATAAGCATATTCACTTTAACATAGCGCCAACCTGCTAACTTTGTTTAATACAAACTTTTGCCATTAACATATGCTTAACCAGCATTTCACAGGGAAGGTGTCCAGCCAAAGGAAAGTCAGACCTGAACACCCTTAACTTAATCTTTCTGTACCCTGCATCTTGAAGTGAAGCAGATGTAAATAATTTAGAACTCTGGAGAAAATTAGGATTAACTTTAAAAAAAGTCACTGGCAGTCAGCCCTTTCCTGACTGACCAGTTTCTATAGAGTCTACATTATACTGCTGGAACACTCAACACTGCGGACAGGACTGAAGCTCAGCTCTAATAACAAATATTTGAGCAACTAGTACACTAGAAGTTTCAGAAGGCTTTGGTGTTTAAAGAAGCTCAGTCCATACTGATAGAGGAAGCTGTAATTGCTATTTATTTTTGTCAGACTGACCCTAGGATAATGAGAAACTCAAGTGTTTCTCTATAGTAAAGTTAACCTCCTAGCTTTAGTCAACTCCTCTGCTGACCTAGAGATACTGATAAAAACCAAACTTTGGTACATTTGGACCCATGACATTTCCTGCCGCTATCTCTAACCAAGCACAAACATAACAGATGTTCCAAGCACCAGGTCTGTGCAAAACTGCTTGGCAAAGCATTTTTAATTAGTGCTGTCTGATGCTGGCAAAGTAAGGCTAACAGTCAGAGATAATCTTTTTATCAAGTCAACTGATACAGCCGGAGAAAAGACAAGCCTCTGGGCACAAAAGCTCTCCTGGATGTGAAAGAAGCAAGCCGAGCTGCCTGGCTGGGTTAGCATCATTGCCACCCACATATGTTGGGTAAGTGGGACTTTGGTCTTTTTGCAAGGACAGTCTGTCCTTGCACACTGAAATTAAATCAGTTGCTTGGTACTCAATTCACTCAACTGTTTTAGATCAGATTTTTAGCTTTCAACCAAAAACAGCTCTTGAAGAGCAAGCACTTATATATGGAAGTTCACCTTCCATATAGAAATAGTTGCTAGCTAAACTGAAGGTGTGTTGTATGGCAAGAGCTACATTAACAGTTCATGAAATAAACCTTCAAAACAAACTGAAAACAACAGATGAAGATCCCAGCACTGGCAGAACTCAGAAGACTGGGGCTTTTGCTGGAAAGTCTGAAACACTAGTTTCAAAACACCTGAAGCCACCAGTCATTTCTAATGTAACAATTAAGAAAGCCAAATTGCTTTTTACATGGGGACTTATGTTACTGACCACCAAGTTGTTTCTAATATTCCAGTGGCAATGTTAGTCTAAAGTTGTTGCCAAGAAGAGGACCAGGGAGACAAAGTGTATTAACTGCCAAATAGCTCCAGTCATAGGAGGACATGGGCACTAGAGCTTCTAGCAATGCCAGCTAAGAACCTCATTTCTACTTGCTAGTTTCATGTGTTTTGTTCAACTGCCTCTCCCACACCCAGCTAGTCACCCTATGACATTGGCTTCCATAGTGTTCGATGTATTTACCAAAGCCTGGGCAGGAAAGCTCTGCTGGGCTTCAGAAGAAGCAGTCTGCCTCATTCAACATGGGGTTTGGAGCAAAGACCACAGCACATAGACCCCCTCCATAGACTTTGCCAGACCCTGCTGGGTTTAGCAATTTAATCCAAGCTCTGGAATTGCCAAAGCAGGCAGAGTGAGGTAGGGACGGAGGGACAGGAGATAAGAGGAAGAAAGGGAAGCAATAGGCCAACATGAATCCAGCACCCAGAACACTTCCATTATCAGGGAGGTTAAGCTATGGAAGGTTTGAATCACCGCTCTAAAGAAGTCATGCACTGCACTATATCAAATTGCAACCAGAAGAAGAGCTGGAACTTAAGAGATTTGGATAACCTCTCAACATGCCCGTCAAGGACAAATCACATTATTTTGTCATCTTTTCTTCCTTATTATACCAGCATATCAACCATTTTAGTGCATTAATCTACAAATTCCCCCTCCCTATGACAAACCTGATAATAGTAGCTTAGGCTTTTAGTGTTTCATAAAGCTGTTTTACTTACCGAATAGATAATATAGCTCTTACTAGAGGAGGGGGAGCAAATTAACTCCTTAAGAAGCTGTTTTACAGAATGGAAGGTAATGCCCCTGACCTCCAGGGGTCTGAAGCAAAGGGGAAAAACATCTATTTCACCCCTAGAAAAGACAATCTTAGGGCAGCCTCACCCTTTACCAAGCTCATTCTTTCAATAGCACTGAAGAGCTATCAGTGTAATAAAGTTGAAATACAAGTATTTAAGTATAAAGCAGGAGTCCACAGAAAGCCATGAATTTGCCTGCAGTCCTTCAGTACCCTTCCTGTTTTTACCCTTGACTGCAACCAAAATAAATGATGAATGAAATAATAAAAGAGCCTGTATATCCACTGATCCAAAAAGAGAGAGGAGAAATTATTCAAGCGCCTCTTATGATAAGAGAGCTAAAGAAGTGTATAGACAATAAGCTGAAACAGGGGCAAGAAGAAAAGAGTGGAATAGGCAAAGACTACCCCACACAGGCAAAGGAAACAAGCATTATTAAGTAAGGTTGGAAACATATTAAGATATTAACAACTCAAATGACTGAACTATGAACACCACACCATGAAGAATTAAATAATGTGTCAGCATAAGCAGTATTATTAATATTGCTTAGCAAGTTAACCACTGATAATCAATATATGAACACAGCGTACCAGTTAAGTGCCTGTGGCTTATTAATCAGTTATTGGGGAAGGCCATACCAGTAATTGGGAAGCAGAGCTGTAAGGGACAGACAGGAATCCTGGTACTTACCACACCAGTGACAACAGCACAGCAACAATAAGAGGAAGCTGTTACAAACTCCCTGACAACACCTATGGGAAAAGGCAGCTGCACAACCCAGGAGTATCCCTGAGGCCAGGGCAAGCCCTTTCAAAAGGGCTACAGCATCAGCGAGAGGCTTCCCCGCTGCAGAGCACCAAGTGGATCAGGCAAACGCTGCGCTGGCAGCGGTCACGAGGGGATGCACGAGCTGAAGGGGCAGAGCCCACGGCACACGCTGAGGAGCGGGCTGCAGGAGGCACCCAGCCGAGGGCTGCGACAAAGCACTGCCAGGGCCTACGAACCGCGCTAAGGGGGAGCCCCGACAGCCACGGCCCGGACCTTCCCGCCCCTGCCCTCGCACCCCGCGACCTGGGAGCCCGGCGAGCAGCGAGGGGCAGCCGGGTGCGCTGGGGCAGCGCCGCCCGCGCGCGGGCCTTCACGCCCAGGCCAGGCAAAACGGAGAGCCCCACAGAGGAGGCCGCCCCGCTGCGGATCCTCCCCCGCGCCCCCTCTCTCCCGGGAACACGCGGAGCGCGGGCCCAGGCTCCCGCAGCCGCCTCACCTGCAGGCCCGTCCCGCAGCAGCCCGCGCAGCTGCCCGCCGCTCCCACCCGTCTGCGGACGGCCCCGCCGACGCGGCCCCCTTAGCAACCGCCCTCGCCGCCGATTGGCCGCGCTCTCATGCCACTCCTGCCCGAGCCGCGGGCTCATTGGTCAGAAGGCGGGCCGAGGGCGGGAGCACGCCGCAGCCAAGCGGCTCGGCTTCCATTGGCCGCTTGTGACGCAGCGGGGCGGGAACCTTCGGATCCATTGGCTCGGCCGCCTGTCAGTCAAGCGGCGGGCGGTGATTGGCGTCTGCGGGCGGGGCGGGCGGCGCGTGCGGGAGCTGTGGCCGTTACTGTCATGGCGGAGCGCGGCTTGTCCTGAGGCGCGGCGGCTGCTACTGCCTGCGCTGGCGGGAGGGAAGCCCGGCTCGGAAACCCCGCTGTCCCGCGGTGACACTGAGCCAGCGTGACACTGCCCGAGTCACAGAGCTCCCCAGCGCGGCCTGAACCGCCCCTGCGCCCTGCTTAGAGCCTGGTGCCAAGTGGCAATGGGAAACACTCACACGGGGGGATCTTGAGGGACCTTCAAAATGGTCGCCCGCAAGCGGCAGTGCCGCGAGCTGGGCGCTGCGGCCTCCTTGTCGGGAGCAGGAGCTGCTCCCGACGCCGAGTGAGGCGCGGAGGGGCCTGCCTGGCTCCGGGTGGGACCTGTAACCGGGACGGCAGCTTTCACTGACCGTAAACAGACTTGGCAGGTCTGCAAGTGCAGGAGGAAAGCAAATAAACACACACAAAAAAAGTCTGTAACGTGATGTTTACAAACTGGCTTTTCTGGTAGCGTCCCAAAAGCACTACATGCTGTATTCCTAGTATCATAGGCTGTTTCTAGCTACGCTAATGGTCACTTTATATGAAGTGGATGGAAAAATCCTCTCCCTGATTGCAGACGTTTTGTTGCCTCCTGTTTACCGGCAGCTGGAGCTTCCTACGTAGAGAAAGCTCTCAAGGAGCAAGTCACATTTTCCAGGCGGCTGTATATCCACAGGGATGACTAACACCCCTCGCCTGAGTCACTGGCAAGGCGGGAGGTCCAAGGAAGGACCCGGGGGATTGCGAACGTGGCGATGGCAGAGCAGCCCCACGCTCCCCCGCTGCTCCTGTCCCACACGCTACGTATGCGAACCCATAGCACTTGGTCAACCAAAAGGGCCAGGGCTTATTGCAGTTACTAAACTCTCTGGTCAGCCTGCTGGCGTGAGGTTGGACATGTCTAAATACCGCTGAGTTATGCTTATGATCAAGGTACATGATATGTATCTTTAGGGTTATTTATCCACTTCCGCTATTAGCCTCTTATCAAAGTACTTAACGTGTTTTAATGTGATTATAGGCAATTGCAGTCGAATTGATTCCAGTTGTAACATGGTTGCTCATCCTAGACACAGGGAAACTGCAGGAAAACTCTAAAACAGCACTGAACCTCTAGGGAAGTTCTGTGCTTTACATTTTTGAGGCTGTTGGAGGTTTCTGTGGCCTGAAGGAGGCTCAGCTGTTTAGAAGGGTGCTAGCTTCACGGCTGATCCCTGTCATAAGGCAAACTAACCAAAACACTTTATTTGCACCTATCTTGCCCCAGAGGAAAAATAAAACCTGTGGCAGCTTTTCATTCTGGGTTATTTAGCTATTTCAATGAGGAGATCTGAGAACTAGAGTAGGATAGAACTGAATGGGCAGCAGTCCCAGTTTCTAGGTGGATGCTTTAAAATTACTGAGCTGTGAAGATGACTGCATGAGGAAGGGAAGGGGTGGAAAATGTGCTGCATCTCCAAAGGGCAGAAGGGACTTTGTGAAAGTCAGTGGGAGTTTTGTTCCCGGTTTCAGAGAATAGCGGCAGGGGGTTCAGCTGCAGCTCGTGGTGCAGGAGCAGAGAGGCAGCGTGTGTGTGTGCGAGCACAAAGCAGGCTGCGGGCTATCAAAACAGCCTCGAACTGCGGCTCCTGGAGGAAGCTCCCTCCCTCTGAGTGTGCGGGGAGTTGCCGTTTCTGCAGCCAAACCCATGCGATGATGGTGCTGGTGATCAGCACGACACGACTTGTGCGTGTTGGGAGCAGCGGTGTGCGCAGGAGGTGGAGAGCCCTGGCCGGGTGCCAGGAGTGAGTCGGTACCGCGCACAGCAAACAGCTCATGCTCAGGAAATGCCATCTGAGCAGTAGCCTCAACCATCCCGTAAATGAAAGGTGCTGGGAAGAGCCGAGTTTCATTTGCAGCCTGCTCGCCTCCTAAGGAGGATTTGGCGCCTGCAGCCCAGCAGCTCCTGATGTTCCTGCACAGAGAGGGCATCCAGAAACACACAAGGGATCTCTCCATGATGAGTTTGGGTCCTGCAAAGGAGGCAAAACATACACAGGGAAATGGACACAAAACACATAGCTTTGCCTTGAGCTATCGGCAGGGATTTACCTTTTTACAAGGGGGACAAAAAAGGGGGATTATAATTTCACCTTTTAAAAGGTGCCAGCAGAGAAAACTGGGTGCAGTGCTGGACCAGCCTGAGACACAGCTATACAACACCTTGGTGACAGGGACACCTTTTACACTTTACATCTCTCTCTTGGCTCTTGCTGCTGCAAGGGACTAATTCATTTTCTGCTTCATCTCCCCAGGCCCCGCTTTTCTCCTGCTCAGCAAACTTACCGTGCACTGAATGACTTCCAGGGACTTTGCACCTCTTAGGAAACCTTCCTTTTTTGCTGGAGGAAACATTGTGCTATTGATCTCTGCCAGTGCAGCGGGAGCAAAAGGGAACACATCTCATATGACAGGGCTTGATTGCCAGCTGAAAATAAACATAGCGCCTGTCAGTGACACGTGAGCAAAAAATGGGAATAAAAGCAATGATTTTCCCTCTTTGTCCACAGTGCTGGAGAGGTGCTGGCTTGCAGGCTGTGGTGCTGGAGAGCCTGCAGGATCTGGATTCGCGGTGCTCTTTGGACTCTTACGTGTTTTCTGAAAATGGTGTCTAAAAGCCTAATGGGCACTTTGCAGATCTCTAAATAGACCAGCGTCTGTCCCGAGGAGCTGACAACGTACGAAAACAAATACCAGGGATGGGAGAAAGGCTGCATCACGCAAAGCAGCCGTGGAGGTGGCACATGGCCCACCTGCTCAGTATTTTTCCATCATGCACTCAGTCAGCTGCTCATTGCCAGCTTTCAGCTCTGCTGCCCTCCACAAAACCTTTTGTTCTGCTCTTATTTAGAAGCTTTTGCTCTGATATTATTTAGCACTCCAGATAATTCCTATCTATAAAACTTAGTGACTAACCTCAGCCCTACTGGGTTACAGATGCCCGCCTCTTTGTCCATTTTTAAACCAGAGTCCCCTGAGTTTTTCTTACGGTCGAAAACATTTCTTTTGCCACCCAATTGCCAGAGATTTTTTCTGCAACTTTTGCTTTTTCTAAGCAAGCTCTGCCTGGTGGTACAGAAGAGGTCACTGGTCATTTCAGAGCAGACTGGCTGTTGCCTCCTCAAATTATTCCAATGCAAGAGAGAAATGGCATGGAGCTGAGCATCTCACCAGGCTCTGCTCAGCCGGTTCTGTCCCCAGATTCCTGACATCAAGGTCACTCCTTTTATCCCATGTCCAGCCACAGCTGCAGGAAGAGGCTTTAGGAAGGAGCTTCCCAAAATCAGCCCTGAGTCCTGCGCTCTGGGGAGTCTGGATGAGAGAGCAGGCAGAGGAGCTATGGGTGGAAAGCAAACATAGTAAAGCCAGGGAGATGTATGAGCTTCTGGAGTGTTTCCAAAATGTCGTACTCAGTAAGGGAGGCTGTTTGTCTTCTGTTTAGTTCTGAGCGGCCTGTCTGACATTTGCCATTATCCTGTGTTCCTGTGGTTGGAGGTTGTGTGATTGCGACTCTGCAGCCTCAGAAAGCCAGAGGGGGAGCCTGCAAAAGCCACATTCTTTCAGTGACTCTTTGTGAAATGTTTTCTTGGGAAAAGTTGCCATATAAGTCATGGTGGATGCGGAGAATAAGCCAGAGGTTGCAAACAGAAAAGCTCAGTGACCCAAGCAGCAGGATTACTGCCCTCCCTGTTAAAATCCATGCTCTGCTTCAGGAATGGGGAAAAGACTCCTCGCAGTATTTACAGGAATGAGTATTTACAGGAATGAACTGAGCAGGGACGGGAGCTACTACCTTATGCCAAAACAGTGAGAATCAGGATAGGTCTGGGAGGTAGGGAGCACAGCACAGTGTTTGGATGAGGGCAGGAATGAAGAATAAGATGACAGTTACAGCTTGGGGAAAGGGTGGTGGTGGTGGAAGAGCACAGTCAGAGCTCTCTGTGTTGGAAGCATAGAGGGAGAGCGGGAGACAGGCTGGATTCTGGCATTGGGAGGTGTTTGAGCCTGGCGGGGAGCAAGGGAACGTGATTTGGGATTAGATGGATGGGGAGGAAGCAGCGAGGAGCAGCGGGCCAGCCAGCATGGAGGCTACTCCGGAAGAAGGAACATCCTCATCTCCAGGTCATTTCTCTGGGGTTACACTGGCAACCACAAGTAAGTGGGGAAGGGCAGGTGCTGTGTCCGGAGTTGAGCTGGAAATGAGTGGCCTCCACCACACACAAGGACCTGGCAGGGGGCAGAACAGGCTCCCAGGAAACACAGCACCTGCAAAGCTGCTGCCATCACTGAACCCCTTTCACTCCTCCAGCGGGGCTCATCTGGCTTCGCAGCACTGCGTCTCCCTACTGAAAATCATGCCTGTATCACCACTGAGTTCAATGAGTGCTTGGGCTGGAGGAATTAAACTGCCCAGGTGGCTCTGCGTAACCATCACGTCACAGGCTGGCAGCACGTCCGCTCCTTCCAGCTCCTCCTTGCGGAGCTGGTGTCCCCACCATTCAAAAGAGACACCTCATCCACCACATCCGAACAGACTAGCTCCAGCTTTAGGATCCTGAGCAGTGAAATGACATTCCATTAAATCCACCATCAGCCTCACATCCGACCCCATGGCAGGAGGCAGCAGGAGGGTTTGGCTGCAGTGACGCAGGGCTGGGTGCGCAGGGGCTCGCAGGAGGCACAACCACCATCCGATGGTGCCAGGGGAGCTGCTTCCCGGCTCGGGAGCGGCTTCCCGCTTAGGGAGCTGCTGCCCCAGCGGAGGCTAGAGGGTGCTGTGCTGCAGGGAATGGGTGTCCTTCTCCCTCGGCACTCAGCATCTCCTCAAAAGCAGGTAAAAATTTTCAAGAAATGCCATCTTTGAGGTGAGTTGGAGAAAAGGGTGCTGCCTGGCTGTAGTTACTAACAATCTCTTTTATTTGTTTATTCATTCATTTATTTATTTGCGATAAAACATCAATTCCATCCAGCTCATGAGCTGACACTCAGATGACACATTTCAGTGCAGAAAGGGTGGGTTTCTTCAAGACAGGGCCGTGAGGTTTCAAGGTTGTGAGACACAGTTCAGCACATGGGGAATTCTTGCTGGGGATGTGGCCTGGACACAGCTGCTAATTGCATTTCAGGGCTGGCAAGTGCTACTCAGAGGTGTCCCAAGACTGGAGTGGGAAGCAGATGAGAAAGAAGAAACAGAAGAACAGAAGAAGTATTAAAAAGCATGAATAGAAAAACAAGAAGGACAAGAAAGACACACGAGTGAGAAAATGAAGAACAAAACAGAAGATAAAGAAGCTGAAAGGGGAACAAAATGAATAGAGAATAGAAAAGAAAGAAAGTAGAAGTTGAAGAAAGAAAGAAAACAGAAGTTGAAACCAGGGGCTCACATTGGCTGCTGTGTCCTTTTAAGGGTTGTAGATGTGTTCTGTAATGAAAAGTGAGATTTCCTTGGGAGAAAAATCAAGGAGCTTTTCCTGCTGTGCACTGTCTTAGCGAGGCTCCCAGTGGCTAAGGCTGAGGAGCCCTTAGCTGATGGGTTGGATCAGCTCCTGTTTACCCAGCTGAGGTGCGGCTGATCCCAGAGCTTAGCAAAAAGCAGAACCAAAGAGAGCAGAAGAGGCAAGGGCGAAGAGAGGCAGAGCTATGTTTGCACAGCAGCTGACAGGTAGCTGTGAGAACAGGCAAAAACATGTTGTGTTAAGGGGCAGCTTGCCCTCTGAGTACATTGGTGTGCCATGGAAATCCTGCCAGCTAGCCACGGGCAACCAGAGCACACGTGCCTGCTAGCGTGGGGTTGCACGTGCTCTGCAAAACACCCCCGCTGCCCCGAGGCGGTGGTTGTGGGGTTGCTGTGCTCACAGCAAACACATGCGGTCTGCCCGCCTGCAGCAGCCCAGGCAAATGTGCAGGGATTGCTACAACGGGAGGAAGCACAAATAGGTGTCTCATTAGGAGGTATCACAGAAGATAAGGTACCAAAACCGGGAGGAGATACCCACATGAGGAAGGAGGAGGAAAACCACAATGAAACTTAATTTCACAGCATCCTTGGAGGGATTGCGCCTGCCTCAGGGTGATGAGGGCATGCTGGCCTTTTCTTTGTGTCAAGAAGTACGTTGTGCCAGTACCTCCCCACTGAATAAAAATGAACCAGATCTGGCTTAGATGTAGGTGACCTCCTTGTTTTCCCCCTTGGGCCTTAGGTGAGTGTCCAGGGACTGGAAGCGAGCATCCCAAATGGGACACGGGAGGTTACAAGCCTCTAAGAGTGGGTGGCCCTACTGTTTGCTCTGAAGGAGGTGCAGGTGCCCAACTCGTGTCTTCCCGGGGTGGCATCATCCATAGGGTGTCCGTGGCGTTTCCTCGTCCCTTCCTAGGGCTGAGCCTGCTGGCACCACGAGGCAGCGTAGCTGGGCAGAGGCAGAAACGACAGGACACTGAGGCAGGGATAATTCAGAGGGAGGCCAAGCACCTTTAGGAGCTGACAAGGGCTGGTGAAACCCACGCTCTTTGGCTCAGTGCATCTGTGCTGGACATCTCCAGAGACTGCTGTTTCCACAGGGGCAGCCCATTGCAAGCCGGGGACAGCTGGGGACCCCATGCTGCAGTGTGGCTGTCTCACTGCTCCGAGAGCCACGAGGATGCAGAATACGTGACATTTATAGACGCTGAATGGGCAAAGGGCAGGTTGGCAAGGAGTGAACAGTGGCACAAAAATGCCTAAAGGGAATTTGAAAGCAGAGGCAAATCTGTTCAAGTCTTAGCCAGAAATGTTTCTCTCAGGATATTATGACATTTCTTGTCACTGTGGCAGGGACAGGAAGAAAGTCAGTTCCAAGGGGAATAAAAGCTGCCTGGGATCCTGTTGGATGGGCTGATTTTTCAGTTGTTTCCCCGCACGTTGTTCTGGACTGTCCCAGGGCAGACCAGCTGCATGCATCCCAGGCTGGCATGGGCACATCCAAGCAGATGCCATAAGTGCTGGGGTGCTCTCCCAGCGCCATGCCTGCTGCAGCAGCTATTACAGCCCCCAGAGTCCTTATAAAGCCACCAGTGGAGGCTGGACAAGGTAATTGCTGTGGTGGGAGTTCCCATGGAGAAGGAGGGATGATTGCAGAGAGCACGTGGGGTATGACTAATAGAATGAACAACGTCTTAAAAATATGTTAGTATAAACTTCCTGGCAGGCAGGGAGAAACGCCTTCTTGCTTGGGAGACTTTTCAGGGGTCTGATGCAAAACTGAACTCTAGGAAGTCTCATTTCAAGCAAATTCCTGAAGCCTCTCAGGACTCTCTTTTCTGCAGAGGAAGCTTCTGCTGCTCAAAACCATGTGTTAGCTGCTCAAAAGTGTAGGCTTGCAGTGCTATCAGCTGATTTCCCACACAGAACTGTTGTCTCTAATGAGAGGAGGTGTAGCACGGCCCCGGGAGCAACCTGCAGAGCCACCAGCCCTCTGAGCTGCAAGCAGAGCATTCAGGAGGACGCAGCCACCCGTTGGCCTTCGTGTCCCCTTGGGTGCAAACCAGCTAGCCCCGGCTGGGCTACGGGCACTCATCTCCCTGCTGGCTCTCCAGGGCGTCCCGGCACCCTGGCCAACAACGGCCCCCAGGCCCTGGCCGTGGCTCACACATGGGTTTCATTGAGGACACATCTGGCTCGGAGTTTGTTTTCATTTCCTTTTGAGGAAAGGAGGAGTCATAGGAGAGAAGTAAATGAGCAGCTGAGCCGGCTCTCCTGGACAGAGCCCTCGGTGCCAAGTGAGCTCCTGCTGTGGTTTCCGTTGCGGCTCTGGAGGCTGCAGCCCAAGAGGCAGGAAGCTGGGAAGCAGCTTCAGCCCGTGTGCCAGAGGCGCCAGGATCCATCTGCAAAGGGAACGTGGCTTGTAAACACACGGGAGGCTCTGCCTGCTCTCTGGAGGCCCTACATAGATGTTTGCCAGCACCAGAGCCCTGAGTTGGCTTCCAGACAGGTCCTGCTGAAGGTTTTAGAGCCATCGCTTGTGCAAATGGCCCTTTGGGATAGAGGGGCTGCGGGAGCCTCCTGCCAGGACACCGCTCTTCCCCTCATCAGTGTGGGATGGTTATAGGGAAGGCATGAATGGATTGGGATGGCTGTGGGGAGGGCAGGGAGAGACTGTCATGCCTTCAGATTGCATTAGCAGTCACCAGCTACCTGACATAGGGACAGAGCTGGCTCCAGGTGGCCTCCAAGAGCCACTTGGGACTCCAGGAAACACAGGAGCAATGAAGCAGGTTTGAGGTGGGATCATCGTGGCTGCCCCACTGCAAGGTCAGGTGCAGGTGCAAGAGTGGGGAGATATGGAGGGATCTGAACAGCCCGTGTTTTCCAGCTACAACCAGCCACAGATGTGGCTACTGAAATGAATCTTAAAAGGCCCCCAAATATGTCTCTCTTCAGGAACAAACAAATCAGCAAATCTCGCCTTACCTACCAGGCTCCGGGGGATCAGAGCAAATGGGAGGCACAGGCAGGGGGGCAAGGCACAGTTTAAACCTTCTAATTATGCTCCGAGATACAGAGATCAAAAGGGAACTTGGCAAGTGAATGAGGCCCAGGCCTGGGCAGAGCTTCTCGCAGAGGACGGAGGGAGGGGAGCGCGCAGGGGACGTGCCCTAACGAGCAGGCTGCCTCCTATCTAGCCGGTAAGACAGGTTCTGGGGCTCCCTGCAAACCCCTGGCCCAACACATCAGAGCTCATTCTTGTTGTGTGTTCATATAGCATTAGCTCTGTGAGGCCCCGGATGTTTAATTGGATTGAAAGGTTGTCTTGGACCCTACAAGCCCTGCAGGATGATGGAAAACCTTCAATCTGGTGTAAGCTGAAGCATGTGCATCAAGTGAATGGCTTGAGAAAGAAGGGCCCTTGTGAACATGGCAAGAGGGTGAGGATCCATCCCTTTCCAGGAAAACCTCAGTTATCAGAGGAACCTTGAAGACAAAGTTATCGAGAACACAATTTAGTGTCAAGTGTCAAGGCAGGGGCTTGCTGAGTGCTCCTCAAACAAGGGAAGAGCCACGGTGTATCTGCCTGTGGCATCTGCTCTGTGTTTGTGCGGGTTCAGGCCACTCACCACGGCTAATCAATAAGCAGTTTCGATGGTGTGTTAGGACATACCATGGAGTGTCACTTCTTGTTACAGGGTCGGTCCCTTCAACCACCCAGCTGGAACGGGCCAGTGTGGGTCTGGGATTGGGCTTTGCTCTCCTTGCTGGGCAGCCCTAGGAGAGATGGACCTCACCGAACTGGAACCGTCAACACTTGGGCTTTAGCCTTGGCAAGTTGTCTGTGCTTACCTGTTGTGAACGGAGAGACGGGTATTTCCCAGGGTAATTCCCTCTGCAGCAGTCATGAGTGATCCTTGGAAATACTTCGCTTGCGCCTGAGTGCTGAGGAGGTGCGTGCAAGAGTTAGCTAAGCTCAAATTCATACCTTGTAGATGGACAAAGTAAAGGAGATACGTCCTTTCCCCAAGCCACTCCAGATCTTGGTTCCCCATTTGTAAAACAGAGATGAAAGCAACACCTTTTTTCCTTTTTTTTTTTTTTCTTGGAGATATGGCACTCAAATTCAGAAAAGGGGTTATATAAAGGTGCTTATATTAAGCACCTTACACAGACGCATCAGCTCTAATCTGGGTATAATCTTGTTTACTGAGGTTAGAGCAAAGGAGTTTAACTTAAACTGGCTGGGATCTCATCTGAGCTCTGAAACAATCAGTAGTGGGGAAAAAAGGAAAACTGGGGGAACTGCCGCTTGCTTTCGCCTTTTAAGTCACATGCTTTTACATACCCTGAAGGGAACTCACTAGCTATAAAGAGCTTTCCTTGCCCTGAAGATATTCAGTGTCTAGGTTTCTTTAGAAACTTTAGTCTTGAAATTCTTTAGTCCTGAAATTCCTGGTACCTAAGTGTTAGCATCCCTGTGAAGTCTTAGTTGAAAGAGGCCTTTTGGTGGAAATGGCAGAAAATTTAGGAAGCTGGGTTTTTTTTGTGTGTGTATTTTTCTTTTTTTTTTCTCTCCAAAACAAAAACAGAAGAGTTGAGCCTCATGCAAGAATTGTCCTGACCGACAGATATATTCTGCAGCCATCCAAAACCATGAGCTGGCGCACTGGCAATGACTACATCAGGGCAAATGGGCCATGGGAGGTGACTGGTTAGAGATACTGGCAATGAGAGCTTGGTGATCCTGTTAGAAAGATTAGGAGCAGACTTGGGCTTAATCTTCTGGAACAGCACTGCAGACAGACGGCCTTTCCTCTCCATTTGGAGTAACGGGCACGTGCGCAGCTTGGGTGGCAGAGCACAAGGCTTAATGCTATGGGCTAGGAAACCTTCCTGCACCTGGATTGTGGCAGCAACAATCCAGCCCTGTGTGTGGAGCTGACCCGTGAAGGAGATGTGCCCCCAAGGGACAGGGCTCTCAAGCTCTAAGAGAGCTGTCTTGAACTGCCAGCGAGGGAGGAAAACCAAGAACTGTGTTATGGGAGTGCTAGGGGTTGGGTATCCCTCCTGGGTGTAAGCAAGGTGAGTCCGTCCTTTCAAGATAAACCCAAACCATTGAGCTTCTTTGTGGAACGGAGAGCTGAAACAATGGGGGCTGCCACCCACATAAAGATCCCGGCAAGGGCAGTTTGCCGTGGTGGGAAGGGAGGGTTGTTGCTATCTGATGTGGGGAGAGTTCCTGTGGGCCTGAGGTGAGAGGAGGAGCACAAAGTCACGGAGATAACGATAACGAGCAGTCCCTGCAAACACATTGTCCGCGAGACAAAACCTAGGGAGCTTTATGGCCCCAGACGTGACTTTAGACTTGAGCAACAGGGAGGCCAGGTATTGTTCACTCTCCTCGCTCAAGGGACAACAGTTTTGTGTAGGCTGGGAAATAAAGAGGATTGCGTCACAGAAACAGGCAGCCCCATCATATATTTTCTTCTTTATCGCCCCACCTATGGGAGCCAGGGTCTTGGCTATCTGCACGGCTCAGAAAGAGTTACGGCAGTTTGGCCTGGCAGACCTTCGCACAGCAGAAACCAAGCCCAGTGGTAAATCCTGCTATAACAAGGCCTAAATAGTCCCTGCAGAAGGGAGTGAAATTATGCCTGACCTTCGACCTACCAAACTCTTTTAAGTAGAGCCATCCCTTGCAAAAACTTGGCGGCCGTACGGACCCGGGGTGTGGTGGAGCACGTTTGAGCGCTCTCTCCATTCATTGCTGCTGCGTCCCTGTGTTTAACAGGTTGTTTTTTTCTCTCTTTTGTGTGTCCTGCAGCAAGATTTCACCTCTTTCAGCTAGGACAGCATGGCATCTTCTCAGCCAAAATTTCCTAGCTGTCTTGGGATCCCTCATTCTTCTCCATTTAAAGAGCCATTGGTGTCTCCATGAGACTGAGTTTCCAAGTAGAGCTCAGCCCGGCTTCCATGTCTCAGTTTTTAATATCCCTTCCCATGCACATTACTAGGGACATCGGCATGTACGCCTCTAGGGACAGAAGGAAAATATTCTGCTTTCTGTTTTTAGAGAGGCTGATAATTTTTCTGGAGCTCCCTTTGGGTCTTACATACTTTCTGAGACAAACCCAGGCAGCAGCCCCTCAAAATGCAAAATAAACACCCTTGCCCTAGTTGCCTGCGCACAATCCTGGGAATCTTTCCATGCTCTCTCCTCTTCTTGACCTTGTTTTCCACTGGACACCACAGCAGCAATTACCCTGAGGTTGAAGGGTTATTCGAAAGCAAGTGCTGTGCCTTGTTCACTGCCTCCTACCCAGTCGTTTCTCCCCACGCTGGAGCTCAGCGCTGTTTGGCATTAGCTTCACGTTGATGCTAACTGAAGGAAATACCAGCAGTGCGGGTGGAGGGTCTCACTGGGCAATACGTGACCAGTTCCAGGTGTTCCTTCTGCCCTTGTAGTTTGGGGAGAAATTAAGGGATTTATTCGCCGGCGTTGACAAGCTTGCTCCACGTCCTGCTCTGTGGAGATAGCAAGTCCTGCAGGAAAGGGGCAGCTTTTTGGCTGCACCCCATAAAACATGCAGGGATTAGACAGCGGGGAGATGGGGCAAGGGAGACAACATCATAACCGGCCCTGCGAATACCCGTCACACTGCTCCGCTGGGGCGGCCAGACCCAGCCCGGGACGTTGTCACTCCCCTATCTAAGTGCTTTTACAGAGATTGATTTTGTCCAAGGAAAATGGTAGCTGGATGCTCGAGCGGAGACGGAAAATGAGGTGGAAAGACTGATCAAAGTGCACAGTGCGTGTTTGGCCGGCACCACTCGCTGCCTTCTGAGGTTGCCATGTTGCCAAAGCCAGAAATGTAGCAACACTCTGGAAGAGTCAACATTTAACTATGAGCAACAGGAATATCTGCGGTAGATTAGTTAATGCTAAAATGGAGGGTATTGCAAGAGATAAAATCAACTGTGCGTCTAAGAGGAGGGCTTAGGAGTTTTCCAGTGGGGAGACAAATTATCTTGCCTCCGTTTGCTGTGTGGTTTCCTCTCCCCTGTGCTGCTGAATGTGAATTGAGGCTGAACGTGCTTTTGCGCAGCGGTTTGTGCGTCCTGGGGCAGAGCTCCTCACGTGGCACCAGCTCTTCCCAAAAGCGTGGCCGGGCCTTGCTGTTGCCAGCGCTCCAGGGCAGGCTCCCGTGGGGCTGGAGGCCGAAGCCGACACAGCTCAAAGGGGAGCTTGTTCGTGACCAACACAACAACCCTGCAGTGTGTGGGGTGCTTTGGCTGGAGAGCTCTCTGTGGGTCTGGCTCTGCTCACGCCATCCTGCGCAGCAGCTCTTCCTGCCTCGCTGCAAGCCGCTCACCTCCAGGCTGCTTGGGAGATGCTGCTCTCTTGGGGATGCTCCTGTTCCCCGTGTGCCTGGGTGCACCAGGGACCATAACTCGGCTGTAATGCCCTCTCCTTGCTCTCCCACCTTCCCGTGCGGTGTGCACCTCGCACCCTGCACCTGGGCAGACTGCTGGTCCCGGGACCAGGGGGACCTGGGCACACTGACCCACCACCCTGCTGTGGAGCACCACACATCCCTCCCCAGGAGCATCCCGCACCCCCGCTGCGGGGCATCCCGCACCCTCCCCGCACCCTCCCCGCACCCTCCCCGCACCCCCGCCGCGGGGCATCCCGGCTCCCCTCGCCGCTGGCCGCGGAGCGCCCTGGCCTCTCCGCGCGGCCTCTGCTCGCCCCCCCGCACCCCTCGTAGCTGCCCCGGGGCAGCGGGGCCGGGCCGGGCCGCGCGGGCCCCCGCCCCGTGGGCGGGCGGCGGGAGCACGTGAGGCCGCGCGGGCCGGGCCGGGCCGGGCCGGGCTCACTTAGTCCCGCCTCGGCCCCGCGGAGCAGCAGCGCGGGGCGGCTCGGGCGGCGGGCGCGGCGCAGCTCGGATCGGCTCTGTTCGGATCTGATCAGATTGGTCAGCGTGGCTCGGTTCGGCTCGGCGCGCACCATGGTGGCGGCGAGGCCGTTCCGGGCGCTGCTGTTGCTGTCCTTGACGCTCTCGCTGCTGCTACTCGCGGCCGGTGAGTCGAGGCGCGTCGCGTGGCGGCATCTCCGGGGTGCGGGGACACGGCGAGCGGGGACACGGGTGCAGGGCTGCAAGGTGCCGTGGAGCGGGGCGAAGGGAGCCCGGGAGCAAGGCCAGGGGTGCCGGCTCCCAGCCGGGGTGCCCGCGCTGCAGGGCTGGGGTGCCCCGCACATAGCCCAGGGTGCAGGGCAGGGGCGAGCGCGGCCGCCAGCGCTGTCCTGCAGGAGCCCGCTGCACAGCACGGGGCAACCTGGAGCTGCCTGTCCTTGCTCACAAGCCGGGAATAGCTTGGCCAGGCTGTCTCGTGCTTCCAGGCTTAGATAACCCAGGCCAAGATGTAAACAGCCTCCCCCGGGATGTGCTGGCACAGCACGCCAGCACCCAGAGCTGCCTTGGCTGAGGGAGCCCCGGGAGAGTTCGGGGGCTCCATCATCCCACGGACTGGGGGACCTGGGGGTCACCCCAAAAGGGACAAGAGGGAGCAAGGAAAAGGAGACAAAGCCCAAGTGCAGGCTCAGGGCCAAGGGACAAAGGGCACTGAGGAGGTGTGCAGGGGAGGAAGGCTCTGTTTGGGTCTGCTCTCTGTGGGGAGAGGTTCCCATTTTGCCCCACAGAGACAGGCCTGACCTGACCTCCCCCAGCCCCGCTGGGATGCGCCCTGATCCTTTTTCAGCGGATGTTATTTTTGCCTTCCAGCCAGTCTATGGGTTCATATAAGCAAACATTTCCAAAACCGGTGGCTGCTTTTTGCCTTGGTTTCTCACTGTCCGGCCTGTGACAGCTCTGTCCTTGACCAGAGAAGTGTGTGTGGGGAGAGCATGGAGATGCCGAACTGCTCTGACAACAGGCCCCAAAACATCCAAGAAAACGGGAGCATCCAAAGCTACTTGCCACAGTGGAATGTGACCCGTGTGCCTTGCTGCTAGACATGGGACTGGCTACTGAGACCCACCGCACAGGATATTATTCCTGGGTTGGGATAAGAAGGAGCTCAGTTCCTTGAGACAAAGAAAATGTAAAACTCATACAGGTACCGCTGCTGTGCCAATCCTGGGAAGAAGCGTGGCAGGATCTGCAGCCTGTGCTCCTTTTTGCCTCCGTGTGCCAAAGAAACCCCTGCGCTGGGAGCAGTGTAGCAGGGATGCCGGGGAGCTCACGTCTGCTCATCCTTCGTGTCCCGGGGAGCATCTGGCTCCTGCTGCTCAACAGAAGCAGCTCTGTGTGCAGGGCCTTGGCCGGGAGCCTTGGGATGGAGCCGCTGGATGCGCCCGGGACCTGTGGAGGAGTGTGGGGCCGAGGCCTGCCCGCGTTATCGGCACGAGCTCGCTCCTCCCGTGCGGTAGCTCATGGCAGCGCATTGATGGAGCATGAGGTCATGCAGAACAGGCTGGGCAGCGCAGGCAGCAGCTTGAACTCATGCCCAAGTTTTTCTGCCTCCTCAGGCTGGGCTGAGGGAGCTCCAGCATCTTTTTGGGAATGCTCATTTAGCAGGGGGCCCTGCCTGGGCTGTCTACCACCGGTGCATACCCTACAGATATAGAGCGTCAGGAAGAGGAGGATTAACTTGAAGGAGCCCTGCTATTAAAAGACTAATGAGTAGGAGCTTTCTGAGTAGTAGCTTAGGCTGATGAGAGCCACGCTGTTTGGTGTGGGTCCGGGCAGCCAGCCCGCAGCTCATTAACTTCCACCTTCTGCAGGGCATGCAGGTCATGGGGAGTTATTTGTGGGTCTCCACCTGGGTTCAGCCCTTGCTCTGACTCCTCCAGCGTAGCAGAGAAGAACCTGACATCAGGAGATGAGCAGTCCCAGGGCTCGGTGAGACAGGTCTGCAGGGGAGCTGGTCTCAGCTTACGGAGGTTTTGCCATCCTGCAGCTGTCTGGGTAGAATAAATTGGTGGTAGGAGGAATTTCTTACAGTCTGGGTCAGCACTGAAGGAGGGAGCAGAAGGTTTATGAGAGAATCCACCCTTGACTGTGGAGATGGATGGGAGGCATGTCTCCCTGCATAGATGGGAGACATACCAGCCCCAGGCCCACCAGCTGCATGGGGGAACCTGCTCTGTGGACTTTGCTTCATGGAAGTTGCTTAGAGAATATTAGAGCACTGGGCAGACAGGTCCCACCAGGAAATGGATCCCTCCCTGCAAGCCCCTACCGGGACATTCCTTGTGCATGTGGCAACTGAGTGAGACAGGACATGTTCAGGGGGTTGTAGAGGTTTTCCTGAGTCAGGGCAGCATCTCTGCACGTGTAGAGCCTGTGCTCCTTTCCTGTCTCCAGAATCTTGGAGCCAAGGCACGTGGATTCCTCTTACAATGTTTTTCTTGTCTCCCTGCAAATAGTTTCCTCAGCAAAACCCAGCAATGTGACCAGCCTGGCTCCCTGCAATAATCCTGCGCTGCTCGCGCCTGAGTGTGCCCCAGCCTGCCCAGCCCCTGCTTCCCCAAAGAGCACCAAAAACTGCACTGAAAGACCTGGGACCTCCCTGGAGTTTGGCCCGATGTCCAGACTCCACCAAATCCATACTTCCCAAGCCAGCAGGGGTGATCCTGGGCATTTCCATGGCCCCAGCAGAGGCAGCGCGTGGCAGAGGTGGGGAGGCAGGTTGCGAGGCCGGGGCAGGGCAGCTCCTGCCCGTGCTCCGTGCTCCCCGTCTCAACCCTTGCACACCTGCAATCCTCTGCGTGACTCTGCCGGCCCGTCCTGCCTGGCCCCTGGGCACTGCCTGTCTTGAGACATCCCTGGGGAGGAGCAAATGCAGCCAGGCCAGGCTGGACCTTTCCTGCTGGGGCAGATGCTGCTTTCACGATGGCTTGCAGTGACATGTTGCTTTGGTTCCAGGTGACTTCTGCGATGTCAACCACTGTCAGAATGGGGGCACCTGCCTGACTGGCATTAATGAGACCCCCTTCTTCTGCATCTGTCCTGAAGGCTATGTTGGGATTGACTGTAATGAGACCGAGAAAGGTGAGGTGCAGGGGAGGGACCTGGATCTCCCATCACAGGGTAGATATCAGCAGTGGCTCAGGGAAGTGCAGGCAGGCGCTACGTCCATAAGCCTTGTAATATGGTAACGTGCCCTTGCAGTGGTCTGCATGGCTGGCCTGGGGGTGCAGCCCTGCTGCAGGGACACGGTGACCTGCATTGTCATCTGTGTCCCATCCTTGGGAGTGAGGACCCACTGCATGCTCTTATTTTCCAGATACAGTACCGCTGCATCTGCCTTTTTATTTCTTTTTCCCAGGCCCCTGCCATCCCAATCCTTGCCACAACAATGGCGAGTGCCAGTTGGTCCCTAACCGGGGGGATGTCTTCACTGACTACGTCTGCAAGTGCCCCGCAGGCTACGATGGGGTGCACTGCCAAAACAGTGAGTACAGCAGGATGCAAGGGGCCAGCAGGGAGGAAGCCAGAGTCCTGACACTTTTGGTCTACTCTGTAGACTCTACAGGCCCTGCAGGTCTACTCTTAGTGCCACTGTGCCAACAAGGACCCTGCTATGGCCCTTGCCCAGGAGCTGCCTTTCTCCTCCTCCTGCGGGACTGGGCAAGGGTTCTCTTCGCTGGGCACTGGCTCTGGGGTCTCTTCCTAAGCCCAGCTTCTGTTTCTGCTCCTAGATAAGAACGAGTGCTACTCCCAGCCTTGCAAAAATGGAGGCACCTGCCTAGACCTGGATGGTGACTACACCTGCAAATGCCCTTCTCCGTTCTTGGGGAAGACCTGCCATGTCCGTAAGTAACTGGCACCGATTGTGTAGAGAGATGCCTTTCGCTCTGTTGCCCACCATCCTGCCCATTTCTACCAATGTGGGCATAGATCTGGAAGGCAAAGCCAGCTGAAGGCAGCTGCAGGTATCTGTGTGCTGGCCATACCCTGATGCCTGTGAGCTTTGGTGTGCAGGAGAGAGCATCACCAGGAAGGAACCGTGTTCTTTCCAAGGCCACAGAGCAGCCCTTTCCCTCCTTCAGACCTCCATGCTGTGAGAGGTGCTGATTGATTATGTGATTTTCGGCTGCAGGCTGGGAAACACCTGGCATTTTGTGCTATGAGCAACAAGATACATGAGGGAGGCCCTAGCGTTGTCCTCCATTTCACACCCTGCCTCAGACAAGAGGAGTTTTTTGTGGGGAGAGTGAGTCAGTCCTGGGCGAGTGGCCAATTCCCCCCCCGATTTTACTCCCTCGTTGTTTTCACCCTCTGATGCTCACGTCCCGGCTCTGCCTTTCCTCACCCATCGCTCCAGGCTGTGCAGTTCTCCTGGGCATGGAAGGCAGGGCCATCTCTGATGCTCAACTCTCGGCCTCCTCCGTCCACTATGGCTTCCTCGGCCTGCAGCGCTGGGGCCCGGAGCTCGCCCGCCTCAACAACCATGGCATCGTCAACGCCTGGACCTCCAGCAACTACGACAAGAACCCGTGGATCCAGGTACCCGCAGGAGCGCTGGGAGCACTGGCAAAGCAGGCAGCTCGATCAGCCACTGCCTGCTTTGTCGGTGCGGTTCTTGTGGGATCACTCTGCTTTAGTAGTAAAGGAAGGGCTGAATCTCCGTACTGTGCTGTGGAGATGTCCTGCCCCTGGATGGTATCCCCTCTTGCTGTATGCTGGTGATGTCACCTGGGGATGTTGACATCCCTGGAGCAGGTGACATCCCTGGAGGGAGTTAGGGACCCCGTGTCTTCCTCCCTTCTCAGGCTCGATACCAGGATCAGAGGTCAAAGAGGTGAAGGCCATGGAGGCAACCCCTTTCCTGGGCCCAATGCTCACCACGAGTTGCGTGATTCCAGCCACATTCAGCAGCGTGGGGTGCAGGGTTGTGCTCACAGGGTGCTGGCCACCCCTATCCTCACCATGCCCTGCTCCTGCTCTCACCCCCAGGCCAACCTGCTGAGGAAGATGAGGCTGAGCGGGATCATCACACAAGGTGCTCGCCGCGTGGGCCAGGCAGAGTACGTCCGTGCCTTCAAAGTGGCCTACAGCCTGGATGGACGGGAGTTCACCTTCCTGAAGGACGAAAAGCAGGACACGGACAAGGTGGGCCGTGCAGGAGGCCGCGCTGGCTTGGGGTGGGAGGGAGGCAGTGTCCCTATCCCAGCTGGGACCTGAGCATGGGATGTGCCTTGCCTGGAATTGCTCAACCCTAGGAGTGTCACTGCAGTGAGCACTGACACACAAAAGCCCTGGCTGGGCTGTGACACAGTGTCCTCGATGGTGGCAGCTCCTGCTGCGTTTGCTGCTGTTATTCCTGGCGGGCTCTGCATGCCAGAGCTGAGCTCCGTGCCTCTCCAGCCTGGGAAGTGTGGCGCTCACCCTTCACTGCCCCTTCCTCATATGCCTTAAAACACTAGCACTGCCCATGCAGGAGTGGAGACCTTTTGGACCTGGTGAAAAAACATGCTCAGACTCTCCTGATTTTGTTCCTGCTGGTAATTTGGGCATGTCAGGGCTAGTGTCTGTCCCAGAGGCAGGGAAAGCCCTGTCCCCCGCGGGGTGACGCCCGCGCTCCTGGAGAGGGGTGTGCGCTGGGGGGAGCTGTGTGCCCAGTCCTGGACTGTGCCCGTGTTTGGGAGAGAACTTCTGACCTGGGTCAAAGGCATGTCAGGGACCGTATGACACCGTGACAATGTGGACAGTTCCAGCGCCAGGCAGTGTTCTCTGCCTCTGTTTAATTGACCATAATAAGCACAACCAAAAAAGCGGCGCTGATTTATTTAGGTCATTGAGATAACATCTTTATAGCTGAGGCATTGTAGGAGTTGGGCATGGTCTGAAATTGCTGGTGAAGGACGTGTCTGGCTCTGTGTTGTATCTGTACCCGATACAGCCGTGAGGCTGTAGCATATCTTGCCCCCAGTTTGAGTGTAGTGTCATTAAACGCAGCTCTTTCCAACCTCACTTTTTTATTGCAAGTGTCTCCTGGGTTGTTTATGTGCGTTTGGAGAATGTCTGGGGAAATCTGTCCTCCTTTCAAAAAAACAAAATGTTTCTTGCTATGCAGTTTTGGAAAAAAATCATGAGAACATGACCTGCCTGTATCCTGACTCTGTTGCATAAGAAACAAGAAAGCGAGCCGCGTCTCTGTTTTTTGCATCAGTCACGGCTTGGGGAGCGTGGCCGTAGCAGGAGGGCATAGAAGTTGCTCTGTGCACGGCTGCATGTGGTGAGGAAAAGCACGGAGCATTGCACAGCTGGGACGAGGGTGTTGGGGCTGCAGTGAGTTCATGCACGCCTTCAGGGCACAACATGAGAGCCCAGGCTGCCTGGCCCTTGCTCGAAGCTTGTCCATCTAGAGGGCAAGGGGTTTGTCCGTGCAAGGCCGCGGGATGCCCGTGGGCGCTCAGCCTTGTTTGCTGTTGCAGGTTTTCCCGGGAAACGTGGATTACGGCATGATGCAGACCAACATGTTCAACCCTCCCATCACAGCCCAGTTCATCCGCATCTACCCCGTGATGTGTCGCCGGGCCTGCACCCTCCGCTTCGAGCTTATCGGCTGTGAGATGAACGGTAAATGCCGCGGCGGCTGTGCCACCGCCGGGGGCTGTCCCCTCCCCAGGGATCGGGGCTCAGGCACTGCGTGTGAAAAGGCCAGACCTTCTGCTGAGAGGTGGCAACACAAGTGTCACCCACCTGGGGCTGATGCTGTGGCCAGGGGAGTCCAGGTGACACAGAATGGGGTATCCCCCTGTAACCAGCTCTGATCCCTGGGGTAGGGGATTTTCCCCTGGGCAGGCTGGTAGTTTTTCTCATTGCATCTGGTGGTGGCTGGGAATGTGCACGGGTGCTTTTGGGGAGAGCAGGCTGTTAATCCCCCCAGCTCGCCCTGCTAATGCCTCCCCAGGCCATCCCTGATCGGGGCGAGGGCTTTTCACTCTGCTCCCACCCCCATCCGAGCCGTGGAGCCACTGCTGGAGAGCTTGAAAAAATCCCAAGGATCAAAGTCCTCCGGGCAACATGAGTGATGATTAGTGTGAGCCCTGGGGCTTTCCCCATCCCTTGCTGCATTCCTGCCTGGTGTGTCCCAGGCAGCGCCTGGCACAGGAGCCCCCGGCGCTCTGTTGGGCGTGTGGGATGCCAGCTCCCAGGAAAGCGCTGGGATTTGTGGGAAGACCTGCCGGGAGCTGAACACATCCAAGCCAGAACAGGCGCGAGCTTGGGCCGCATCCTGCTGCTGCTGGAAGCACAGTGACATCGGCTGGGGAGGTCCCCTCATTGCACGCTGCTCCCGTGCCAGCAGGACCTGCTGGAGCGCCGCTCGCTTCTGCAAACCACGTGCTGAGCCTCCTCTTCCCTCCCACAGCCTGTGCTGAAAGGGCGTCCCCTTTGGCAAGCCGGCTCCGAGCTTGGGAATGGTGTTTCCCGGTCTGTTCTGGGGCTCGGGTTTGGGAACGTTGTTTCCTCGTCCGGAGCTGTGTGATGGGGCCGTTGGTGCCGTCCCTGCAGCAGGAGGCACTGTGAGGCCAGGAATAGCTTGTGAGAAAAACACCGGCTCCTCAGTGGAGTGGCCAGCAGTCCGGGAATGTCCTGCACCTCTCCAGGTCCCGTTGCTGACCTCTTGGAAGTGATGCGCATCCATTTCGGGATATCAGGGAGGGGGCTGGAGGATGTGTGGGTGGGGGGTGACGGTGCTGTGGCCTCTTTCCCTTTCACTGTGTGTGTAAACCGTTGTGTTACAGTGTATTTCAACACGGCAGGTTGCTCGGAGCCCCTGGGCATGAAATCCCGCCTGATCTCTGACCAGCAGATCACGGCCTCCAGCGTCTTCAAGACGTGGGGCATCGACGCCTTTACGTGGCACCCGCACTACGCCCGCCTGGACAAGACGGGCAAAACCAACGCGTGGACGGCGCTCAGCAACGGCCCGTCCGAGTGGCTGCAGGTGGGTGCCGGTGTCCCGGCGTGCCGCGCTCCGGGCACGTCCCCGCTGCCTCCGCGGACGCCCCGGGTGTGCGGAGGTTGCAGCCTTGTGGTTGGCAAGCGGCTCTGCAAATGCCCTTCCCCAGCGGGAATTGCAGGGGATTCCCTAGATTTGGGAGCCCGTTCTGCTCATGCTTTTCTTTCCTCCCGTTCCCCATCCCTCTCCGTGCTGTGCCAGCTCAGAGGGGTGTGGGATTGTGCAGGGAGCGAGCTCAGGGGACTGCCCTGGCTAAACGCCGGCCGTAGCGCACTTTGCCGTGGTGGTTTTTCCTGCCAGGTGTTTTCTTTTGCCCCAATCAGTCCCACAGCTGCTGCTTCCCACTGACGTGACACCCATTTGTGGGGTACCTGGAGGCTGCACCCCTGGCTCTATGGGAACCCCCCCTTTGGGGGTCACTGTCCCAGACCCGTGCCAAGGACACAAGTCCTTTGGCTGCCCAGAACACCGCGTTTCTGTTTTGCAGGAAAAAAAAATCAGTTTTGTGTTTTTCTCCCTAGTCTGGAATGGAAACAAATAGTTTTGAAATTTCCTTCTCAATTTCCTTTCCTCCCCTGTTTTTATACTTTTCACATGATTTCATGACATAATAGGACAAAGCAGTTCAGTTATTTGTCCCACTTTTTATTTTATTTGGGAAATGATTAAAAGCAGCTGCTCCTTGGCCCTAAATAAACCATCTTATCAAAACATATCCTCATGGGGTCATGATGACACAGGGGGTCAGGCTGTTGCATGGGAGTCCATGTGCTTGTGTATGTGTGTATACGTGTAGATGTATATGTATGTATAAATACATATATACACATGCATATATAGCTAGTACTGCCCGCAATGAACATAGAATAGAAACTAAAATAAGGAGACTTTCGGGACATTTGCTATGTTATCCTGCAACACACCAGTAGCAATAGTGCAGCGTGGCAGGGCAAGGAGCAAAATAAATATAATGGAAACCATCTCAGCTCTAACCCACATGCCAGACTGTGTC
The DNA here is from genome assembly GCF_059628265.1 of Tinamus guttatus. Taxonomy (NCBI): domain Eukaryota; kingdom Metazoa; phylum Chordata; class Aves; order Tinamiformes; family Tinamidae; genus Tinamus; species Tinamus guttatus. The sequence goes on along the minus strand of NW_028288538.1, from coordinate 7,504,755 downwards.
AATGTGCATATTTTCCCAGCCAGAATCATTTCCCTTTAGCAATGCATTTCCTCTGGGAGTCCTGTATTTTGAATGGAGATGTTTTCCTGTCGTTCCCACATTGACATTTTCAGCGAAAGGGGCTCTGGGGGCGCGCGGGGCGCAGGGCCCTTCCCGAGGCAGCAGCCTCGTGCTGCCCTCGTTGGTGCAGAACGTCTCCTTTCTGCTGCTCTGACTCGGGCTGCTTGGAGGGCTGCTGCGAGTGCTAAAGGGGCGAATGTCTCCTTGCTGTCATGTTTTATCAGCCCCTGCGCCTGCAGGGGATGCTCGCAGGGTGCTCCGGGCTGGCAAGGTGGTGGGGAGAGCAGGGGCTTCAGCTCTGCGAGCCGTCACGGGGAGGCCTCTGGCTGCCAGGAGCCCGGCCATCCTGCGGTGCCGTTGGCTACGGGTCTTTTCTCTCCGCCAGATCGACCTCAGGGACCAGAAGAAGGTGACGGGCATCGTCACGCAAGGCGCCCGCGACTTTGGCCACATCCAGTACGTGGCAGCCTACAAGGTGGCCTACAGTGACAACGGCACCTCCTGGACCCTGTACAGGGACAGCCAGACCAACAGCACCAAGGTGTGCAGGGAAGGGCATCCGGGGCTCATGCGGGGGTCCCGGCTGGTGCATGGGGAAGGGGCTTGCGGGGTCCCGGCTGACACCGGCCTCTCCACAGATCTTCCACGGCAACAGCGACAACTACTCGCACAAGAAGAACGTGTTCGACGTGCCCTTCTACGCGCGCTTCGTGCGCATCCTGCCCGTGGCCTGGCACAACCGCATCACGCTGCGCGTGGAGCTGCTCGGCTGCGACGAGTAGGCGCGCGCGGCGGCACCGCACCGGGACGGCTGCTCCCCGCCGCCCGCCCGCCCCCTGCCCGCCCCACGCGCCCCAACGCAGCCTCCGGCCCCGCAGCCTCGCTCGGCTCCGGGACCAGCGCGGAGGGCGGCCCCGGGTGGCCTTGGCGGCAGCTGCGGACAGGACGGGGCTGCGCGCGACGGTGGCAGCACTGCACTTTACAGGCCCGTCCCAGGTGGGGGACAGCGGCGCCTCCTGCCCTGTCGCCCCCAAGAGCCCTTCTTGCAAACAGGCCTTCGGTGCCTCCCCCTTTTTGCTTCTGCTTCCCGCAGCGAGGCCGGGGCGGGTGGCCCTGGCTGCTGTGGGGCTGCTGGGGCAGGTGACCGGTGCCCGCGGTCTCCGCCATCCTTCCTGTCCCCAGCGGGGCTGCAAGCAGGGGCCTCGCAGCAGTGTCCCCAGCCCCCTTCCCAGGCGCCGGCCCCCACAGCGTCAGCCCTGCATAGTGCCAGGGGAGTGATGAGAGGGGCTGCGGATGCCGCGCGGCGCCAGCGGGGCCGGGCCTCACCGCGGCGGCTCCGGGCGCTTCTGCTGCTCCGGCTTTTCTGCAGCTGGGAGCCCGTCCCAGCTCCCACGGGCACCCAACGTGGCTGCACGTGCAGGGATCCAGGTGCGGATGGAGACGCTTGCCGCAGGGTACCCTGGATGTCCTAGCGGGATGGGGGATTCCAGCCCCACGCAGTCCCTGCGGCTCAGTCCTGCCCTTCCCTTCCTGCCATCACAAACGGCCCGGGTTGTAGTTCTGAGGTGGGGCTTGGAAACGTTATTTTTCCCTTATTTTCCTACCTTTTTTGAAGCAGATGCTGCCTGTTGCCTTTCCTGGCTGCTGGCATCGGTTCCTCCACGTTGCCGCCAGCTATCCCCACCTTCCTGCAATGGGGGTGGTGAAAGGGTGGTCCTGTGCTGCCGGCTGCAAGGAAAGGGGCAGCTCTGTGACCAGGGGGTGCAGAGAAAAGCCTGGAAAAGCAGGGAAGGGACCTAACTGCAGCAGGCAGAGTCCCGTCGCCGGTCCTTTCTGTAACCTGACTTCTTTTTCTCGGTGCATGGCGGGGAGCCTCTCGCGATGCTTGAGCAGCTGGGAGTAGTGGTAGGAGACCTGGGGCCCATGTCCCCCGGTGGTCCCGTGCGCTGGGGCTTGTGCCCCGTCTCTGGCCAAGGGCAGCGCCGGCGGTGACGCTTTTCCCCCCTCGGACTTTCTGGGATGCGAAGTGTCCGTGGAGATGGGCCGGCGGCAGGTCTGCTTGGGAGACCGGGACGTCGGGGGCGGCGTGACCCCGAGCCGGGGTGTCTCTGACAGTATTAAACCCAGCTGAAATCTGGGGCTGCGTTGTGCTCCTGGCTCCATCCCTGCCACGCGCCGACCCTGGGGACAGCAGGTTCTCCAAAGAGCCCGGTCCTTGCAGCCCTTCTCCAAGACTTATTTCGGGGCTGCCCCCTTCCCTGGCCAGCTCCCTGGGACCTCCTGAAGCCCTGGTGGGAGCACCGGGGCTAGGGAGGAATGGGGCTGGTGGGTGACAAATGGACCTGTGGCCAAGTGGAGAGGTGCAGCTGGCTCTGTTCCCATCCAGACGTGCCGGCCTTATCGGGGGAAGCTGAAGCAGAGATAAAAGCAACTTGCTCAGCGTCAAGCCGGCCGAGCCCCAGGGCTCCTGCACAAGGGACACGTCCCCATGGCTGTGGCTTCTGCCTGTCCTTGTCACCTCCTTCATGGGCAACCTCCCCAGGTGCCTCCGTGGCAGGAGTGGGAGAGGGGCAGGCCCAGGAGCCCTTCCCTTTCCTGCACCCATTTCCTTATGGAAAGGTGAGGGCTGGGGCGCTCTTTGTAGTGCGGAGCCTCTCGCTGCTTGGCCGCATCCCTCGGAAGCTCTTCCTGGAAGTGGCCACGGGATAGGGGTGCAGGAAGCCCTATCGTGGCGGCACCCCCGCTGCTGTGGGAGCCCAGGACTGCTCCCTGGGAAGCAGCTGCAGGAAGAGCATCCTCTTGCCTCCCAGGAAACCCGTGCACCTTCCAGCCGCCCTTCCCCAGGGACCGGCCTTCCCCTCCCCGAGTTTAGCCCGAAGAGAGGGGCTCCGGCCGGAATCACGGAAAGGCTCAGAAGCTGGTCCTGGGCACCCCAGCGAGAGCGGCGGCTGCACAAGGACCGGCACCGAGCACAGACCGGCGCCAGGCTCCATCCCTGTGCCCGGCCCAGCCAGCTGCGTTTCCTCCCGGGGCCAGGCCTGGCCAGCAGTGCTGGAGCACAGGGCTCCACGCAGCTTTTTCCTCGGCTCTCAAACGATGGAGCAGCTGCCTCGGTGCCAGGCCAAGGTGCAGTGAGGTCCAACAGGGCCATGTTGCAGAGCCAGGCATGGGGTGGGAAACGTCCGGGCCGGCCGGCACATGCAGCGGCTGCGACATCGGCTGCAGGGGCCTGCGCCATGGCCAGCGGTGCCCAACGCGTCCTGCTCCGCCACCCCGCTGGGAGCAGCCAGCGTGACCGGCGCCGGGAGATGTAATCGCGGCGCGCTGAGGGCTGCGGAGCAGCGTGCTCCGGCGATGAAAGCGGGCGGCGCGCCGGGCCGGAACGCACCCGAGCCCAGCAGCATCCCGGCAGGCAGCGCATGCACCCAGAGCCACCCCGAGCGCGGCGGTGGGAGCCCACAGCTGGTTTGATTCCCTCTGATATTTTATTCCATGACTCACTGCAGAGGGAAATTGGTGATGTGAGACCCAGGTCCTGCAGTCGTCCCCGACCGGGCTTCCCACGGCGCGCGGAGCCGGCCAGGCTGGGCTGGCAGATAAGTGCCCTTCCGCGCTGGGGGCTGCTGGCCTCTCGCTATCGGTCTGGCGGAGGGGCTGCAATCCGGCCCCTGCTCCCTGAACCCTGCTCGCTTGTTCCAGGGCAGGCCCTGCGGCGGCTCCTGGCTGTTCCCTTTGGGAAGGGCTCCCGCAGGCCCATCCGCCCTGGAAGCAGCTGTCTGCTCTGGCAGCCGCTGGCACGCTCAGCCAGCCCGGCGGTGGGGATGGCGGGGAGAGTGAGGGGTTTATTTTTGCACCGGTTGTTTTCTTTCCGGTTCGACACCATCCTGCGCAGCGGCTGGAGCCAGGTCCGGGCCCCAGTGCCTCATTTCCGTGCGGGAAACAACAAAGTGGTGGCTGGCCTGGGCTGACAGTGGGGCATGGGGTCAGGGCACAGGCTGCTGGTTGGTTCCTCTGTGCCCCCGGCCTTGTGGGTGTCTTCGGACCCTTCCTGAGAGCCCAAACTGGAGCTTTCGGAGCCGCTATGCACCAGGGCTGCATGTCCCCATGTGCCACTGGGCGCTGGTGTGATGCACATGTCACCGTGCTGAGAAGTGGGTACCGCAGTGGCCGTGTTGCCCCTGGCTTCTATGCCCCGTGGCTGCAAAATCAGCTCTCAGCCGCCCTCTCCCAGCTCCGCTTTGTTTTCTCAGCCTCTCCCAGCTCCGCTTTGTCTTCCTGGCCTTGCGCCGGGCTCCGGAGGTGCCTCCGCGGGCAGCCCAGCAGCATCGCGGGCGCCTCCGCGCGGGGCTCCCGGCAGCCCCGACGGGGCGGCCCAGCGAGTCCCCGCGGAGCCGGGGCCGGCGGGCGCCGCGGCCGCCGCCCGTTGCGGGAGAGGCGCGAGGGCGGCGCGGGGGCCGGGGCGGCGGGCCCGGGGCGCCCCCCCCGCGGCGGGCAGGGAGCGGGGGGGTGGGAAAGGGGCGCGTTGCCCTTTAAGAGGCCGTCCCGGCGCCGCTTCCTCCCGCCCCGCGAGCCGCGGCCGAGCCGCAGCTGCCGAGCGCGCCCGCCGCCCGCCGCCGCGCGTGAGTCCGGGGGGCGCCCGGGCCGGGCGGGGAGGGGGCGACCCCGCGCTCTCCGCCGCCCGCGCTCTCCGCGGCCCACGCGGTTCTCCCGTCCTCTCCGCCCCTCCGGAGCGGCGTCCAGGGCACGCGGGTCCCGCGGATGCTCGTGGGGGCGGCGCGGGATGGGGGTCCCGGCGGCGGCCGAGGGGCGTCGAGGCGGGTGCGCAGCGCGGGCGGCGCCGGCGCCCACGTGCGGACACGGGGCGTCGAGGCGCGCGGCGCGTCCCCGTGCCCGGTACCGCGCGGCGTGTCCCGGTACCGCGCTCGCTGCCCGAGGGCTTCGAAGCGCCGGTCTCGGCTGCGCCCCGGGACCGGGGTGCGGCGGCGCCGGGCTGGGGACCGAGCGTCCCCGCGCGCCCCTCGCGGACCCAGCGCGAGGGCCGCGTCCCCCGGCGTGGGCGGCCCCGCGTCCCCTCGCCCGCAGCAGCCCCGAGGCCGTGTCCGAGCGGGGGCCGCGATGTCACAGCGCGCCCGGGGGCGCGGGGGGCTGCGGGCGCCCCCCCTGCCGGCTCCGGGGGGCCCTGCAAGGCGCGCGCTCCCGCCGCGCGCTCCCGCCGCGCGCCCCCGGGTGCTGCGGCGTCCCCAGCGCGAGGGCCCCGCGCTGCGCGGGGGAGCGATGCCGGGGGGCTGCTCCGAGCCCTCGCCGGTCACCGTGGGGCTCTGCGGGACCCCCGGACACAGGGACAAGCTGCGGCCCCGCATCCTTCCCTGCTCTCCTTCGTGCTGTGCTGCTGCTGCCTTAAGCTGCGCTCGTGGCACGCGCCAGGTCCCACTGCCTCTGCCCCCTGCACCCTCCTCTGTGGGGTCCTCCCTGTGTTCCCTGCTCAGAGGACACCCTGCTATCCTGTGGGAACAGGATCCCTGCAGCTCCCCCATTGCTCCCTGTTCCAGGTTGCCTCCCTTCTCCTTGCTCCCTAAGCCCCAGCCTCATTCCCTCCTTGCAGCCTGGAACAGCCGTGTGAGCAGGGGACACCCCGAGGCACTGTCACCCACTTAGCAGAGCCACCAGCGAAGGTCCTGTCGAGCCGGGCTGGGGGTCGGGCGCACGGAGTGGCCGTGTTTGCCGGTGAGGATGAGGAAGGAATGAGGCAGGCGGGGGAGGCACCGCCTGGCCGGGTCTGGCGCCAGGACCCTGCTCTGTCCCCCTTCCCCAGCGGTCATGATGCTACACTGGGTGCTCCCAAGCCTCTCCCTTATTGCTGCCAGCGTGGCGGGATGGGGAGCGCTGGGGCGTTTCGGGGCTGATCTTGCAGCGCGGTTGGTGACCGGGATGGGGCAAGATGGGGGTGTTACCACCTTCAGCCTGGACATTAACGCAGGTTTGGCCGCCCGCAGCCCGGGCCGGGGCCGGACCCTCGCTGCCCCGCGATGCTCCTGCTCCTGCTGCTCCTCGGGGCCACCCTGCTGCGCCCCAGCGGCAGCTCCTACCAGCACCCCTTCTACAACGGCTTCTACTACAACCACGTCATGAACGACAAGGGCGACGGCCATGAGAACGGTACAGCAGGGCCTGGCAGGGGCGAGGGGCACCGCGAGGTGGCACCAGGGGCTCAGTGTCCTCCCGGGCAGGAGACTGGGGCTAGGAGGAGCCGAAGCGGGGGACGCTGCTAGCCCCGGGGTGCCCAACCTGCCCATCGCCACCCTTCCCTCCCTGTCCCCAGTGGTTTACTTCAGTGTGGCCAAACTGATGGTGGAGACCCCCAAAGACCCTGTCTACAGCTCCAGTGGCGCCAATGTCACCCTGCCCTGCCACTACCACTACGAGCCTGAGCAGGAGGCCAAGAGCAAGATCCGCATCAAGTGGTCCAAGCTGCGCGATGACTACACCAAGGAGCAGGATGTGCTGGTGGCCATCGGCAAGACCCAAGTGGCCTTCGGGGACTTCAAGGGCCGCGCGAGCTTGCGGCGGAACGGCCGGCGCGAGGCCTCGCTCGTGGTGAGCGACCTGCGCCTGCAGGACGGCGGCAAGTACCGCTGCGAGGTGATCGACGGGCTGGAGGACGAGAGCAACGTGGTGGAGCTGCGGCTGCAAGGTGGGACATGGCGGGGACGGTGCTGCCACCCACCGCCGCTGCAGTCCCGGTGCAGGCACTGCGGCGGGGAGCAGGGCCGGGGCCCCCCTTTGCAGGGCAGTTTTCCTGCCGCCGGCTCCTCTGGGCACTGCCTGAGCTGCTGCTGCTGGTCAGGAGGCCCTGGCTCTGCTGCCAGGTTTGGTGGTGGGGGAGCATCCTCGTCTGGTGCCCCTGCCCACCCTGGGGCCCTGCGGCTTGTCCCTGCTGCTCCCTGTGCTCCACATGTGCCCATGGTGGTGGTTCTGGGGCCCTCTTAGCATAGCCTGGACATCCCCATGTGTCCCCAGGATGGTGGTCCCCACATCATGGTGTGGTCCATGTGTCCCTAGGACCGCTGTCTCCGTGTCCTTAGGCCGATGGTCTCCCCATGGTGGCAATCCTTACGCACATGGTCTGTGCGTTCCCCTGTGCAGCGGTGTGTGCTTCCTGATCCGTGGTGGCACTCGTGCGTCCCCAGGACTGTGTGTCCCTGTGCCACCAGATGTCGCTGGCAACTCGCCGTTGGCGGCTCCGGCACCTGGAGCCGATGCCGACATGCGAGTCTGGAGGCTGCTCCCTCCTGGGGACCTTGGGGCCCATCTCCTGCCCCAGCAGCAGGAATCTGGGATGGGTCGGTGGCCCCGCGGTGGGACTGGCCGTCCCGGCTGCAGGCAGGGGAGCGCAGATCCCTCGGTGCCGCCTCAGCCGCCCCTGTGCCCCTCCGCAGGCATCGTGTTCCCCTACCAGCCGCGGCGCGGGCAGTACCAGCTCAACTTCGCCGAGGCCGAGCGCGCCTGCCGGGAGCAGGGCGCCGTGGTGGCCTCCTTCAGCCAGCTGCTGCAGGCCTGGCGCGAGGGGCTGGACTGGTGCAACGCGGGCTGGCTGGCGGACGGCACGGTGCACTACCCCATCCGCCAGCCCCGCGCGCACTGCGGCGGCCTGCACCTCGCCCCCGGCATCCGCAGCTACGGCCAGCGCCACCGCCACCTGCACCGCTTCGACGTCTTCTGCTTCTCCTCCGCGCTCAGAGGTGGGTCCCATCCCTTGCTGCCCTTAGGGGATCATCTCGCCCATGTGAGGATGCTCCGGATGACGCTCTGGGCTGAGTGCTCCATGCCTGAAGTTCCGCTCTCCCTCCTAGGAGAGATTTTCTACCTGGAGCGCCCGGCCGGGATGACGCTGGAGGAGGGCAGGCAGGCGTGCCAGGCTGCGGGCGCCGAGGTGGCACGCGTGGGGCAGCTCTACTCCGCCTGGAAGTTCCTGGGGCTGGACCGCTGCGACGCCGGCTGGCTGGCGGACGGCAGCGTCCGCTACCCCATCGCCAAGCCCAGGGCCAACTGCGGCCCCGGTGAGCCCGGCGTCCGCAGCTTCGGCTTCCCCACCGCGGGCCGCTTCGGAGTCTTCTGCTACAAGGAGAGATAAGGAGCTGCTGGCGCCTGCTCGGCTGGAGGATGTCTCAGTCAGGTGTTTCCCGGGACGGTTTCTGGGGTATTCGGGAGGGGACGTGTGTTTGGGTGGGAAGGGTGACTTTTTTATTTTATTTTTTTTTATTGCTTTACGTTTTCACACTTCTCAAACGCTGCAGGGCCCTGGGCTGGGGCCTGTCGCTCAGCAGCCCCGTGGTACCCGGGGAGCGGGGCTGCCCGTGCAGCAGGGCTGGGTATGAGCCCGTGACACCGGCAGTGCCGGTGCCTGGCCCCGTTATGGGCACAAGGACGATTGCCCCGTTGCCCATGTGGGCACGGCGGCTTGTGGGCTATTCCCACCCTCGCCCCTTCGGCCACCTCCACCCCCTGGGGCTGGTGGCTCTGTCCCCACCTGCCCAAGCCCCTGTCCCCAGGCCTGGGGGCTCCCAGCCCCATTGCTGCCCCTAGCAGCCTCCCGGAGCTCGTGGGGTGCAGCAAGGTGCACCCGGATTTGGACTTGTGGGCACCGGCACATCCCCGCCATCCCGGTGCCGCTGCAGGATGTGCCGGCCGTGGCGGGAGCCCCCGGTGCCCTCTTCCCCATGCACCCTCCCTGGGTGCCCCTCAACACTGGTGCCTTGTTCAAGAGTGTGGTTATGAGAAGATATATTTTCCTGGACCTCTTCTAATAAAATGTTGGAGAAAGGCCTCGAGCCATTGGGCTGTGTCCCCATTTCTGTTCTGGTGCAAGAGCCCCATCTGCACCCATAAGGACTGCAGAGTGGGAACAGGTTGGAGATTCCTGGCCCTATGCCAGGGTTGGCCAAGGTCCCCTCTGCTGGGGCCACCCATTAACTGGGAAACCAAAAGCAGGTGCTCGGTGGCCCTGTGTTTGGGCGCTGCTTCCCAGAGGGGTGCCAGGGCATTGGGGACCAGGGGGCCATGGGGCAGGGAGGGTTCCCGCTGTCCCCCAGTGGCCATCAGCCCCCTGAGAGCCATGTCCTACCCCAGGGTGCTTCCCAGGTGCTGGAATCTTGGGGAAACCCCCAGACACCTCCGGCAGCACCTCTGGGTGCTTCGCTGAGCCCAGGCTGGATGCTCCTGCCCCCCACAAGGTTGCACATCTCCTGTGCTTCCCCAAAGAACATCAAAAAGAGAGAAAAAAGTGACCGTTCCGATTTCACTCTCTTTATTATTTATCATTCTTTCAAAATAGGATATGTTCAAAAATATAAATAGGTGCAGGGAACGCTGGTGCCCCGCACGGTCCCCTGGAAAGAGCACGTCGTCCCGGGCCGGGCGCTGCGGCGCGGGGCGGCGGGGAGAGCCGGGCGGCCCCGGGTTTCGCCGCCCCGCTCGTCCCTCCTCCCCAGCTCCGTCGCTCTCAGCCCGCCGCCCTCCTGCGCCTCCTCTACATTCACTGCCCCGCTGCCCGACCGCCCCGACGCGCTGCAGCGGGAGGAGGATTCTGGAGAAAAACAATAAAATAAGCCCCAAAAGGTGCTGTCCACCCCCGAGATTAAATAACAGAAATAATTACATTGTTCATGGATAAAATCAGGAAAAAATAATCATCTTTATTATTTAACTTAACCCCCTGCCCTCTGCAAACCCACCCCCCTCCCTGTCCCCAGAGGCACAAAGATAATTGGAACCGGACGGTTAGTAAAAATGCTGAATTCTAATTTGCTTTGCTTTGGTGCTTGGAAAAAAAAAACAGTATTTTTTTTATATATATACACAAAGGTGGGTTTTCTTTAATATAATTTTTTTTCCTTATATGACAAAAAAAGCAACAAGAAGAAGAAGAAATTGACTCTGTTAATATAACTGTTCTGTAAATCTCTCTGTCTGTCTGTCTGTCCCCCTCTCTCTTTCCCCCCTCTGTGTCTCTCTGGCCCCGCTCTAATGGGGGGGCGCGTGCTGGGCTCTGCCGCTGGGTCTCGACCGAGTCCTGGGGCTCCTCTTGTATAGTCGACGCTGGAAGCTGGAGGCTGCGGGAGAGGCACGAGAAGAAAAGGCACCTTGTTAGTGGCAGGAGGGCACAGAGCCCCTGCTTGTCCCGGCCCGGCTGGCGCCCGGCCTCGGCTCCCTGCAAAACCGCGGGGACGGCTGCGGGGAGCACGGCGCCAGCCCGTGCACAATCGCGCCTTCTCTCGCGCTGCTGGGATCCCCCATTTTTTTCCACTTTTTTCTTATTTTTTTCCCAGAGCGCTTTGCAAGGGCCCCTCTCATGTTTCCCTAGCGTGCCCGCCTGCCCCCTGCCCTGGGACGTCCCACGCGCGGCACTGCCCGCGCCGGCTCTGCCGCCCCTTCCCTGCGGCTCCCATGGGCCGAGGGGCCCTGCTCCGAAGGGGGATGCAGGGGATGGGGGCCTGGCTCGGCCTTTGCTGCCCTGCTGCACTTCTGCTACCTGGTATTGTTCCTGTGCATCACTAGAAGGCATCTGATGGATGCCACAAAAGCTTGGGAATGGCCCAAGGCCCTTGTGATCCCTGCTGTGACCGCGCTGGGACAGGGCCCGTCGCAGAGCCCAGGAGCCGGCAGCTCCATCCCCACAGCGGCCGCCTCTGGCGCCTCCTCCATCCCTCCTTCTGCCCAGCTCTTCCCAGCTCAGAGCTCCCTCCCCTGTCAGCACCAGCCTCTTCTGGCTGCGGGACCGTTAATCCAGCTGGAATTGCCCAGCTGGACCAGGAGCTGGCAAGGAGGCTGATGACACTTGACAGATGCGACTCGGCCCAGGCACGCCAAATTACTGGGAAGCTGTGGGGCCGGAGCCGGGTGTAGGCAGGCCTGGGAATGGGCTGGGACGCCTCGCCCGGCGGCCTGGCTGCTCTGGCTGGAGGCCTCGCTGGAGGAGGGTCAGGAGTCCAGCGGCAGCTCCCAGGTTAACTCTTCCTGGGGGTTTCTGTCTGCTCCGCCGCTCGCCGGGGCAGCGGAGCAGGCAGGAGCGGCAGGGCTGAGGGGGAGCTGCATGGCCCCCTCCCTCCTATCCTTTCTGTATCCTGCAGGCAGTGCCAAAACTCACCATTTCAGAAACTGCTGCTTTTTTGCTTCTTCACCTGTCCTGAGCCCCTGTTGAGCCCTTTACTGCCCTTCCCGCTCCTGGTGCTGCACCGGCCCGGCCTCCATGGGGAGCCCTTGTCAACCCCCACAGGGGTTGGCAGCAGACCCCAACATCTTGGCTCTGCTCCCTGTCACTGACTGCACTGCCTGGCTCTCCAGCAGGTCCCAGACTCGCCCACAGGCACCAGCTCCATCTCAGGGGAGCTTCGAGCAAGGCCAAGGACGGGACTTTCCTCTCCTGCCTGGCTCATCTCTAACTTGCGCCCTAAGGAGCCCGGGTGGTGCAGGGTGGCTGGGACCCTCCCTGCCGCACTGCGCTGGCTCCCATGCTCGGGTGATTTGTTCCACCCTCATTCCAAGCTCCTCCTCCCAGATGCACAGATGCCTCAGTCCTAAACCTCCTCAAGCCAGGAAAACTGGGTGGGGGGAAGGATTTGGGAACTGCCATCCCTTTGTAGAGCTCTCCTGAGTCCAAACATCTGCTTGGGCTGCAGGATTTCCTGCCTCAGGCTGCACTGAGTTTTCTCCTTCCCCATCCCGAACACAGCGCCACGACCCTGGCTGGTGCCGATGTGGGAATGTGGAAACGTGGGAATGTGGAAACGGAGGGGCTGAGACGTACGTTTTATGCAGGATATCCGTGGCTCCTCCCACTGCCCATTGGGCTGGCACCGAATCGTGGGCACGTGGCGCTGGATGTAGCCGTGGCTGCACTGGTACCGCACCAGGGAGTTTATTTCGTAGCGCTCCTTCTTCCTGCCGAAGGTCCGGGCGTTCTCCACCACGGGGGGGTCCCCACAGGCCACTGTGGGAGACAGGCAAAGGCACGGAGAGCGTGAAGGTCCTGCTCGATGGAGCCCAGCACCTCCTGCCCGGTCCTGCCGCCGCGGCGGGCCCAGGAGTCCGGGCACCGGGACGGCCGCCCGCAGCCCTGGGAGCGCAGGGAGCCACCGGGCAGCAGGACAGGGCTGCTTGCGGGGCATGGGCTTTATCTCAGGCTCAGCGGCTCCCTCCAGAAGGAAACAGTGACTACAAAGGGTGTAGATGTGAGAGCTGATGACAGGAGAAACATTTTCGCTCCCTTAGGAGCTGGGCAAGGAGCGAGCAGATTTTGCTGGGAGAGGGTTGGGAGGGGAGGGGACTGCTGTTTCACAGCAGGCAAGCGTGGGCAGTGCCAATTTGCACATCTGCGGGAGGATTCCCTGCCTCTGGAGCAGCCAGCGTGTGCACCGGGAAGGCAGGAGCTGATGTGTCTGCCTTGCTCTCCACCACTGCGGACACGACAGCCCGCTCTTGGCAACTTGTGTTACTTATTTGCAAGATTTCAGAGGCCTTTTTCCCAGAGACTTAGACAAACTTTAACACTAATTCCACATCCTTATGTGTAGTGACAAATACACATTGTCTTTGCTCCCCATAATAATTCTCCTGCGCAGAAATTGAACTTCCAGTGAGGACAACTGAGGGAAGACGGAGATTTGTGAGCCCTGCTGGGGTCAGAGCACAGGCTAACACACCAAACACCTCCATGTAGGCTGTAAAACCCCACTGCTTCTGGGACTTGTCACCAGCAAGCTGCTGCCTATGTGCACGGAGTATTTGCCCAAAGAGAGCAACACCTCTTGGAGACCAAAGCTGGCTGCTTGCGTGCTCCAGCCCTGGAGCTGGTGCCTGGGCCTAGGCTGGCTCCCCCCAACTCTGCTTTGCTTGAGCCGGGCTCACCTGTTCCTTTCTTGCACGTGAAAGGGAGATGGTAGTTGCACGGGACGTCGTTCCATTCGCCTTGCTCATGCCAGATCATTACAACGCAGTCTTCACCAGCAGCAAAGAAGTTATCGGGTTGATTGGGCCGCCAGTTCTCAAATTGCTGTCGAGAGAGAAAAGCCCTTCTCCTAAGACTGAGTCCTTCCCTCTCTCCTATTTCTCCCTCTTTCCCTGTTTCATGTCTCCTCCCGCCTCTTCTGCCCCCTCACCAGCATTTATTAACAGCAATGCAACTACCATTGTTATTTGTACTGTGATGATACCTGGCAGCTTAGCTACAGGTCAGGCCCTATTTTACTAGAGGCTGGAAAAACTGGGAGAAACCAAGAGCCCTTGGGTCCAGAGCGTTCTGAGTGGTTCCACTCAATACCTGATTCAAGCTCTCAGCACAGAACACGTGCAGTGCTGTCAGCAGCCTCTTTCCTTGCCCACACAGCTAACACAGCCTGCAAAGAGCCACATCCCCCTGCTTTCCGTGGTCCCAGGCTCAGCACCCCGTGCCCTTCCTCACCAGCGAGTGCCCGTCGGACCAGCGGAAGTCATTCTCAACGGTTCTGTCACTGAGCCCGATCCACTGGTAGTCCTGTGCGTGGTCTACATGGAACGGACAGGGAGAGACGAGTGAGAAAGAGCAGACCCACCTTGCCGTGGCTTCCACCCCTCAGCACCCCTCTCCCAGGATATCGCAGGGTCATTTCACTCCTTCACAGTCACTAGTCCTTTCTATCCACATATTTTTTTCCCTGTTATGCTGCTGCTTCATCTCTCTCCCTGCTAACTTTATTGTGATGACAAGATCTTTTATGCCATCTACACTGCCATGGGTCACTGGGTTTATAGCAAGTGAACATTTTGTGAACCACACTGGCTATGTGACGGGAGCACAGATCTGACCCAGTCATGAACAGGCCTTCTCCTGTTCTGAGGCCTAATAGTTCTTCCTCTCCCACACAAGGACAAGATGTCATTTGACAGGAAATATCTGAAAATTCACTGCATAATTGTGTTATTTTAGCCCCTTTAGTCTATCCACATACTTGCAGTTTGGTTGATTGACCCCTGCCCATCCTCACACCTTCAAGGCCACCCTCAACACTCACTGTTCACAAAGTCTTGCTCTTCTGGGGTGATGATACTGCTCAGGTGGGCTTGATGTTCTCGGCATCTGGTCTCTGCATCCACCCAAGTCTCCCTCTCTTCAAAGTGCCTGTAACAGTGGCCCTGGAACTTGGTCCAACCTTCCTCACAGTTTTCCAGGTCTGAAACACACAATGGAGGAATAAATAGGAGTTGGCTGCATGTGGCTGGAAGCATTCCAACTCACCTCTTAGCTGCTCACACACTCATGGCACAGAAGAACGACACATGGTCACATTCACTAAAAACCAAGCCCCAGTATCGGCTGTTACATCCTAGGGAAAATGATCAGAAGGCATCCAAGAAACACTCAGAGGGAGGAGGCTGCTTTGAAGACCATCTGTTTACAGTATGGTCATCAACACTATTGGAAAACTTGAGTGAGACAGACAGATTCCTAAGCAATTCAAACCCCAGGTGGTTTTCCAGGACTCTGTTTATGAGAGACTGACCCAAGCAACAACCCTTCTCTTCTAAACTCATGCTGTCTTGCAGAATTTTCTTGCTTCGGAAAGCAATCTTGAAACCTGAATTCAGATGTCCAGAACTGACACTCATGCTTTGCAATGCAGTTTTTTTTTCCTGCTGTTTGCATGTCACCCCTTGTTGTCACGGTCTGGGGAGGGAACAGAACATGGCACGAATCCTCAGCAGGACTTGCCTGGGAGAAAGTCCACTCTTTCCTACATGGCTATTGCTTAGGGGTAAATATGACAGGGATCATTTCTGAAAAGAATTGTGAAAAGCCTGTCCCTAGCAGTGACACTACTGTAGTGACAAGACGGACGGACTGACTATATGTATGGACAGCAGAGATCACTTACAGAGTCCCTGCTGTTCCTGGAGAGTGATAGATGTCAGAGAAGGCAAAATCTCACGGGAATAAAAATTTATATTCACCATTGAATGTAGGGTACTGGCTTTCCTAATCTCCTAGGTATGGGCCCTAGCTGCCATGAGGCCATTAATAATAGAAAAGAGGAAATTAAGTTTGGCTTGGACCAAACAAGGTCATAAGTAGCCATAGGATAGAAACACCTCATGTTCTATCTCAGGGATCTTTTGGCAAAGCAAAAGGTGGCATGAATGGGGAAATCAGGAGTTGATTAGGTTGCATCACTTAAGAGAACTGAAGAGAGCAAAACTCCAGCCCAGACAAGTCCAACAATTCACAGCCTTTTTCTTGTGGTCTCCGTTGTATGTTCGTATTGAAAGCAGAAAGAGATGTAAAGACAAAAAAGGGGAGGAGACAATATATGTTACTATTACTCATGTCAAGGTAAAGAAGGAATTGTAACCTTATTCTTCTTTTTTTTTTTTTTTTTTTTTTTAAGCAAGGCAGGAGAGCTTGCCCTCATTGCTAAACTGATAGAAGTGTGGGCTCTTATAAGCTTTAAGAAAAAAAAATACATATTTTTTCTTTACTTATAGAATGAAAAATAAATATTAGTGCAGGGCTAAGTATCTCATCTTGATGAAAAAAATAGGTCATTTCATACTTCCTCAAAGACAGACATTCCCTGCTGATTTTGCCACAAGAAGCCATGTTCAAGAGATGACAAAAATGTCATGCTGAGTCAAATTGGTGGGGATCCCTGGGGTGAATGAGGTTTCTTTCAGCTGCGTCTTCACAGAGTGAAACACAATCATTTTACATGGCTCAGTTCAAGCATCTTTTCACGAAATTCCAGTCTAGCAGAGAAAGTTTGCCTGCGGTGAAGATGTTCTTAGGCATACAGCTACTGCTACAGATGAACAGGAAGACCCTTTACCTGAAGAGATAGTGACCTCTGTGATGAACTTTACTGCACTCTACTCTGCTTCACTAGAGAAGCTTATAAAAAAAAAAAAAGAAAGAAAAAAAGGAAAAGTTAAAGAAGACTCCAGAAGCTCTTGCTTAGGATATGGTGCTGTGATGAACAAAATTATTAAAAAATATAAGCAAAACGCTCAAAGCTTTTCCCTACTGTGAGTATTTAAATCTGATGTTAGAGGTTAGCTTGCTGCGATGAAGGCATGACCGATGGGAGCACACGGGATCAGCTTTTTTTGGAGTGTAGGGTGAGAACAAGGTAATGCAGATGTTAGTAAGATTAGCTGAAGCCAAGGAGGCCGTACCGATCTCACACATGTCCCCTCCGTAGCTGGGAAGGCATAAGCATTTGAAAGAGTCGATGCCATCAACGCAGGTAGCTCCATTCAGACAGGGGCTTGAGTGGCACTCATCAATGTCTGCAAGAAATCAAGGGCTTCCATTAGGGCTCTGGGCAGAGAACTCCACCAACAGGAGAACTGGTTTCCTTGCTTGTTTAGAAGGACACGTCAGTAATCTGGGGAGAACTTGGGAGTGATTAAGGTCTTATTATAAAACCTACTGCCACTGCTGCTGCTGGAGGAATGAACACAAGAGACCTGACCCATCCTATGCGGAAGATGTTGTTCTGCCATTTGATGACTGAACACCCTCTGGAGATACCAAGACAACTTCAGCAGACACATTTCTTACATACTATCATTGACATCTGTGGTGTCTTTTCCTTTTTCACTGTCTCTTCCTGATGGATGAAATATGCAAACTTGTGTCTTGGCTTCCACCAGCTACATGCTGGAAGGAAGAGTGTGGGCTTCTCATAAGCGAGGGAAACATCCTGAAACAAAGCTTTATCTCTTGCTTGGAAACAGAGATCCTTACTATTTTTTTCTAACCACGATTCAGAAGAAAATCTAGGCAGAAGCCTCACCTAAAATAAGTTAAATGCAAGGGAGAATAAAAGTAGTTGCAAAGATGGTTCAAAGACCCTCAACCTTTGCTTCTTGAAGATGTTAGGATGGGCCATAGGAAACTATTTCTTGTCAAAGAATGATGGAGAGAAATGCCATTTTCTCCAGACCTGTCCTCACTATATGTTCTTTTACTTGTGAATCCTTCATGGAGAAGGAATCTTAACTTCCCATCTTGAGCAGGCTTTAAAAATCTTTCTGCATTTCCAGAGGTAAAAAGAGAAGTTGGAATGAGAAGAGTTAGGCCCTCAATTCTGCAGTGTTTCACCGCTTGCTAGCAGCACTGGCTTGGGTAGTAAATGCTGTTGTTTGGTAACACTTCTATCAGCTTTCATCTTGGGGCAGAAGGAGGGAAGCCAGGATGCTCTGAAGAGGACCACAACAAGCCAGTTCTTATCTACATACTGTAAAATCTAGCTCTTGCTGGAAATAATAGATATTTTCTTAGTATCTTTCTTACTTAAACCTACTCCTACTTATGGAGCTTTGGAATCAGAAGAAAAGTAATTTAGAATGAAAAGATTTCAGAGATGTTCACCTCAAGAAGTAAGGAACAATACTAAGGAAGAAACTGGAAACAAATCCATGCAGGTTAGGTTAGATCCTTTTGTGAAGAAATGCTTCTCTCTCAGAGTCTTGCAACAGTCTGGAAGAAACGTAAGGCTTTAAAAATGCTGACTAATACTCAGCGCTCCTGTGGATGGGTTAGTGAGAAAATATTCACAGATGATGAGAGTGCTGGTCATGGAAACACCCATACCAGAGCCAAGCAGCAATTCCTGTATTCTTCTGATTAGGGTATGTTCAGTCTGATATTGTTTCCCTGCAGAATAGCAGCCCAGCTGTTCAGCATTTCCAGAGACAGCAGAGCAGATACATGTTTTAACCTGGGTGAGCACCTAGTCACACAGTGGCCAACATCTGATATGTCAACAAAAAGTAGAAGTGTTCTGTAACAAGGCAAAGAAAAGATTCTTCTTGACCTTGGATAAGTCAGTTTGTGTTTTGGAGCATGAGGATTATCATCTTTATTCTAGGATGTATCACTATGAGAAATGCAATTAGTCCCCAGAGGGCTGATGAACCACTTATATCAACTTTGCAATCAGTTCTTCACAAGAAAAGAATTTTTTTTCCTCTGGATTGCACTTCTAAGTATTCACGAATACTTCCTGGATTATTATATTGACTGCAACGTGGAGGAAATTGCGATTGTGATACTAATAAACACCTTGAGACTTTCCAGAACAACAACAACAACAAAAAGGAAAGAAATAAAAATAGAAAAATAAGTGTCCTGATGGTTGATTGTAACGGTAGAGGTTTCCCGGGCTTCCCAACAGCAGTAGCAGCAGAAGTTCATACTGATTCCAGTGGGCTCCAGCTGAACAAGTAAGGAAAGGCTCTCCTTTGTCCATTAGTTTCCATGGAGTGGAAAGTACAACGCGGAAACAGAAACAAAGCACATAAAAGAGCTAAAACAGAATGTTTAGCAGGGCATAAGGAGTCTTCAGCCATCTTCGCCAACGTGGCCTAAAAATCGGTGCATCCAAGATCTCTTCTGGGATGCACGAGACCTGCTGTAAGTTGCCATTCCCAATCTTGGAGCAAGATGGAGCAGATACACACATGCAAGTTCATTGCCAAAATCTCCAGCTGGGAAATAACACTGGAACAGGATTTCCTTTTACAGATATTGTATATAATATGACTGCACATATTATATATACTCTAAAAATAAATCTCAGCATGTATATATGTTATATATGTGCCCATAGTATACATACATATTTATATAGAGCATGCAAAGAGAAAGGTTCTATACTTGAAGATACTGTTGGAAAAAAACAGACAACAAAGACAAGTGAGAGACAAACACGTTTTTCCCAGAAGTATGCTGAAAATGCCTGAAAATAAGACATTTTAAACACATTACGATCACAAATACCAAACTCTCCCTTCAGCCTATTGTTTTTTGGGGTTCTGACTGTGCCTCTGATTAGATGTAGGAATTGTTTCACGAAGCCAATTACAAGGAAACCGAAACACATCAGCCTGTTTGGAGGAAGTGTTGCTGACTCTGTCCTCCCAGAAAATGTGGGTCTTAGAGGACTCTCTAAACTCACTACAAGTGAGTTCTAAAGGTAAAACGAGAGGCAATGTTGCCACTGGAAGCCCTGGCAAGCAGGTTTGTGGGCATTTCTAGGATATCACATCACAGCCAGAGGATTTGCAGGAGGCGAGAACTCCAGTTAAAATAATACAAAGTCCCATCTATTGCTTAAGGCTTGGCTTTTCTCTTCTTAACATTTTAGATACCCTAAATGCATACGCCCAGAGAGCTGAGCTGGATAAAGCTAATAAATCATTGTGCACATTTTCAACCATTCTGAAAGCCCACAGCACCGCACAGCACAGAGCAACGCTGACAGCAGCTGGCTGCCACGTTCCTTAACGTCTTAATTGGATCCTTAAGATCCAAAAATCTTCTGCATCCTTGAGCTATTTATCTGTTTGGATAAACACTCATTCGGAAAGTTGGCTTTGCTCTCTCTCAGCTCTGGGGCAATCCTGCAGCTCAAGCACTTGTGAGAGGACAAGAAGGAAGACTATTACTACTATCACTGAGTGCTAATAAAGGACAGACAAAGTGGTATGGGACACGGAGCAGAGGCAGTTCTTGGTTTCTAGAGTTTCAGCTCTGAAACAGAGGCAGGGAAGAAAAAAAAAAAAAAAGAACTTGTAGTGCAGGCGTAAGAAGCCCATTTTATATGTATTAACTCACTTCTTACTGCTAAAGCAAGCTCAGCAATTTGTACTGCAGTTAATATCACCCAGAAGTTGTAAAAGATTATCCAAATCTATTGTCAGCAATTTTTACTTAATGTTATTAATATGACTTGAAATCTGACTTTCAGGAAAAAAGCTTTTAAAATTCAAAACCATAAAATAAAACAAGAAAGAAGACAAACAAAACCAACGTAAACAGTGTCTTGGCATCTGGGAAACATGAAGTATTGGCTGGAGAAAGCAAAGGGGGTTACAGAGATACAATGCAAACCTTGAATTTGTTTCACCATTTTCTTCCTAAGCTTTCTCTTACACGCTGCCAAATACATCCTACATTAATCAGCACTACTTTGTTTTGATGCAACTAAACACAAGTGCTCTCCCAAAGCCTCTGAGGGCAACATGCTCTGCACAGTCCCTGTAGCCTCTGAAGGTGACACGTGTGTTCATGGAAACTAGTATGAGAAATCACTTCGAAAAGAAAAAGAATCAGTTTGGTCCAGGTTTTGCTCAAGAGGCAAATGATGCATAAAAGGGAACATGCAGTGCTATCGGTGAGAAATAAGGACTTTTGAAATCCTTCATCCCAAACTGAGAAGACAATACTAGACTCTGTGCAAAGGCTTTTTGAAACAATTTGTACAATTTGTGCATGTCTGTCTATGGGAGCTTATATCGATGATGAGTAAAAATATCCCATAAACAAGGTTAGCTTTGCTCTTAAAATATTTATGGAGGAGAAGCAGCTTGCAAACAGATGGGATGCTATCGCAAACACGGAACTGAGTTTTGGAGAAGCTGTAAGTAACTGGTGGGGAACTCCTGCTTCTCTTCTGCAAAGAGGAAAAGCAAAGATGGAAAAGCAAGACATTTTCAGGATATTCAACGGTCCATGTTGTGCCACTCACTTCTTTACACATCTCCTTATAAACGTGACTATCAAAACAGGATCTCCGATGATCAATTGGATAACTGTCTTACAGGACTGCAGGAAAAGTATCCAGCTAGAAATTAAGTTTGCTTTTCAGAGATCCCTGAGAAGTCTGAACAATATGACAGATCAGGCAGAGGAGAAAAATATTTCAGCAATTAGACTGATTTCCAGATGAAAATAAGAGGAGTCTAAGAAAATGATTCCCTTATATTTTTAAAAATTACTAGCATTGGCCACTGCATAGCCAACTAGTGAGTTCCAGTTAATATTAAGCCATTAAAATCATTAACACTAGGAAAATAATTAATCTCCAATCCTTTGGATAGGGCATTAAGAAGCGCGAAACCCCATGAAGACCTTTTCCTGTTTGGATTCTCACATTTAGCTGTTTTGGGATCATAGGCAGCAGAACCCATGGACTTGTTCCAGCAGAGACAAGCAGAATTTAGCATAAATTGCTGCCATTTCAGCATATTATTTTTTTCCTCTGATCTGAGCGTGTTTTTAAAATCATCAGCTAGTTATAGTGCTCCAAACCACAGTTTTCACTGAAATACCAGCGTGCTTTTTTCAACTAATAATTACTTGTTTTCAGATGTTACCAGAAGCAAAAAGGATCCAGTGGGTTGACAAAACTCTGGATGAAGAGGCCAGATCTATGGGCTATTCTTCAAGCTTGCAAGTCTTGCAAGGTTCCTGTGCCTGTGTATCCTTCAATTTGGTAAAGAAATAAAGAAATAAAGAAATACTAGTATTTGCAGGGCTAGTCTTCACTGGCTGTTCCTCTCAGAGAAGTAGATGTTATAGCAAGCAGAAAATGATAATTCCTCCCATTAAAAGGACTGCTGAATCTAACTGGTGAAGCTGGAGCACAACAGCCCCGCGCTCCCTGTCCCTCACTCCAGACTTCTCTCGTAAGCAGAACTCCTTCAGCCCCTGCTTTACTGCTAGACTTGATTAATTACCTTTAAAGGGTATTTGCTACACTTTACCAACACAGAGCACAGATCAATGCACAGATATTATAACTGATGTTTCTGCAAAATTTCTAGACTAGGAAATTTCAGACAAAGCAAGTAGCCAGAAATAAAGAAATATCATTTTTAGTCCTTTTTTTTTTTTTAATAAAGAAGCTATGGAGTTCTTCCTTGTAGACTTTTCATGTTCCAAATTCTCAGGGCACTTTGAAAACTTTCTCTCCGGTAGGATCAGAGTAAAAAAAAAAAAAAAAAAACCACCCACAAAATCTGTGAATACTTTTTCTTTTGTTACCACTTCGTTGTAATGTCTTAGATGAAGTTCACCTATTGCAAGGGTCTTGTTTATCGATGGCCCATATATGTTTTAGAGCCTGGATGAACCTTGTTCAGACCCTGACCAAGGCTGCATTTCATGGAGCACTGTGCAAAGAAGTTTAGCCAGATAAAAGATGTTTCACCTGGGAATACCTTCCTTGTGGAGAACTCCCACCAAGCACATATTCTGAAGCCCATCGCAGGCTTATAATGAATCTATAATTAAGCTTTATGCAGTTATGTCTTTCCTGCTTGGAAATCCTGGCTGCTACGCTGTCATTTCTGCAACACACAAATACAAAGCAAGCTCCTATTTTAGAGCATTTTCAAACTTCTTCACACACGAGCTGACAAATGCACAGTTTTCTCCCAGAATACTTCACAAGAATGTTGGCTAACAAACGCCAAATGCTCTGAAAAATCTGGCAATATCCTTGTGGGTAATTTAGAAAAAGAAAAAGCAGTGAAATCAAACCACATTTTGGACCTTTTAAAAAATTCTTATTTAGCTTAGCCTTCCTGGCTAGTTTCCTTCCTTCCCCGCCTTTGCTGAACTGTCTTTGCCTCCAGGCTGGGACGTGGCAGTGAGCTCGGCCCCAGAGCAGAAGCCATCGGGGTGCAGAGAAGGTCTTTGGGTATTTAATTGGGCAGTGCAGGTAACTTGCAGCATCCTGACAAGGTGCAACTCCATATGAAGGTGGAAGAGCTTTGCAGTTACGATCCTGCTGACTTGCCCTCCTGTAGGATCCATTGTACAGCGGCTTGAGAGGGACAGAAAGGGCCTCACATGTATTTTAAGCAGGAATGAACTTAGGTTTATGATTACCTCTGTTTTCCCAGGGAGAGAAGTGACGCAGAGAAATCCAGTGACTCATTCAAAACACTTTGGGAATGGAAATTAATTTAGAAACCAGGCTGAGCTTCACAAAGCCCTGCACTTAAAGACCCTTACAAATCCAGTGCAAACTATGCTGAATAGTGTAAATTAACCCAAGAAGCAGCAGTTCAGGAGGTAACAAATGGTAGGAACCTGGCATTAATACTATTTTTGCTAGGAGCTGGGCACAGCAGCGTGTGTGAATGGCCTGTTGAGGCGGTGACGCACCCAAAAGCTCGTGTTGCACCATTTGACAGCAGCACAAGCCTTGACAGCTTGGAATGATGTCTATCCACAGCACATGGAGCCTGCTCCTAATTGCAGCAAAGTGAAGGCAGGCCGAGGCCTGGCATGTCGTGGGTCATGTTACTTGGGATGGGTTCTTTTCCTGGCCAAGCAGCAGTAGCTGACAACCTCAACAACATCCCATCTCCTTTCTCTTCTTCTTGTAGTGCCCTATTGCCTCTGTGGCACGCGAGCGCAGCTCAGAGGGAGGCTTGTCAAAGGGCTTGCAGAGCATTTTCACCATAAAAGGTTACTCCAATTCAAATATTGTATCTGTTTATACTTAGCAGCAATGGAACTTACCAAGGCGCAGAGCATGAGTGCACCAAAAAGGGACAGGATGGGAGGAATGGCATTTATCAGGGAGGCTGGCAAAAGGTAACGTTCGTTTGCTCTGAGCATCGTCTCAGACATTGGATCCTTCAGACGCTTCTAGCTGCAGACAGCAGCACAACATTTAGACTCGAGGGTGTCCAAGCATGGTGCCAAAAGGCAACACAAAGACTGACACATTTTGCCCTGTGCAAATATTGCCCTCAGCACAAGCAGCTCTGAGAGCAGAGGTTTTTTTCCTCCAAGGCTGGCTATTTATTTATTTATTTAGGTATTTTAGCTCCTTGGCACACAGCAGCTGCTAATGGACAGTCTCCCACTCCATAGCAAGTGTTATGAATACACTCAGATACAGGCAGCAAGAGAACACGTCACAGAAAGGGGAAACAAAATGGAAAAGGCTTTTAACTTCTCAGCCATGTTCTCCAGCCAGAGTGAGTGTCTTTGACAGGTAGAGCTCCTGTTTCCACAGCAAAAGAAATATCTGTTGCTTTAGACTGGAGCAATGGTTAAGACCAATTTCAGAAGGAAAGTGCATGCCCTAGTGCTTTCCCCAGATATATCACACGCTGGGACCTGGTTACAGTAGCACTCATGGAGAACCAACAAATACTCTCTCTTTCTAACCTCCCATCTGCTTGGCAGAGTAAAGAGCTGCCCTGTGTAATGGCCGTCACCAGGGGAATGTGACTGCCGTGGGCAGGGAAGGGAAGTCCAGGAGGCGCCTGGGGATGCCATTACACTGGCTGAATAACTAGATTCCCTACCCAAACACAGACAGTAGCATTATTAGACAGAAGCTATCAATCATGACCCATTTTGGAGCCATGTCTACTTCTCTGAACACAGGTGATGCTGCAGCATTCCCGGTGCACAACTGCCCCAAAGGCCAGGGACATTAAACATTGCTTTCTCCAGGGCTGTCATCTAGCAGTGCCTGGTGAACTGAAACCTTGAGGTTTCAGCTTTTACTGTAAGGTGGAAAACCTTTCCCACCATGATAAAGTTCTTTGCAAGTCTATTTCTGTTTGAACATTCCTTGCCATACATAAAACAAATAAAAGCTAGCCCCCTCCCTGCCTTCCCTTTCATAGTGTGTGAGGATTAG
Organism: Tinamus guttatus; assembly: GCF_059628265.1. Classification (NCBI taxonomy): domain Eukaryota; kingdom Metazoa; phylum Chordata; class Aves; order Tinamiformes; family Tinamidae; genus Tinamus; species Tinamus guttatus. The sequence continues at coordinate 7,480,210 of NW_028288538.1, read as the reverse complement.
AAGAACAAGGCACAGTACCTTCAGCAGTGGGTCCTAAAGCATCTACTGCTTCTGGCGACACTTGAGGCAGGATTGCAGTAGCGGTGGCTGACAGATGTGGAGGGTCTTGAACAACAGCTGTTTGTGTCTCTTGTCCTGGCACTGTGGGAGTGGAGGACTCTATTTCAAGCTGAGGCTCTTCAGGACTCTTGGCTTCCTGTGTTAATTCAACATCTGGAATATGGGTACTAATCACAGTGTCTGGGACAGAGGTTTCCCCTGAAATGTCTGTGACTGAGTGTGTCAGAGTTTCAGATGTCACTTCAGTAATTTCCTTCTCAGGAGCTCCAGAAGACTCAGTTCCTACTGAAGATGTGGTAGCTGTTTCCATGTGGACACCAGGCAAGGCAGAACTTTCCCTGCTGCTTTCCTGGACTGTGGATGTTTCTGTGCTAATTTCAGGTTCACTCCTGGCTTCTTGGCTTGTAGATGTTCCAGTTCTAACTGCAGGAAATGCGGATGTGTCACCACTGATTTCATGCACTGTTGAAGTTTCTATACTAATTCCAGGGTACATAGAAGCTTCCCCACTTACTTCCTGAACTGTGGATGCTTCTATGGTAATTTCAGGGAATGCAGATGTTTCGCCCCTGGCTTCTTGACTTGTGGATGTTTCAATTCTAATTTCAGGAAATGTTTCCCCACTGGTTTCATGGACTGTTGAAGTTTCTATGCTAATTTCAGGAAATGCAGATGTCTCCCCGCTAGTTTCATGGACTGTTGTTTCTATGCTAATTTCAGGAAATGCAGACGTTTCACCTCTAGCTTCTTCAGTTGTGGATGTTTCTATTTTAATTTCAGGAAATGCAGAAGTTTCCCCGCTGATTTCGTGTACCATTGAACTTCCTATGCTAATTTCAGGAAATGCAGATGTTTCAGCCCTACCTTCTTGAGTTGTGGATGTTTCTATACTAACTTCAGGAAATGCAGATGTTTCCCCACTGATTTCATGCACTGTTGAAGTCTCTATGCTAATTTCAGGAAATGCAGATACTTCCCCACTGTTTTCATAGATTGTTGAGGTTTCTATGCTGATTTCAGGGAATGCAGATGTTTCACCCCTGGCTTCTTGACTTGTGGATGTTTCTATTCTAATGTCAGGGAATGCAGATGTTTCCCCACTGATTTCTTGAATTGTAGATGTTTCTATTCTAATTTCAGGAAATGCAGAAGTTTCCCCACTGATTTCTTGAACTGTAGATGTTTCTATGCTTATTTCAGGAAATGCAGAAGTTTCCCCACTGACTTCTTGAATTGTAGATGTTTCTATGCTAATTTCAGGATAGCCAGAAGTTTCACCCCTGGCTTCTTGACTGGTGGACGTTTCTATTCTAATTTCTGGAAATGCAGAATTTTCCCCACTGATTTCTTGAACTGTGGATGTTTCTATTCTAATTTCTGGAAATGCAGATGTTTCCCCACTGATTTCTGGAAATGCAGATGTTTCCCCACTGATTTCTGGAAATGCGGATGTTTCCCCACTGATTTCTTGAACTGTGGATGTTTCTATTCTAATTTCTGGAAATGCAGATGTTTCCCCACTGATTTCTGGAAATGCAGATGTTTCTATTCTAATTTCTGGAAATGCAGATGTTTCCCCACTGATTTCTGGAAATGCAGATGTTTCCCCACTGATTTCTTGAACTGTGGATGTTTCTAAGCTGATTTCTGGAAATGCGGATGTTTCTAAGCCGATTTCTGGAAATGCGGATGTTTCCCCACTGATTTCTTGAACTGTGGATGTTTCCCCACTGATTTCTTGAACTGTGGATGTTTCCCCACTGATTTCTGGAAATGCAGATGTTTCCCCACTGATTTCTGGAAATGCAGATGTTTCCCCACTGATTTCTGGAAATGCAGATGTTTCCCCACTGATTTCTTGAACTGTGGATGTTTCCCCACTGATTTCTTGAACTGTGGATGTTTCCCCACTGATTTCTTGAACTGTGGATGTTTCCCCACTGATTTCTTGAACTGTGGATGTTTCTAGGCCGATTTCAGGAAATGCAGATGTTTCCCCACTTAGTTCACCAGATGCAGAGGCCTCACTGCTTGGCCCAAAACCGTAGGGAAAGGTGACAGCTGTTTCCCCACCCAGTTCCTGTGAAACTGTTGGTTTTGTCACAACTTCAGCTAAATCAGAAGTGACTAAAGTGACTTCTGGAAGCCCTGAGACCTCCCCACTAAAATCAGTCACTGCTGAAGATTGTCCACTTAGGTCTGTGACTCCAGAAAAGTCTCCACTGAAATAAGGGATCCCGGATGGCTCTCCACTGAAGTCTCCCGTCCCTGAGGGTAACCCACTAGTCTCCACAGCTGCAGACCCTTCTCCAGATATTTCTCTGTCTCCAGAAGGAAAACCACTGATTTCTATCATTGCAGATGGCCCTTCGCCCACCTCTTGTGCAACAGATGCCTGAGTAACAACTTCAACCAAAGTGGTATCCACAAGAGAGATTGTAGGAAAGCCAGATGCGAGTCCACTTCCTTCTCCAGACATTAGGCCACTAGTGACTTCAACCCCAGAGACTTCTCCACTGCTGTCAATGACTCCACTTGGAAGTCCACTCGTCTCGAGCACTCCAGGAACACTCTCACCAAAGTCTATATGCCCAGAACCACTGATGTCTAAACTACCAGATACCATGCCTGATGTGTCTTCACTTCCTGAAGGCAAGCCACTGATCTCCAAAATCTCTTTTGCTTCCACTTCTGTAACAGAGGGGGTTGTCACTTCTACTAAACTGGCATTTAGAAAGGTAATGCCTGAGGCCTCACCACTTCCATCAATGCCAGAAATAAGGCCACTTAGATCCACCTGGCCACTGATCTCAGGTATTCCAGATGATTGTCCACTGATATCCAGTCCTGAGGGTAACCCACTGAGCTCAGGCACCCCAGATAGGTCTCCACTGAACTCTGGCACTCCAGATAGGTCTCCACTGAGCTCAGCTCCTGAGGGTAACCCACTGGTTCCTCCACTCGTGTCCCATCCAGCAGATGGAAATCCAGCAGATCCTTCACCACTGACTCCAATTGATCCTTTTCCTTCCTCTTGCCTTTCCATTCCTGCTGTTACAACTTCCACCAGCGTAGAATCCACAAGAGACACAGTAGGAAACCCAGATGGGAGCCCACTTTCCTCACCAGATGGCAGGCCACTAATCAGCTCAGTTCCAGAGAATTCTCCACTGAATCCGGAATTCAGCCCACTGCTTTCCACTCCGGAAGGCATCCCACTAATTTCTGGTATCCTTGCAGTAGATACTGATACATCTTCCCCTCCAGAAGGTAAGCCACTAATATCAACGATCCCAGAAGGCACTCCACTTAGGTCCCCTGATGATAATCCACTTTCTCCAGACAGAAAGCCACTGGTATGCAAATCTACTGATGGTAATCCACTTTCTCCAATCCCTGAGTGCTCTCCACTGAGTTCAACAATTCCAGAAGTTGATTCTCCACTTAGATCTGGGACTCCAGATACCCACCCAGACGTCGAAGATTCACCACTGACTTGATGCCCTTCAGATTCAGTGATCTCCCCTGACACACTGACAGAAGCACTGGTACTTGCTTCTTCTGGTATTACAGTAGCTGGAGGAAATGCTGATGGACTCACTGGAAAAGAAAGAGGAAACAAAGAGAGAAAGAGAGAGAGAGAGAAAAAAATGATTTACTAAACTACCTTAAATGAGTTATTAAAAATTTCCTGATTAGCTTTGCTTCTAAACTGACAGCAAACAAAATAACCTTTGAGAAAAGGTATAAAGTCTTATGAACTCACAGAAATCCTTTGATCCCTTCAGATTTTGAAAACTAATGAGGATATCTTAAATTCTAAAGCCTTAAATATCTTCGAGAAACTGACAGAATGTATAAACTTCTGACATAGGACAATGGGGGCACCAATTCCAAAATACCAAAAAAAAAAAAAAAAAAAAAAAAAAAAAAAAAAAAAGCTACTACTTCCTTGAAGATAACACTTGAAAGGAGAAGTTTGGTACTGCCCAGCACATTCCACTGAGAAGTGCACCTGAGGCTGCCATGCTGAAGAACTAATTCTATGCAGAGGGAGTCCTGTGAGCATTCTCCCTTCTCCTCTGCTGGATTCAGAGGGGCTTCTCTTCAGCAAGGATACAGTCCATTCATATCAGGAATGCTCATAGTCCTCGGTTTGCTTAGCCAAATGTGACTTGAGACAAAGGGAAAAACAACTCACCTGAGAGCAGTGATATGTCAGTTGGAAAGACTTCTGTTCCCCAGGCTGTCTGATTCTCGGGTTCAGTGGTAGGCTCCATCTCTACAGTTGTTTCTTCCCCAGAAGGTACCCCCTCTACTCCAGGGATCACCTGGGTTACAAAAACTTCTTCAAAGAATGAGGTAACTCCTGGTTCCTCCACAGATGGCAGAGCTGGGACAGGAAGATATTGGAGGGAGTTTTTAAGAATTTGTAATCTCTCAGATGTATATTGCATGGCTGCATGAATGCCTAAGATACCAAGATAATGAGCCATGAGAAACAAACAAACAAACCAACAAACCCCAGAAATGCCTCTCATACTGGGAGACAAGATAAATAGAAGAACTGGAGGCAGAGGGAACTGAGTGATTTTTTTCATTTAAGAGTTTCTCAAGACAATAAAATAAATGCAGTTATGAACAATAGGAACACGTCCCTCTGAGCCCCCGGAAACAGCAGCTCTTTTCTGGTGAATCCTGCTTTGCATGGACTGGAGTCCCTACGTGACCAAACTCTCTCATGAAATCCTGCTCTGAAGGGGCAGGTCTATGAACATAGGCACTAGAAAGGGTGGGATGGTACCTCTGAAACAGAACGCATGATGCCGTGACAGTGGGTCAGGAAAGCCTGTCTGGTTGTAGTGCAGGTAGATGGTTCTCACACCAGGCTCATCTCCCCCACAGGCAGGTCGTGGGGTCACGATTGGGTATCGGAGGCTGCCATCAGCTAACCAGCCAGCATAGCATCTGTCCAGACCCTGCTTCCAGGCAGCATGGAGTTGCCCAACAGAGGCCAAAGTGGCATTTTGGTTCTCACAATACTGCTGAGCTTCTTGGAAGGTGAACAGATACGGCTGGGTTGCAAAGAACACCTCACCTGAGGGAAAATAAATAGAAAAAGCATGTATGAGCCCCTGAACTTCTCCATGGCACCTGGGGGACATGTCTGCTCTTTACACACACACACGTGTGTATGTGCAGGTGTAAGGATCAGCAGCAATCCTCAGAAGAAGGGGAAGAACATACCCTTTAGCCTGTCAATGTAGCAGTACACATCATAGGTCTCTGAGGCTGGACGCATGCCGTACGACCGCACACCCGGAGAGCCTTCTCTGTCTCCTACACAGTTACTTCGGGGATTCACAATGGGATACCTACCAAAAGCAGAGAGGAGGTTCAACCTTATGTGCCTTGAACTGAAGAATCTCAGTGGTGTATTTGGGAACAGGATGTAAAAACTTGGCATTCTGAGATGCTCAGAGACCTTAGCATGACTTGGAAACAAGTTTAATCTGCACCTACAACCTGGGGCAACAAATACAAACTTTCCCCCATTTTTACTAGTATACATAACCATACTGTAAAATGGACTGCTTCAGGATGTAAATATGGGTTAAGAAAGAGGTTAGACATGTTAATGAGAACAATTCTATTGGTCACTGTTAAATATGTCATGTAGACAATCACAGGTTAGGAAATTCTTAGCTGATGAGGAACAGAAGAGCAGGATATACCAAGTAAAGCCTCAAGTTCATGGCTGAATTTTCATTTCAAAGGTTCACTTCCCCAGGTCACTATCGTTTTACCTGACTGTCTGGTCCCGCAGCCAGCCGGCATCACACTGATCAAAGCCAGCCTCGTAGGCAGCCTGGAGCTGTTCAGGAGTGGCAATGACTGCGTTGTTATCGAGGCAGGCTTGCTGGGCTTGGACGAAAGAGAAGGCGTATCTGCTGGCAGCAGCACGATAGTGAAACACCACACCTGGGGAGAAGTGAAGAAATATTGATACACAGGATACGTAACCCCCCTGCCCTCCACCAGGACTGGTGGCCAGAAAGGATCTCCCCCTGCAAGGACGAGAGTCTCTCAGATCCACTTTGATGGAGATCTGTCATTCACTGAGCTTTGTTCTCATCAAGAGCAATGTTCTGTGCACGTCTTTAGCTCTCCTTGAGGATCTTACTATCTTGACTTTCTCCTTTCCTATAGCAGGGTGAGCCTGGGATTTCAGAGTGCGACTGCTGCAGCTCCAAGCATCAGACAGCTCCACTCTTTCCAGCACATGATGAAGCAGCCCATAGCCTCCTTGTCACTCTTCCTGTCCCATTGCAGGCGGAGACATTCAGCCTGCCCTGACAGCAACCTCCCAAGCAGCCAGAGCTGGAGGCACTCCAAGTTGGAGGAAGCTCAGACTGCTTTCAGCTGAATAGCCGACCCCAGAAGAAACAGATCTTCAGACTTCTGGGAGTCCTGGTGACTTACCTGTGGGAGAAATGGGCTGCTCAGGGAGGAGAGCGCCGTCAGGGGAAGCCGTCACTCGTACAATCTGATCTTCCACTGTGAACGGAGAGGCAGACTCTAGCCCTGGTGTGGCAGTCACCCCAAAGGCCTCTTCCACTGAACTCATTTCTGCTGTTCCAGTGGTGAAAGCAGTGCCTGAAACTGAGGTTGTGACAACTTCAGGCATAGTCCACACTTGTGTGACTTCTTCTCCAGTCACATTTTCTTCTTCAGGGAAAGCTGTCTCTACTGTGACACCAGTGGGGAAGAGTTCAGGCACAACGGTGAAGCCTTCATAGAGCTCGGTGGCAGTGGCTGTGATCTCAATGGGCTCCAGGGTAGCGATGCTGCCACGAGCCTCCTCCTGTGTGACATTGTGTGGCAGAGGTAGCTCAACTTCAGTTTGGGTGACGGTCTGGATGGTGAATGCACTGCCCAGCTCACTTCCCGTCTCATCAGTGAACTGCACCGGGACTAGCGCTTCAAAGTCATCACCTAAGTCAGGAGACAAAGAAGTGATTACAGTGGATGTGGTCAGTCTGGTGAGGTCTGCATATACTGGGCTGGTTGTTGCCTCAGAGAAGCAGCTGGGAATTTGCTGGCTCTGTGGGAAGCAGGAAAAACATGACATTCTTGTAGAATAAATTCTTACTGATTCCTTACCCCACTGTGTCTCTTTGCAACACTCCAGTGCCAGATCATGTTCATAAGTCAGAGGCAATGGGTCACCACGGACAGAATTGGTAAATGAGAGGAGGACTTTCCTTGTTCTCCTCCCCGCTCTCATTCCTGGGAACACCTTGCCCAAATCCAAGTCTACACTGACCTCTAGTGCCTGCTAGAAGGAACTCAAGATGGCCAGAGGAAAGTTAGGGGTGCTTGGATAACCTCCACAGCAGATCTGAGATGTTGAGTGAAGTATAGGAAGGCAACTAGCCCTTCACAGTAAATATATGAAGTCACTCCAGGATCACTGTCTCTCCTTCTGGTCCACCAGCAGAATAAGGCAGGGACTTAAGAACTCATCACGTGTAAGCATGATACCTCCATAACCAAGGCAGCTGAGGTCTCTCCCCATCAAAAACAAATTCTAACAAGTCATTGCTCCTGCCTTTCTCCCTCCCAAATCCCTTTCCTGCTGTCATCCTTTGCAGCTAGGAGAACATCAGGCAGCCCTGCTTAGTACCTTACTGAACAGGTTATCCTACAGCAAGGAATGCAACTTAAAGAGCAGCGTAAAGCAGACCAGGGAGGTAGTAAACCTCTGGAAATGCTGCAGGACAGGTCTCAGTTGGGCAAAGAGCAGCTAGAGAGACAAAACTAGGACTTTCAAATAATACCGCTTTTACCTCTCTATTCATTTCCAATAACATTTTCTAGCTGCACACATCTTCAGGGTTAGATATCTTCTATTTTTCATTCTCTTCCATCCTCGACATTCACACTCCTGCATATAAATCACCTGAGCTCTGCTTCCTGGAGAGCTTTTAAAGGTGGAAGGTGTGTAAGGGCTGGAGAGGAAGCGGGTGATATTACATCTGACCCTCATCAGGGCCCTCAGGTACAGGGCAGGCATTCGGGCACATTCTGGACTCTGCTTCCTACCTGAGCATAATTATGGGGACTATGTACAGTAACCTCTACCAAAACTGCTTTTACCCCCTGCCGCTTTTTAAATAAAAGGGCAATAAGATTCTCCAGGTTAGTCTGGAGTAGTGCTACCACAACAGGTAAGTGTTGTGAGTGACAAGCAATGTGAGTCTTCAGAGGCACCAGTTGCTGAAGGCAGCTGAAACAATGAGTTGTGGACCTGGCAGTTTATAATAGGGTTTCTTACCTAAAGTGCCTGAGATGAAAAGATGAGCAGAAGTAGAAAATTCTCTACTTTGTTTGGTAAAGATGTTTGGTAAACATCTTTGCAAGGGAACTTTGCATTGTCCCATCTTTTTAAAGCAGAGTGAAGAAAATGCTAGTGAATACTTTGACAAAGCATCGTGAACTGGATAATAGAGGACAGTCTTAATAGAAGTTATCCCTGGACAGAAGCTCCTGCTTGCTTACATGTGTGCAGACCTGTTGCTTCTTAGTCCCATAAATAAAATGCACTCACCACTATAGCAGATGGCATCGTAGCGAGAGTGGGGGTGAGGGTACCCCGTCTGGTTGACGTACAGGTACACTGTCCGTACGCCCACCAGGTTTCCTCCACAGTTGGGCCGTGCTCTGGAAATGGGGTAGCGGACGCTGCGATCTGCCAGCCAGCCTGCACTGCACACGTCCATGCCATCCTTCCACGCCAGGTACAGCTCTCCGGTGGTGGCCAAACGTGCCCCCAGACTGCGGCATTTGTCAAAGGCTTCCTGGAAGGTGAACTTCTCTGGGGATGTGGCATAGAAGACTTTACCTGGAATCACACAAGCACACAGGAATTAGCTGTAGAGTTTAACCCCAATTCCCTTTCTATCCTCTTCCCCTTCTCTTGAGAGCCTGACTAGGATGAAAAATTCTCCATATTACAGATGAAGTTCAACTCTGTGTTGGTGACAATCTATAAAGACCAGAAGAAAGGGAATTTTAGAGTGAATCTATTTGAGCAAAGCACACAACAGCTGGAGTCACAAGACAAAAGGAAGATAAAGGACATTTTCAGTTTTGATGTGCTGAGCATTTCAGTGGATCTCTGTTGTAAGCATAGGTGACAGATATCTCTGAATATCACACCCTTGAATGATGATTAACAACAAACAGGGTGGCATATCCCCCAGTGGAGGTTAGACTGACACTACCCTTTGTAGTGTTAAGTCATTTGACATGAAAATTGCTCATGGTCTAACAAAGAGTCCATAGAGATTGCCTGGCCTTGCTGAGGGATGTGCTTTTCCATCTTTAACCTGCCTTCCTCTGTACTTACAGGCATGATCAGAGCTTTATCTGCTTTTGTGTCTAATAAGAAAAGCCCCAAATCACCTCGCATTTGCTCTGCGTAGCAGTAAACATCATAGGTTTCATCTGTCTCCCGGACGCCATAGGTCCTCACTCCAGGAAATTCATCTTTGTCACCATAGCAACGCTCTCGGGGACGGTGGATGGGGTACCTGAGGGGGAGAAAGAGAGTGTGTGGGGTGGACAGGACTCCCATGTCCTCCAGGCAAAGCTTGGAGGGAGCCACGGATCACAGTGCAGCTCTTAAAACAAGGAGGAAGCAGGTAAGGCAATGCCCTGTGTGTGTTTTTTGTTTGGTTGTTTTTTCTGGGAGAAGGGGCAAGAAGATCTACTGTCCTGTCTCCCCTCTCATGGTCCTGGCCCAGCAGATCCCTGAGAGAACCAGCCAAAGACATGAGGGCAAGGTGCTTCCCTAGTGGGGGATGCGCAGGATGGACAAGCCACACGTTTTGATTTTGGCATAGCATCTGCTTCATTCACGGAGGATGAAAGATCAGGATTAAGCTACTGACTTCTCAGTTCTCACTACGAAGTGAGGAGGACAGGGGTCACAGTGTTTTCCTGCCATGCATCCCTCCCAGGCAGGAGATGGCTTGCAACAACACACTAGTTGCCTTCATATGCTAATAACTATGACAATTGTTATTTAGCAACTGTTTCTGAACATTCCTCAGGCAGTGTCCTCTTCATAAAAGTCCTTATCCAAACATCTTCTTGCCCCTCCTGGGGTTTTCCTTGCCCTTACCTGACAGTCTGATCAGCCAGCCAGCCGGCATCACACTGCTCGTACCCATCTTCGTAGGCAGCCTGCAGCTGCTCGGGAGTAGCAATGACAGCGCTGTTCTGGATGCAGGCCTGCTTTGCCTTCTCAAAGTTCAAGGTGTACCTCGTGGAGATTGCTCTGTAGTGGAATACGACGCCTGGAAAACACCAAGGTCATCATTCCTACATGTCTGCCCGAGAGGAATAAGTCCCTTTCCTTCCAAAGGACTTTGGGAGCCAAAGAAAAGATACTGCATTCCAACTAGAAACGATGAACAATTTATGGTGATTATCTTTGAGTATCTCAACCAAGGGCGATTTGATGGGCTTACATCACAGGACCCTTGCCAGTGGAATACACTGGTTGCCTAGAACAGCGGTTGCTCTCCTGTGTTGCTGGAACAAAATCACGATATGTTAATAAGCCAAGGTGAAAATTCACCAGGAGGCAATGAAGGGACTCACAGCCCTCTACCGAAACATATCCTCCAGGGGATGTGACCAGCAAAAAACCTCCTGGTTAAAGGTTGTAGTGAAAGCTGTCTCCCTGGCCTCTCCTCAATATCTATACCAAAAGTAAAAACCCTGGTAAGGATTATAGAAAACATAACTGTTGTTATATTATCCAGCTGTTACTAGGATGGGTCTTGCAAGACTACATTTTTTTTTTCCCCAGAACAAACCAAAACTCCAACTGAGGGCAACCCATCTCCTAAAATACTTGGAGGAACAAAACCGTAGACCTGTGCATGCTTCACCCTCTTGAGCAATAACCCAGCCTCTGCAGCAGCACCCCCTGCCAACCTGGGAGCCTTGCAACCTCTCACCCAACTGAGTCACTTTATTGCTTTGTTTAGTCTGCTCCTAACTTGCTAAATTGTATGCCTGGCCCATGGCTTCTGCTTATCTGGTTGTGGCCTTGTCTGTGACCTGACTGAAAGGGCTTAAAGCTATGGAAAGAGCAGCACCTTTCCTGTCCCCATAGTTTCTTACTTCCTTCTGCTCAATCCAGACAACCTGATGCTAAGAGGAAACAGCAAAGGCAGGAGCTCACCTTTCACTAGGACCTCTATTGTGTCTTGTCTGTCCTCAATCCCATACATTACTTCACAGCGATAAATCCCAGTGTGGTTGGATCTTAAAGCCTTGATTTCCAAGGTGGCATCGGTGGGGATGGCAGGGTAATTGGGCAGAGAGATTGCCTCCCTGTACTCCATGTTGAGTCGGATTTTCCCTCCAGTAGCCACTAACAAGACGACTTCTGTCCCATTTGAAAGCTTGCTCCATTTGATCCGTGGGGTCAGCAGAGCACTGGTATCATCTTCCTCGGGGATGTTGAAGTAACAGGGGATGTTCAGGGAGCTTCCCAGGACAACACGCAGGGGAGACTGCTCAGGTATCTTCACTTCCAGGCCATCACTATTGTCTGCCAGTTCCCAAACAAAGCAATGGTTACATCAGCAAGACACTTCATACACAAACTCCAGGGCTTTCAATGCTCCAATGCCTCTGTCTGCTTTGTAAACCTGCACCTATACTCAGACAGCCTTATTAATATTGTTGGTTTTTTTTTTTTTTTGGTTTAGATAACTTGCAGAGATGGAAGCTGCAACAGTGATCCTGGTACCATGGTCATCTTTGGGAGCTGGGAGCAGTTCTAGCTGCAGACATGAAGGCAGTAAAGGGCTCTGCTGCAGCGCAGCTACTAGTCACGATGTAATATCACACCGGAGAGGCCTTAAGAAAGGGGTATGCTTTAATTCCTTTAGTTTCCCTACCAATATACCCCTGCCTGAAACTGCCTCCCTTGCTCCTCAGGCAGAAGAGCTGTGACATTATCATAAAACAGCCATCCAAAGACAGGGCTGCGTGTGTACAGAGCAAATCTAGCTGTTCATAGCCAGGGATGGGACCAGAGTGCAGCACATTGCTCAGTTCCAGGGTCCTGCACCTCGGAGCACGTACCTGAGAGCTCCACAGAGACGGCTGCAGTGATGACTCGCAAACACACAAACACTAATAGTAAAGTGGTCATAGTTTACCTGTAAGAAACAACACAGGGAGAAAGGTTTTATGAGAGATGAATGATCATGTGGAATGGAGTGCTGCAGAAGCTGCTAAGGGCCCAGCTGCATAACAAGTCACCCCTTAACATTCCTGTATGTGACCAGTAGTGAAATCTGGGCCTTGGGGAAGCACACGGTCCTGAAGAGCATCTTGCTCCACGAAATCAGTCCTTTAGACAAATAAATATGATGCTCTGTTATTCATAACAGACTTAAGTGTTATTATAGATGACTGACTACATTGCTCTCCCATTATCCCCCTTGTGATCCAATCTTCCCCGTGGAGCACAAAGACAATTTTGAAACAGTTCTTTACACTTGTTTTGTATTTACTCCAGATGGACTAGCAGACCCTTCACCTGAGAACAGGAGCTGCCCATTACCAGCATCCTACATCCAAGCCAGCCCTGGTTACTGAAACAGATGACTGGATGCATTTTTTGCACCTTAAAATGCTCTGAAGGGAAATCTGCTCCTTTTATGCCAAAGGTTATAATGCTTTGTACCATATTCTCACACTGACAGCATATGTAGCCTAACTGTAAATAGATAATGTATTTCTACAGGAAATCTGCAGGATCTAATTCTGCGCACAACTTAACTCCATCCATTAATTATCCTGTTGGGATCCCCAAACTAGGCAGAACAACCTACTACTTGAGAAAACTCTAGGAAAAGCAAGCAGTATCCTCCTGACTCTAAACAGCAGAAGCAATATAGGGAGGACAAAGAAATTAATCCTAACTGGATTATCATTCATAAACATTCCTATGCATAATATCACAGGACTTTAAATTGCCCTAATTGCTCAGGTAGCTTTAATATTTCAAATAAAACACTTGTTGTTCCACAACACAGCATTTTTGTGCACAATATTTCAGGACTGATTCAGCTTTGACTCATAAGGAAGGGCCCCACCTACTGAATCACAAGTTTCCTTTGAGGTCACCTGTCCAAATATCGGCTGTTTAACGCCTGTGAACTAGAAAGATCCCATCTGGCTGCAGCTGACAAGGAATAACCTGAACACACACCTATCGACCTAGCAAGAAAAGTCCACTAAGGATCCACAAAGGCCCAAAATAAACCTCGTCCTGTACAGTCCAGCACAGCCTTTCACTGTGCAGTGATGTGAATGTTTGCGGGTCTCTGGCTGGGAATGACATCTCTATAAGCAGCATCATATGAACCAAAGCAATCCCAGCCATGGCACTAGCCATGCTAGAGGAAAATCAACCATCACGTTCAGGCAGAAGAGCCTGAAGTTACTCATCGCTCTGGATCCCAAAAATGGCAGGGGAACAAACCCAAAGCAGGGGCTGGGAAGAGCAATGAGGAACCTTCTGCTCATTAATAAGCCAGGAGAATTGGAAACACCATCTGCTACAGATAAACAGTCTGAAGTCAGCTTGGCCAAACACCTATACCCGGGAGTCCTTAAGGAGTGTGCTGAGGAAACTGCTGGCTGCTGCTGTTCATTTATAATCTGGGTTGGAGCACTGGGGCATGTCCCAAATAGGGAAGCACTGTGCCAATAGTCCCAACAGATATACAGAGATGAGCCTCATAAATACAGCATGTTTTGCTTGACATCAATTCCACACGAAATAATGGAAAATCTGACACATTCCAATTCATTAAGCACCAAAGAATAGGAATAACACTGATCTTAGCTGAGGCTCTAGTAGAGAAAACAGATGCTGCCAAAATTGATTTTGTTTGTATGATTGCAATTTTGTCTGATAAGGCTACCTACATGTTTGTAAGAATGTAATTTGATTTTGATAGCGTTTGATTTCACAGGGTTCCAGACTATTAGGATATGTAATGTCAGTAATACATTAAACAACTTAGCAGAAGTCTAGGTAGCAGGTCTCTAAAGGGAGTCATCTGCGGGACACTGATGTTGTCTGAGGTCTCTAATGCACTTCTGGAAGGGGCAGTATTAAATACAACGTGTTTCTAAACATACTGTATTTGAACAAAGTCAAATAAAAAATACACACTTAAGACCATGAGATGCAGAACATGCCTGGAAAATGGGATGCTTTGTCCCAGAAAGCAGTGACTCAGGATGGCTAATGCCATCCTTTGACTGCAAAGCAAATAGGAATACCTCTGTGTGTGCCTGCGGTAAGAGACTGGAATACTCTTCTGGGGTGGCATAAGGACACTGGAAAAGATGGTGCAGAATATATCCACTAGCAGGGATTTGAGGGCTGGAAGAAATGCTTCATGTGGGGAGACTAGGAAGCTCAAACCCAGTCTTGTAACAAAAATAAGGCTGAAAAGCAAGTTGACTATAAATATATATTTTAAGGAGAAACTGCTGGGGGGATTATTAGGGGACTAGATTATTATGGGACTATAATCTAGCTAAAAAGCCTAACAAGAACTAATACCTAGGAACCATATACCAAGCAAACTCAAATGGGAGAAACGCCCACATTTTAACAGAGGGTGATGGATCACTGGAACAGTGGGAGGGAGGCAATGACGCTTTTGCCACTTTGTAGCTTCCATCAAGACCAGAATACTGCTTTAAAAGATATGGGCAAGGCAAACATATGTTCGTGGACTCAATACAGAAGTAAAATGGGTGAAACACACAGCTCCCTTCTGACATTAAATCTATGAATATGAATGTGTCAGTGTTTTGATCCCTGCCCCTGTATTATTCATCTTGCCTGGCTCTAGGCAGTACAAAGAATCATGTTTATGAATAATTACATCACATATTTTAACTGTCTTGTAGGATCACGGGCAAAAACCCATCCCATAAAATTAACACCCATCCCTGCTCAATCTAAGCCCTGCTCAATCTAAGGCAGGTGTGCATATGATGGGCAGCCTCTGGCACTGTATTAGACAGTAAGAAGGAGACTCAGGAGTGAGATAAATAGCAGAGGACAGGGATAAGAGATTAATCTGTATGTTGGGGAACATCTCCAGGTTAAACACTAATCACTGCTAATAGATCAGGCACTGCAAAACTCTTGAAGCAGACACGGCTTCATTTTGGCACAGACTTTAAGCCCTAGGGGAAACTTAAGTCATATCTGAAGAATATTCTTAGAGGAATGCATCCAAGAAGGACACACAACATTGAGAGCCCTCCTTGAAGAGGTGACTGCTTCCACTACAGACCAACTTGCTGCAACTGAGGCTGGTCTCCCTGAAACGAGCTGAGGTTTTGGAGTGGGCTCAGATGACTTCTGCCTGTGCTGGTGAATATCCTCCATTCTTATCTTCTAGATAAAAGGAGAAATGAGAGGACAAAGATGAAGCGAATCCTGGAAATTGATTTCCCGTGTCTTTCCCAGGCTGCTAGGGCCACATTGGTGGGACAAGAGCAGTGGAAGTTCTCCTAGCAGCTGTCGCACCTACTCCAATGTTAAATAAAGCTCTCACTGCTCCAGGCTCCGTAAACCAGGCACTCTTCAGCAGGCTCAGGATTTTGCCAGAATCAGCATGAGCTGACCAGCCCCAAACACGATGTGATAAACTCACCAGCCAAGAGAGATGAGGCAGCCTTCGGTCTAGACTACCTACTGAAGATCAGAAATACCTTAGAGCATGGAAACGGAGACATTTACATCCAACAGCAGCTGGCTGAAAAGACTTTTAGGGTGCATGTGTACAACAAGCTGGCGTTGTTCAGAGTCCCACACACGTGTTACTTCCATTTCTGCATGCTTTAGCATGCAGGTTCATCTGTGCACTAATTATGCATCACAGAACACAATAGACAAAATTCACTTTGTCCCAAAAGCTAAGACGAGCACATGTACTCCTGGTCCCATTTAAACTTTGTGCTGGTCTTCCACAAGGAAAAAATATCCTTGTATGACAACAGCTGGGACCAGCAGTATCTTCACAGTTTGGCTTAGTTGCAGGGGAAAAAACACATCTCATCTCCCACAAAAGCCCAGGGGCAGTGACTTGCTAGCAGTGGTTAGGCAGACCACAATAACAACGTTTTGGGTGTATTCTGCCAAAGCCTCGACTCCCTGCCTGTAAGAAACCCAACCTACTCCTCAGGGTGCCATTGCAATCCTCATCTCCATTTTTCACTTCCCTAAGCTCACCAAAGAGATCTAATCCTAAGGCTCCATGAGATTCACTGTGCCGGGAACATCTTCGACTGTTCCTACAATGATTCCGTGCTGTGACTTTGCAGCTCTGTGCCATCCCTAGCAGGATGTCCGAGCGCACAACGACGAGCAAAGAGCTGCTTGAAGGAGTAGTTCTGGAAGATGGTAAACACAGGGATTTGTCCAAGTAAATGCAGACATTGACAGCATGGATGATGGAGGTTGTTCTGGTTGGTGGAATAGGGGAAACAAATCCTCTCATTCTAAAGTAACATCTAAAATAGACTGTGCAGGTCATACCTTAAAGCTGACGACCTCCACTGTCAGAGGAGAGTAATTAGCTTGAGCGTGAATATTCACCCTACAGAGGTGAACATCCTGTGAGGCTCTGCTCATTGCAGGCTCTGTGCTACAGAAACAGCTGACAGGCTGCAGGAACTTTCTTATAAAACTCCATTTGCACTTCTTGGGAAAACAGCTGGAACGAGCAGCTTTTGTGGAGAGCAAAGAGGAGGAGGCAGAAGTTAGATGAGGTCATGAGTATCCCTGTGTGTTGGAACAACCCTCCTTGTGCAGGGTACAAAGCAGCCTGGAAGAACAAGAATCTGACCAAACTGCCACAAAAATTCCAGCCATCCCACCTTCCCTCACCAGCAACAGACAGGAACAAGGCCTTCTCCAATACAGCCTGAGCCAGGAGGGATCAGGAAAAGCTCTTACCTTTCCAAGAAAGGCAGTATCGGGGAATGCTGGTAGCCTTAGGAGCTCAGACAACAACTGTCCTTTTCATTTAAAATTACAGCCACTATTTTATGCCTAAGGCCATGCTTCTGTATCAGGTTGTGTGCAGACCATCCTACATTGGCTGCATATGAATGTGTTTATTTGAGAATCTAAGTGTGTGTGGAGGGAAGTGTGTATATAGGTGCAGACAGGTTTAATCCCTTGTTCTTCCAAAACTGTCCTCAGATTCTCAAAGGACTGAAGAATCTGGAGAGAGCAAGAAAAAGAAGAGTCATGACAGTGAAAGTCCAACAAAGTGCCTACACTAAGACTGTACAGTGAAAATAGCCAGATGGCCCATTTGCAGCATTTTTTAACTTGTTTGCTTTCTGGAAATCATATTCTGTTCTAGTTTATTTTTAATCAAGTCCCATCTGCAGTTTCTCCTGTGGCCTTTGCTTGTTCCATACCACGTTAATCACCCATGTAGCAATTAAATTGATTTTCTTCACCCTTAATCCTGTTGTCTTTTTTGGAGGTGGATGAGTAGGTCATTTTAAGCTTCCTTGTTTTGAGTTTTGACAGACTTGTAATGTACATGCATATTGTTTCTGGCAGCTAGTGAAATACCACTCATTAACTAGAAGATATGCATGGGCATAAAGGTGTTTCCAAAGACAACATTTCCATTTAAATTTTGGATATAAAGAGGCCCCTGAAAAAGAGTCAAATTCAGAACTGCTCTTTTAGCCCTGGATTCTTTTTCATCATCTGTTTTTTCATCCTCTATTTACTTCCCACTAGGCAACAGACCTCAATTTCTACAGGACACATGGACACCTCCATCTACCTTATTTCGATACTAGTATTTTTAGGAACCAACCTCATGGGCCAAGTATTTGCAGAAGGTTTGAGACGACAATTGCACAGGCACAAAAACATTAGGCAGGTTCCTGTGTCTGCTTAGACAGCTCGACCCAAGTTCTTTCAGCCTTCATAGTCAGAGGGGTTTCTCACCCCTGTAAAAATACAGCCCATTCCTCCATGATCTCCATGAACAAACACCTTATTGTCCCTGTGCATATTCCCAGCCTCTGCACAGGACTGAGAGCTTTTCTGTTAAAAACTCAGTCTGCTCCAGGAAATGGGAGGGAGAGAAGGGCTGGGGCGGGCGAAACTGGAGGTTGGGCAAATCCAGTTTTATTTCTTTTTTTTTCCTAAATAAGACAACTTTGGCATTTAAATATGGTAATAAATGCACTTCTGTGATTTTTTTTCATGTTTTTTCAGCTGTAAAGAAAATAGGAGAAATATTCCATTCTGTCTGGCTTCCAAACCATTCTGAGAGTAAGGTCTTTATGTAGAGAGCAGCTTGGATGCTGTTCCTGCCTTTTCTGTTCCCGAAACCATCCCTGGAACAATCGAGTCCTGTTTGCCTCCCAATCAGAAAGATATACGGCAGTAGTGACTCTGATATTGTGTCATCGAAGGATGCAGTCCTCCACACACCGACAGCCACGCAGCATTAGCCACTTGGATTGCTTCAGGAGACAGAATTGAAGGCACAGAGACGTTCTTGGTGCATAAGGCACAAGACAGAGAGCAGTTGTTTAAGGCTAGGAAAAACATCAGGCTTCTCCTCAAACCTCAGCTGGCTCCTGTCCTTACACACCCTCTGCTACTGCAGGCATGAACACGATCAGACACTGCTCTGCCAATACGCACTGGTGCTTGGTATGTGTGCACCCCTCAGGTGCCATCCAGACCCCCTTCTCTTCCCCATTTATGATGAACCAAGGACAACCAGAGTTGTAATCTGCATTCCACATCATTTCCATTTTCAGAGTCTTTATGGCCTTTTCTTCAGTGAAAGAGTTCCAGCCTGTTATAATTTGACTATGTAATTTCTATAAGGGAACCCTTATGCTGCAGGAAGAGCCAAAATACCCAAATGTGTGGACACATGCTCTCTGAGCAATATGGTAAAGGAAATCTCAGCAAAAGCTGAAAAGCTAGTGAGATGCTGGGTTCACTTAGTAATCCACCAAAAATTGAACATCAAAAGCTTTATAATCATTTAGCTCTTTGTTACCTACTATAAAATAACTAATTCTACTTTGATTTATCTTGCTTTTACATTACACCTTCATTAACCTCGGCAACACTTAGGGTTTTTGTTTGTTTTCTGAGTTAAAAATCAGCTGCAGGCTAAACAAACAGACCTTTGCTCACAAACACCAAAATTCCAGACATCTGGTCATGCGAAAACTAGCTTTCATGCAGGAAAGCCACTGTTGGCC
Source organism: Tinamus guttatus (assembly GCF_059628265.1). NCBI lineage: Eukaryota > Metazoa > Chordata > Aves > Tinamiformes > Tinamidae > Tinamus > Tinamus guttatus. Next base: position 7,460,761 of record NW_028288538.1, on the reverse strand, counting down.
ATATTTTCTGCCATTCAAGGACAGGGACATTAAAAACTATCTATTAGGATGAGCGGGTGACAGCTGGAGTCCTTTGCTCAAGGTATCAGACCAGCACCAAGTCCTGCTATGGCTCTGAGCGGGTGCTCGATGCAGAGAGCAGCAAACACTCAAGCCACCCTTGCAGCCTCTAAATTCAAAGGAACAAGGAGCCCTTCAGACTAGCTGAAGCTCCTACTCAAGAAGCCTCTCTAGCGCAGAGGGGAGCAAAAGACACTTCTAAAGGGCGATTCATCTCCTTGTAAAACAGGCTTCTCAGAGGAGAACCTTCAAACAGGGCTTCTGCCATCCTTCCTCTGCCGGCTAATCGGGAGCCTGGAGCACTGCTGCAACCAGACATCTACCTTGCAGAGATGGCAGAGTGATTATGCACTTCAGAGAGTATCCTTACTCTTTAAGTGGGACGTATCCCTTGGCTTGCATGGAAGAATTTAATACACAAATAGGTGAAACTTGAAAGTCTCTTTTGCCCTGGGTAAACAATCTCAGAGCAAGAATCACTCAGGATCGCCACTGCCCCTTGAGTTAGCAGCAGCACTTACTGATGTCTACAGTGCTGCCTTGGTCATGCTGTGTTTCCCAGCGCTGACATGTCCCAGGAGCATTTAAAAAACCACACTCTCAGCTAGCACAGAACCAGTTTAAATGCACTGTCAGTTATGCGTGTTTTCAATAGCTGAAGACCCATCTCCAAAGGGTTGTGACAAGGCTTTTGAACTGTTGTACTGGAGAGCTGTTCCTTTTCCCTTGCTATATGGCAGTCAGGTTTGACAAGCCTGGATACATCAATGACTGGGTTATAGCCTTCACATGGTTTCACTGGCAATAACTCAATACCTTAAAGCCTGAATAATCATCTCATACTCTAGGATTGCATTCAAAGTGTTAGATGTTTCTTTGATAGCAAGGGGACAGATAAACAAGAATATCCTAGACAAAAGGAAACAACCTACACTTGTTTTTTTTTGGAGCTGCTGCCAGCCCTGAGAAATGCTCCTGCACACACAAGGAGGAAGAAGGAGATAAAGGGAAAAAAGAAAAAAAGAAAACACACAACAAAGCATAAAGGATGATGTCTGAGAATCCAGACCATCCCTGGATGTCAGGTGTGAGGATGGCAGTTTGGGTCATGATCTAAGGAAGCACAGAACAGACTCCTCAAATAACTTTTCTGCTCAGATGTCTTAGTTCTCTATAAAAGACACCAAAAAAAATGATAGCTGCTGCTTTGGCAGAGCTAAGATTCAAGGTACCTAAACCGTGTACAAAGCAAGAGAAAGGGGAGACTGAGAACTGGAAAAAAAGAATCTCCTTCCATTAACATTTTCTTCAAGCTCCTACCATTTACCATCTCTAAATCACCACATGCCCACCCACTCCAGGCCCAGCAGGGAGGTAGCCATTTCTCTTTGAAAGAAAGGCACACTGGGGATCTTCTGTGGATAATTTTGACTTTTGTTTTATGAGGTGGGCAAGAACTCATTTGCGAAGAAAAGTAGCCCTAAAAATGTTGCTTGCTGATTTTATCCAGGGAAAGCAAAGTGCAAAAGCATTCTCCGTCCTCCCGGAGCAAGGCACAAATGCGACTGCAGGGAAGAAAACCTCTTTGAGCCTTCTGCATCAGCAGAAGCTTCACAGCCATGGTACACTCTTCTTCCTTCGGATCTGACCCACTCGACCCTGCAGCATCACAGAACGGCCCAATTCACCTGCACACACTCCCTTGCTGCTCTTCTCCCCCAGACACAGGCTGCTTTAGCAGAGCACAATTCCTCCTCCATCCTCAGGCTTCAGGACTGCCTAGCTACTCTGTTCCAGCTGGCTATGGAGCCTGTACCTGGAGACCCCTGCACCTTGCTTTACGCAATACAGAAATGAGGCTCTGAAGGATGAATTGGTTCTTTAGAGTATTTGAATGGCTGATACTGCATTTAGGTAAGACAAAAGGTTTTCCAAAAGTAACTAACACCTGTGACATCTGGGGGTGTGTAATCCTGAGGGCTCCTTCTGCAATACAACATTAAGAAACCAATATTCTCCTTGGTCCCTGTGTAGAGATGAATGAACCTCTAGCTGAACTGCAAAAACTCTGGCTTGCAGGCTTTATTTTCAGTAAGGTTTCAGTACAGAATCCAGGGGCTCAGAGATAAGCCTCTGGCTCTTCACTAGTTTTGCTAGTTACTACCCAAATCTAACGCCCACTTCCACACTGCTACCCAGAACCACTCAGGATGAAAGACATAATGCCCCTAAGAAACAGGGCAGGAAAGTTCACCTAATAAGGCACTAGCAGGCCTGGAAGAGAGATCCTGAAGCAGAGGCCTTCCAGATCAGCTGCTAGCTTCACAACAGACTAAATTTTTGCCTCTTGCTGCATATTATTGTTTTGTCATGATCTTGGTTTGCATTTACGTTTCTTCATGTGAATATGATAAAATACAAAGCCTGAAGCAGACTCCTGCTAAGCGTTCCCTCTGCTGTATGCTATTCGTGCCGTTCTGTACTATGAGCTTCGGTGAGACCATATGTGCTGTGGAAACACACAGCTGGTGATGACACCAGACACCCTCACGCTGTCACAACTGAAAAAAGAGATAGGAAGCAATTGCTCACCTAACTGGCCTTGGCATTGCCAAATTTCATATGCCCCTGGTGCTTAAAAGCAGGAAAAGCAATTTTCCCTCTAACTTGGAGGAAGAGCTCCCAGCTTCATTACAGGCTCAGTACCTGCCTCCCCCCTTTTCCTCTTTTCAGAGTTGGCACCTGCAAGTTTTCTCTGCATTAATTCCAGACATTGTGTAAACACGCTGCTTAGATTTACTTAAATGAGGCTGTTTCAGTCCCAGCTTTCATTCCAAATAGACTTTTGCTCATAAATTCAAGACATGCACTATGTAGTTTTCCTTGTAAGGGATAATCTCAATCCAATCTTCCCTTTGGGGTGACCTAAAAGACAAAAAGGCAAATGGTATGGGAGAGGACCTGGACCTTTCTGGCTACCATCTGGAAAGGGGGAAGATGGTCTCCTATGTGATATTCATGAGGGAGTGCCAGGTCTCCAAGCATTTCCTACCAAGCAGATCACTAGCATTTACAGTGGAGAAGTAATGGCTTTTTCTCCAGTTTCCAGATGCTCAACCTCTGTGTGATCTTTAGAAAAGCATATGCATATCAAAAATGCGCATGAACTTTGTCATATAGAGAACAGATCCTTCCACAACGTATAGAGAGGCTCCTAGGGAAAAAGCAGCTTCTCTTACTCATAAACCTCTAGGCACCAGCTTATAGCAAATGCTTCAGATACTTTCTTGCAGTAACATGAGCATTATGGAGAAAACAGATAGTATCCTGAGACCACAGACATAACAATCAAACTATAATGAGGCTTTTGCTGTGTTGGGGAGGGCTCTTCTACTTCTCAGATTCCTCTGCCAGCAAAGCACTGACCACTAGCCTGAGCATAAAGCAGCCATACCAGCTTGCCCTATATAAGGGTCTGGATATACAGAAAGGATTAAAAAGCTGCTTTTCGCTCCTGTCTCTGGTTCTAGGAAGGCTTGAGCAAAGGCCAAGTATACAACAACAGGAGAAGGCTTCAGCATCTTTCGTTTTTCCTAGGCCGGCTTCCGCAGTTTAACTCATCCCTCTTGATGGTATTAGCTGTGGCAGAAGATTACATGGCCCATGGACAACACATTCTTGGCCTCCTTTTCAGGACCAAGCCATGTAACCAGGGCTACTGCCTCGCTGTACAAACCCTTTGCTCGTAGGTGGACTGACAGTCCAGAGATCCTTGTTCCCAGCACTAAATTTTCTCTAGAGAAGCTAGAGAGTCAGCAATGCTCGGTGCTTCTGGTAAGCCCTGGCTCCCAACCACTCACATCTCTGTGCTAGAAGTTGTCAGCTTTTGTACATTAGACCTTGCATTCCCATAGCACAGTAGCCAGCTCAGAGGCCTCTCACCAAATCAAAATACCTGCAAAGTTACATTACTCACCCCCTCCAGGCAGCCTGAGAATCTTCCAGTGTGTTGAGAATTTAAGGCTCTTAATATCCCTGGATTCTCTCCTCTTTATTATTATTATTTTTGCTTTAATATTCAGCCCCAATGACTCTCTAGCCAATGCCATTTCAGGGCACCTTGTTAACCTGCATGCCCATACAATTCCTTCCTTTTCTGCATGCTCAAATCTTTCACATGCCAGGTGACTGCCTTGTCATAATACTATCTCTGCCCTCTTAGCCAAGACATACAGTGCATATTTAACTCAATTTAACTGGCCTAGTCAATAAAGTTCCTGTCAATAAGCTTTTTTTTTTTTAAATTAAATATTGCTCCATTTCTTCTGGGGGACAGAGGTGCCTCCAAGTGAATTCAGCTGCCCTGTCCGGCACCAGTCATTCCAAGGGCATTTTACTGTATTAGGAACATTAATGGATGCTCAGCTCTCCCTGATAGGAGCAGTCCAGTTGGACAGAGACATTGATCCATTGCTCCTATTCAATTTTCAAGTCATTGTATCTGAACAGTAATTCCCATCTTTGGTTCAGACTGTTCTTTTCTTCTTGGGCAGAAATCAACTAGGACTACTTACAGAAAATAAATCTCCCTCTTATTTTGCTCCTACAATAGTGATGCTTTTGAACCAAGCCAAATTGTACAATGGAAAACACCACAAGACAAGAAAGAAGATAATAACAAAATAGTTTACAGCCAAAAAAGCCGGTGTTGGGTTTGTTACAGAGGAGACCATCCATCAGAGCCCTCAAAGGCTTTAAGCCCAACCTTATAGAATGGGCTAGAAGTTAGAAAGCAAAGGAGCAAAGAGAAGGAAAAGATGCCTAGAAGTTATTCTTTTATAGCTGGTGTCTCCTCCAGGTGTAGGAGAGGTTTGGTTAATATATTCACCCATCTAGCAGAAGAGATAACAGGATCCCTCAGTATGAAAGACTGAATAACTGGCAGAGGGCTGCAGTTCCCTGGCTAATCAGGGAATTGTTTTGGGCCAATGCAAACTTTCCCCAAGGAAACCCTTCAAACAAGCACTTTCTCAAGTGACCAACACATTTAGAGGAATAGTTTTTCATCAGATGAGACCTATTTTAAAACCCCCAAAATTATTCATAGCCTTTTGCTTTTATTTTTTTTCTTCTCCCCAGAAGGGATTTTACAGAGCCCTGTCCTTAGAGAATCCCTTCATAGTCTCCAAGACATGTTAAACTAGGCTGCAGAACAGAAACAAGTGGACTTAAACAGCCAAACTCTTTACTATTTTCAAAAAGCACTCATGCTGCTATTTGGGCAAATCTGCTTGCCTAATTTGACCTGAATGTACATAATGTATCTGCAGAGTACTATGTAATCACGTATTTTTAAGGAACATAAGGATATATTACTTCAGTGTCACATTATCATGGTCTCTTAAAGAGAGCAAGGCAATTAGCTTCTCGAAAAATAGTTTCAATCTAGGGGCAGTGGATATGTATTATAATCACTTCATTATAGCTCAAATCTCAGGGCTCCACTGTATTACCCCACCACAGACAGACACACACAGTTCCTGCCTTGAAGATCTCACAGTCCTACAAAGTGCACTGCTGACCAAGCCTGGAGAGCAGAAATGTGAATTTGGGGAGTCCATGGGAACCCTGAATAAAAGCAAAGCTCTTGCATGAAATACAAAATCTGTGAGGTGCAGACTGCTAGGGGAAAAAAAAAAAGTTAGCCTTAACATAAGCCACAGACATTTGGAGAGCCAGTGACGTTAAGTCCAAATCTACAGTTTAATAAGCAACATCCATAAGTCATACCTTCAAAAAGAGAAAGTGAAGTATGAAGGAAACCAAAATAGCAATTAAATAGGAATACAAAGTTTTCTGAGAGGCAAATAAATTCCTATGCATGAGATGTGGTTTAGAGAGAGCGCCAAAACCTAGCCCAGTAGTTGGTAAAACATTCTGTAAGGGCAACAGAAAATGTTATTTTTCCAGATGTATGTGGAACAGTTTTAAACCAACAGTACCCACATTTTGGGGGGACAGAAAGGCACCAATACAGATCCTCTTTTAGGCAAAATAACTGCCCAGCAAAGTGTTTCAAACCAGCAAATATGCTTTGGCATTAATGGAGGAGATATGGGCTCTAAACTCAATACTGGGACATACTACACTGATATTTAAAATAAAGCAGAACAAAAGAATCTACACATCTAAAATAAAGCCTGTTTTATATGAGGTATAAAAGATTTTTTTTAATAGTTAGCTTGTAATTCTCCCAATGAGACAGGCAACTAAATTATCTGGTGGTCAGATCCACTTTCCACTGGAATAAATAGAAACAGTACCATTTATTTCTGAGGTTAATAAGGTTAAACCAAAGTTCTGGTATTAAAACCTAGTCTAGACATGTAACTGCTAAAAAAGTCCAAAATAGAGAGCTCTCAAAAAAGGCTAAATCCCACAAGCTTGTACAGAGAACTCCACTTTCAGACAGAAGAATTAATTCCATAAGGCAATACTGCAAATAAAACTGTTTGGCTTTCACACGTAACACAAGAACTAGCTTTAATAATACGCAGCATTTAGGAGTTAAATAGAACAATCTACAGACTGTGGTAATCTCATGGCTGTGACTGAAAAATCAAACTAAAAAACAAGAGCCATGTCCAGTAAAACTAACTAGCAGTTAAATGTTCAAAACAATCATATTCTCTGACAATTAGAATGAACATTCTGGCAAATATGATTACATGAGTCATACTTTTAAAGCTAATGATTTTTAATGCTAGTGGACAGGCAAAGTGAGAAGCCACCGCTATGAGCTCCAGCCTTCAAAACACAGGCCCCATGCAGACCCCAGGCCTTCCAGCCAAGGCCTTGGACTACCCAAACCCTGTTGGGATATTGAGGATGTTCAAGAGCTGCCTTGGACTTTCTCTTCTCCGGGCTGAGTCCTGTGCCCTGCAATCTCATTCCTACCATACTGAGCATAGATGGAAGGCAAAGATGTTGTGAGAGAGAACAGAAAGCTTAGGCAAGCATTTAGGAGAGGAGAAAGATGCACTGTTGGTTGTTAAGAAAACAAACAGATGGCTTTTGAACTGACCTTTAAAAGATGGCAATTATAAATTTTGACAGAATAGTAGTAGGTAAAAGTCATCAAAAGGATGCCCTGAGAGTTCTAGGGATGTTAAAATGGTTTAGTGAAAGACTGATAACCTGTTAAATTGTCCAAAGTATTTCAAAAATTAGAGATGCAAATAGATGAGTTAGGCATTTAATGACATTTGCAGCAGTTCTTCTCTATCTTTAGGCACTTTGCTTCTTTTATAAAATGTGGCCTTGAATCCCTAAAGCAACTGCTGGAAAAGGACAATTTTATAAGGGAAATAAATTAAATCAGCCATTTGAGTGACTAATGACACTGATGTCCCAAATCAAAGTATTATTGGGTAATTGCACTAATTTCACAGATAAGAGGCATCTCTTAAGGATGAGGCATTGCATAGCTACAGAGAAGCAGATGACTTTCCTGAATAGAAAGCAATTGGGCTGGAAAAAGCAAAGAAATTGATAGTGAACTGTGCCACAATCAAAGAAAATGTGCCGACCAGTGTATGCTTTTTTCTTAAGGGCATTAATATAGGTAGTTAGGGTATGAATGAAGCTTCAGCATTATGCTGATCCTGCAGTATGGGAAAGATGCTTGTATTTTAAGTGCAAGCAAACCCCAGCCTTCTGCTTTTGACACGAGAGTGCGATTCAGAAGCTGCCAAAGCACCATCTCAGGCTGTTTGTGAACAAGCAAGCTGCTGCAGAGCCCATGAAGGGAGCAGGGGGCTGTTACTGTCTGTGAAAGAAAGGGCTGAGCATAATTTTCACCAGGCATGTGGTTTAAATCAGTTTGATGTGCTCATTCAAAGGCAGTAGGAAGCCAGTTTTAAGTAAACTGACAATGGCAATTTTACAGAACCGCCCAGAAAAGAGTAGAAGGGAGGTATGAATCGAAGAAAAGCTGGAAAAGAGGGGCTTGTTACTCTAAAGATGCTTAGAGTCCAAAACAGTGTTCAAATACTTCAGAAAGGTGTAACAGAACATGTGGAAGCCACTTGGTATGGCAATATGTGAAAAGTTACACACATGAAATGGGTACAACACTACATACATCTTTAGTCTCAAGGACACACCAGGAGTAACCCAGGAGTTGAGACCCCCCAACAAATTCCAGCAGAGCTGAGTGGTGAAGGTAATGAAGATCCTTCTGCCCTCTACCAAACGTGACTCCTAAGGCTCTCAGTATTAAAGGAGGCTCTGAATCATTTCACCCTACCATATAACCATGCAAATGGTATGACTGAGATTGGAAGGGGATATCTGCAGTTAGCTACCCTAGAGGGGATTTTTAAGAGAAAAACCACAGTGGATCTGCAATCTGTAAAGACCCAGAGACTTTCCCCTAACTCAGGCAAATGCCTTGAAACCCTTAAGGACACCAGAAGGGGTCAAGATCTGCTTGATGTGTGCCCTAGCAGAGAGCGGACATCTGGTGATTCCCCGCAGCATCTGAAGGTTCTCCAAGACAGATAAGGCCATGCACATCCATTTGTTGAGATATTTGGGGTCATTACCTAAAGAGTCCATGTTATTCCAAAGAAAGGCAGTCTATCCAGCCAAGCAAAAGGGCAGCCCCTTTCCCTGCTGACATGCAGCAATCCTCACAGGACGGCTCTGCTCCTGCAGCTGTCACTGCTGGGCACCCTGTACTTAGAGAGGGCACAAGCAGCGGTGACAAAGGGACATCCACACTGAGCCAAATCCAGTGCCCTCCCTGCACTGCCCTGCGGCATCATCTAGTGCTGCTGTGATAGGCAGCATCAGCAGACCGAGCACCCTGCAGTCCGAGGGTATTGCTTACATATCAATTACTACAAGGCAACAGGGTATGATTTATACAATAAGTGCTATATAAAACAGCAAGGTAATACTTAGAGGGCAAGTACTTCTGAGAGGAAAGTTGCAATTTGCTCTACAGCACCAAGATATTCTATGTATTCCAGAGGATCATACAGGATTAGGGTGACACTTACATCCAAGTTGTACATGAGTACAGGGTATTATTTAAACTCCAGATACAGTGGTAGGGAAAGAATATTATTTACTAGCCAAACTGAATGGAAAAGCAGCAATAGCAGTAACAGTAGAATATAATTTACAACAGAGGAAAAGACATCATTTGCAGAGCAGTTATTACAGAACATGAGGGTATTCTTTATGGTGCAGCACTGAGGAATTACTTTGAAGCTAAGTGCTATAGAGGTACAGGGCATTATTTATACACCAAACACCACAGAAACTGTTTTTTCTTGGGGGTAAGTAATAGCAGCAGTTAATCATTTATGTGGAAACAATCCTGCAATTTCCAATATGTGAACTACGTGATTATTTCAACCTTGAAACCGTGGCACAGATGACGTAACGTTAATTATGCTCAGATCTACTGCTGCTGTACCAGAGTACCATTAATCCACAGTAATCCTCTGGAGTCAATAGGTTTATGCCAGCAAAGCTACTACATCTGCCCTTACCTTGCGCAAGGGCCTGCAGCAACAGGAGATTTGCAGGGCCATGGAAAGGTATTAATCCTGAATCTGTGCAAGATCCCAGCAGGAGTAACAGGTTTTGCTGTGGGCTACAGGTGTGTGAATGACAAATGAGGTTTCCAGCTGCAAGGGATCAGCACCACATTTTCACCTGTTTATCAGCTGCTGGCCTTCACCTTTCCTTTACACATTTCCCCCCTACCCAGACAGGAACCTAACCTCAGTCAGGAGTTTCTTCTTGGTTATTTTTTGTTTTCCCTAAGGATTGTTTGAACTATAATGATTACTCCCATCCATTGCCCATTTAGCCTAATCTGTATCTTCTGTGGCAACAATATCTTTTGTCTCTCCATGGTTTTTACATTACTGCTAATAAAGGCTAAGTCCTCTGGCCAGTACTGACCAAGGGCACCTCAGAAGCCAAAGAGGCAAGGAAATTGCCAGACCAGATAAAACTAATGGTCCATCCAGGCCAGATCAAACCAATGGTGCGCCCAGGCCAATATCCTGTCTTGGATAAGGTCTATATCACCAGCTTCCGAGCAAAGTTCCCATCATCAAAAAATACAGGATAAATCGCTGAGGAGGAAGCTTTTTTAAACACTAGGCATTTAGTGGTTAGCCTATGCCTTGAAGCATGAGTATTTACATTCCATATTCTCCCACTAATGTAAGCTAGGTTTATTGGGCATGGCTTAATAGACAGTTCTGCTCCTCTCAGGCCTAACTTATGAGCATTTCCTTCCCTACTCTGCAGAAACAATTTCCTGTCCTGATCACTTTGTCTGTACAACAGTGTGGTTCCCCTCACACATGCCCATTTTCCCTTGTGTTGTCCAAGGCAGTTTCATGTTAGACCAAGGACCTTTCCTCTAGGATCTGTTCTGCCCATTGCTGGGCATGGAAGATGTTCAGTTCAACACCTAGGTAGCACCAGGGTACTTAAGAACATCCCTAACTCTCAAGCAATTCAACAGTAACATGGTAGCAACAAGGACCATCCACTTGTTTACACTTCACAGTGACTCATTAACTGCAACAGCAAATACAAGTCCCAGACCAACCAGACCTTCCCAGGACATCCCATCACCAGAATCCTTTACAGTGATCACACTTACTTTCCAACATAAGCTGCAAAACTCTTAGGACACAGTGACATCTCTGACAACCAAGGGGGGAAGCTAACCAGCAAGGTAGGACTCAGCATCCAAGTTAAACTCTGGCCTCTTCAAGGGTTCCTCCTACTGCAAAGGCCCAGCTCTTCTGCAGCTTGCTCCAGAATGTGGAAAGAGGCACAGACAGTCATGCCTTGATTAGCCCAAGAAACTGCTATAAAGACAAAAGCCCAGACAACTTCCCATGAGAGGCACTCTCTTCTCCTTCCTTTATCCCAGCTTCCTCTTCTCTGTAGAGCCATTCCTGGGTCCTTAGCTCAGTGTGCTCCTTCAGCCCCCAAACTCAGCAACTTCTCCTCAGTTGGTTCCAGGGAAAGGCAGACACAGCTCACAGAGCACTTCAGCTTAGCAGAATCCCAGGAACTTCCAAACCTTCCCCTTGCCTCACATTATCTCTCTTATACTCATCTCGTTAAGGGGGTCATAACACAGTTCCAGCTGTCCCAGTTGATGGGCTAAAGCTGGCTGGAGTTTAGCTCATTAAAGTTGATTGCTACACAGTGGTTGGGCTCGTAAAGCAGGGGGATCTAAGCGAGGCCATCCATGGTGTTACTACTTAACACCTCCAGGTGCTTCAGCAGCCAAAGCGCACGCAGGTTTTTGGGGGGCCAAAGTGAAATGATCCTTATATCTCCCGCCATTCCTCCCATCCTACCTCTTCTGTTTTTTTACTGAGCAATCTTTGGAGAGGCAGAACGTTGCCCAGGGAAGAAATGGAAACTTTTATTAAAAATGAGAGCCCAACAAAAAGCTCATGAAGGAAAAATCTCAGTGCGAAGTGTCTCTAAAAAAGCTGCACGGTGAACATTACAAAACCCCCTGCCTATTCATGGGGCCAACAAAAAGCTTCTTTAGATTTATACTGTAAGTCCATTGAGAGTGGAGGAGAGGCAGCCACTCACACACCCTCCCTTGTGCACACAGACAGCGCCCGCAGCTCTGCTCCGCGCACACAGGCTGAGCTGTTCTGCCCTCTCACAAGGAAGCACTGAATTTTTAAAAGTAAACTGTAAGGTTTCCGTTGTTGCACTGGGCTCAAGTATTTTTTTATATATAACAGCTCCCTCTCTTTGCCGTCTCTCTCTTTCCCTCTTTAAACAGCCCTCAATGCTCTGGGCTGCTCTGCAGCCGCTGCGCCCTGGCTCCCTATGTGGTCCAGCCCCACTATGAACACGGCTTTTGTTGCAGCTGCTGGGAAGCTGCCTGTGGACGGCACACACAGCCCGGCTTGTTCCACACGTGGAGGCCCGAGCGGCCTTGGGAAGGGGGGAGCAGGAAGGGAGGGAGGGAAGGAGCAGCTCTGGGAAGGCTGGATGCGCTGCCTTGCGGTGGAGCCGCCTTCCCAGCGCTGCAGAGGGACAGGGAGAAGCGAGGAGAGGTGGCAGTGGAAAAGCTGTTCCAGACAGCCAAGAAAGGCCCTGTTGATTTTTAAAATGGGACCGGCTGGCCCTTCACCAGCCCATGGTCTCGCTGGGTGGAAGTCAGCATAGGAAGGCAGTGAAGTCACTGGATCGATGCAAATTACATTCAATGAGGATCTGCCCCAGAGAAAGCTGTAGAGAAAATAGACTGGATTTGGGAGTCCCTGGATGTTCTGGCCTTTTATATATTCCCAGGTGATATCAGAGCCTACAGCAATCTGACCTCTCTTTTCATTTATACATTCACTCATTCCTTTAAGTGACACTACACATCCTCTTCTTTCTAAACACCTTAATGACCGAAGGTCACCCAAACACCTCTCTAGTTAGACGGTATTTTACAAGGATGAGCTGTGATTTGCTCTGACAGTGCTCAACCTGCTAAATTTTATTCAATACCCCTTTTTCTCCAGCAGGATTTCCCTCCATCTCTTTTCCTCCCTCAGTTTCCAACCTCATCAGTTCTCTTTGCCCATCCATCCTGCGGCCCTCGTGCTGCTGTCAAACCCAGCTACTGTACGTGAAGTTGATTATAGGAAACATTAAACAGCAGTTCAAGTGGAACAGATGGAATTTTCCCTCAAAGGCCATTCAGGCTGCTGAGATCACTCAGCCGATACGGGCACATCTCCAGCCCTCACCCTCTGCCCCTGCTTAGGTGGGAGACGACGTCTCTCTCTCCTGCACTCTGACAACCACTTGAAACATCTCTGAAAGAGGGAAGATCTCCTCTTTGATCTATCAGGCTGATACGGTCTCTGAATCAAGCAGGAAAATATAACGTCAAACAATCAAAGCAAAGAAACACATAGCTTGGCTTCCGAAAGTGCAAGGGATCGTCCTTCTCTGCAGGATCGGAAAAAAACACAAATCTCAGCCCCCAAATAATTGATTCCTCTCCCTAATGAACAGTCTTTATCTGGAGTTTATATATAAAAAAGTGACAATTACTCTCTCTCCCAACTATTTCCTCATGGGATGTTCCCCCCTCTCTACATCTGGGAAAGTTATTTTAGAAAACTAAAGAAGCCTTTTTAAACAGAAGTTCTTGGCTAGACGACTCAAAAGGGAAGGTTTAACTGTGGGCTTTCCATAACAGTACAGAGAATAGACTGCTCCTTAGTACAAGGTTTAAATGAAAAGCTTTAAAAAAGTAATAAATGAATTAAAAGAAGGAATTTCTGACAGAGATTTTGAAAAATAAAACTTTTTTTACCCCATCTGCTTTTGCAGAAAAGCTCAGTTCCCTGCAAACTACTGCTAAGAATAAGCTTCATCTGTGAATCACTTCAGAAAGAGGGCAGGTACCTGGTAACACCCGGAGCAGCTAACTGGAAGTATCCCAAGAGACTCTGCCAATTCCCAGTCACTCATTCACTGCGATCCTCATGCAAGGACACGCTGTCAATCCTTCCGCTAGCCGCTCGTTTTTCATTCTCTTTCTGTACATGCCACACCTGACCCATAACTGAACATCTCTATAGCTCAGACCACCCTTTGCCTCCCCTGCAGCAAAACAACTCTAATGCTCAAAGCAAGAAACATGAGAATCCCCCTTCCCAACATTTTAGGGCATTTGTAGCAAATCAGCAAAACCACAGCCTCCTTCCCCAGTGCTCAGAAGCAGGATCAGGAATGTCCCCAGCGCTCAAGTGACAGCTGAGCTCCATCACCAAGAAATACAAAGAGTTTGGAGGGTCTTTTGGGGAGCAAGAAGAGGGAGAGCCACTTCTCTGCTCTCCCAGCTGCTGGCACAGGCTATACAATCTCTAAAGCCAGGTAACTTGCTTTCCCTGCCTTCCCAAAAGTGAACTAGTAAATTTGACACAGAATTGTTGTCTCTGGCGATAGCTTTGCCTTAATGGGTCGGTTGCTGGTGAAGACCATGGCTCTGAGCGGCATCGGAGCGCGGCAGCACTTCTGGCAGCCTTCACACATCATACACATTCCTGACAAGCTTGTCTCTCACAGGAGCGCTGCTTGCAAAAGTGAAACTTGGTAGAGAAGCTTGGGATCAATCAGTTAACAACTTTTCCCACATTTCTGCGCTTACTGCTCAGCAGAGAAACAACCAATCCACTTATTTAGAGCCTGCATCTTTAGAGCACTGAGGAAAGAAAAAGAAAAGTTAAGGAAAAAAATCAGAGAGATGACAGAGGAAAGTGCAATACATTACCTTTAACAGTTCAGTGCACTGCTTCGAGAATCTAAGTCCCATACACCTGGCAGAGAAATTAGGTGTTTTTCGGCGTTTAATAAGGAAAGAACTTGCCACTTCTTGCTATTACTGTATGTCTTCTTCACAATCTCCAGATGAGTTTTCCTGGCTTTTTTCTTCCCTGGTTCTCCAGAAGAAAGCAAAATTCCCTGTGTGGTAGTTCAGGTCCTTTCAGGCAGTGGCAGCAGCAGCAGCAGGCTTGAAGAGTAAGTACTGTGTGTGAATGGCAAAAAAGAGAGAGAGGGTTGCAGACCACATTAACTGCCACTGGCTGCAAGAAAGACCATCCAACTCCTGTCAGCCTCCTTAGATACCTCCTGAAGAGCTGGCAAACTAAATGTATTGGATCCTCCTCTGAATTTTAGAGTAAAGGTAGGCAGGCATCCAGGGGGCAGGGGGAAATAGGAGGGTTTATGGACAGAAAAGGAAGCCCAGCCTCTTGGAAAGAGGGAAAAAAAAAACCAGAAAAGAAAAGAAAGAGGAAAAAAAAAAAGCATTACCAAAAAAAAATACTGTAAATGGAGAAAGCTGAATGGGGAGTGGGGGATTAAATTTAGCCCTCTGGTTTGGAACGAGACTAAATGAAGCACCACAAGTGGTTGAGAGAGAAGAAATAGTTTATGTAATAAGAAGTGAACGTGGTTTATACAAACTAAAAAAGATGAAGTTAATTAAGGAACTCGAGCAAAGTATGTGTGTCTGCAGTGCAGTCAATATCACTGCAGTGTGACTAGAAATGAGATTTACTGGGAAGCTCAAAGAGAGCAGCAAAGAGTAAAGTTCAGTGAACTCTCCTGTATGGCTGTGCTGGCTGCTGAAGGAAGGAAGGAGGCAGGTGATGGAAGGGGAGCTCAGGTGGCAAAGCGGGAGAGGATGGACAGCACTAAGAAATGGAAGCATCAGTAACTGATAAGCAAGCTAAAAGCAGAGAAACAAGAAGTGATAAATGGAATGGAGCTGTTTAGAAGCTGTGTGGGATATACTGGGGAGAAATACAGAGGTATCTAGCACTTGGGAATGGTGGAGAACCATGCAACCACCCCCAAACCTCAAGGAGGCTCCTGTAACTGCATCCTTGGCTCTTGTAATGTGTTTTTAATGTGTTTTTACCTATTTTTTTTTCTGTGAGACGATCAGGTAAGTTTTAGTGGCAGAAGTAACTGCTCTGGCAGGGCAGAATGGGTCTGTCGCTGCAGGCCCACATCTTGGGTTGTGAAGGGGCCAAATGGCAGCTGGGAGGAGGTGGGAACCTGCTGAGACTTTCACAGTTCAGGCAACTATTCCTGGCTGAAAAAACCTGAGAGTAGACAGAGATCTTGAGCTTGCACTTCCTCAGATGGATAAGAAGGTCCCCAAGACAGGCTGAGACTCTCTACACCATGACTCAGTCTTTTCATCCACCCATTCATCACAATTCATCTCATAACACACCTGTAGGAGATCAATGCTTGGGTCAACCCCAAGTGCACAGATTCCGTATGATGCTTCCTGGACAGTAACTACTTCCTTACTCACTCAGCAGAGATTTCAGTGAAGATGCCTCCACTAGCACAGTCCAATGCAGGAAACTCTGTATATCGAGCTCAAGAGAAAGCCCCTTGTGCAGTCTGCAATATGGGTTACCAGAAAGAGAACAGCAGGAAACTCAAGATGAATCTCTTTCAGGTCAACTGAGACCCAAGTCTCTACAGCCTAAAGGTTGCTACATTCTGCAGTGCTCTTCTGCCATGCTCTTGCTCTGAAAAACAGGGAGCCACCTGTTTTTTAAAGAGATTTTAAAAGCTAGGAAACGCCCTGGGTTTAAAAATGAGACAGCTGTGACAGCCCTTTCCCTTAACATGCAATAGAACATCACCAGCGTAAAGGCAAAGGTAGAGGTAAAGGTAAAGGAAGAGGTAAAGGTAAAGGCAAAGGTAAAGTCTGAATGACACTGCATGAACACTGTGTCTACAACCTTGATTTTTAACCTCTGATCCAACATGAGGACCTTTCTCCTGGTGTGTTTGGAATTCTGAAGTTCTATGGGGCTTTTAGTGTCCCAGCTCTGCTTGGAACAGCTGGACAGTGTCTGTCAGGTCTGCTCTGTGCCCACCTTCTACCCAAGCCTTACATCTCCCCTCAGTCTCTCTCCCTCCAACTCTCTTTTGACATAATCTTTAGCATTGAAGATTTCATTCAACATGAAATCTGCATTTCCCTCTCTTTTCCCAACACTCACCTTTGCATTCTAGTTTATGGTATAATACGTTTTCCTTCCTCCATGAATTATTTTGATCTCCTCCCTCTTTTCAAAACTTGCTTCCTTGCCTGTCTCACTTTTAAACCTGACATTCATAGCCTGCATGCAGCATGTGTGCCCTCACGTGAGAGCCATGCATCCATCATCCTGACAGTTAATGTTCCCAGATCACAGGGCACGGAGACACACTTCTTTACGTAACCTGCCTTCCTGTGTGTAACTTTTTCCATCTTGGAGATTCACGACCAGATTTTGGCATGGATCTCACCATTTTTTTTTTCAGCACCAAAGCACTAGATGGTAACTTAAACACTTTCCTGGTACCTTTATGCTAAAGGTCAGAAGGGCAGGGAGGTAAAACTCTTCACAACTATTAGAAAAAAGACGGAGCGTTTGCAGCCCCATTTGAAATTCTTGACTTTATTTCCTCCTGCCTCTCATGCCTTTCAATGTATAAGAGCACTGCTTGCCTACATCAGTGTAATCTTCCACCCACCGAGGTCAAGTGGGAGCCTTCCCTCTGACTCAAAGGCCATCGGATCAGTCCCAGGGGCTGCCGCCGTCTCCAGCTGCGCAGTAAATTAGTGGAGACAGCTCCGCACGCGCCGTCCTGGCCAGCCCACGCCGCAGCCTGGGGCTGCCTTCCCTTCCATATCCAGGGTGTCTCCACAGCACAACGCAGCCAGGCAGCTGCCGAGGACAGACCGAAGTGCTTCAGGTGGGACACGATGGCTTGTGCGTTAGGCAGGGCTTGGCATTTCAAGTATCACGTAGAAGGGAACTATAAAATGCAACGGCGCTGATTTTGTTCTGACTCATGTATAGGAGACACTGCAACAGCTCGCGTCTGGCCACAGCTCTTTCTCACTGTAACAGAAAGGCCTTTTGGGGAAATGCATCCGTGTTTAGTTGTTTCTCTGTGGAATAACTGTGAGCCTTGTGTACCCTCTGCTGCTGCTGTGGTTTGGCGAAGCAAACTCTATCAAAACTTTGGTGAGTTTAAGCCAGGGACTAGAGAAAATTCCACTTTGGAGCTGACCAGCTAGGAAAATGTGATGCTCCTCACAAAGTGGTTTCTTAGCAACTTCAGGGAAAGGAATAGAAACTGCTCAGTACCTGCTGGCTGTCCCAATTTTTTGTTTGCATCGGGAATGATTGGAAAAACAGCTAAACATGTTCAGAGAAATTGTGATTCATAAACTGACACCGAAACTGGCCATGTTTGTTTGTTTTTAAGCGGGCAAAATTTAACATCTTACTTCCTTCTAGAGGGACCAAGATAGAAAAGTCATTCAAATGACTTTTGTTTGTTGTTTAAAGCAAGGAAGCAACAATTCAGAGGTCTTTGAAATACAAGTAATAAATGACAAAAGTGCTACAGTTAGGTATGATTTTTCTTCTTGAATTTTGAGGAGGACCATGTCTATTCCTAGTAAAGTTCAGCCTTCATGAAGTGCAAATATTTGGACTGAGAACAAGCCCAGTGTACAAGGAAGAATGAAGAATAGCTTTGCCCTGAAAACTCTTGAATATCCAGAATTTGCACAGTGGAAATGGTCACTGAATGAAAACAGGCAGAAAAGGAAACAATACCAGAGAGAAAAAAAGAATGAAATAGTAAAACTAGCAGTTTTTCAAACGCAAAGGCAGACAGGCTTAGGTGGCTTTCTAGAATTTAAAAAAAAAGAAAAAAAAAAAGTGAAAAGAAAGAATGAAAGGAAATAAAGACTAGATCAAACAATGGAATAAAGTCATCAATCTGCTTTTAAAATTTGCACAAATCTAACCATTTACTATTCTGAACTACTGCTGCCTCTCTGCAACTATTATTTCTAAGCCACTCACGGTCCTCAGCTCAATTCTTTGTCCTCCTTCAGGACATGGAGCGGAGGAGTTTGAATCTCTTGAACACTTACAATTTATAGGCTTATTATCACATATTAATGCTAATTAGGCATTAAAAAATGCAGGGACTTGAGAAGAGAGTATGGGATCCCAACTATCCTGTGCAAAGTTAGCTGAGTGGGGCAGTGCACTATTTAAAAGTCTATACAATTCTTCAGAAAAAGCCACTGGAAATCTAAGGGCATTCAGGCAGCTTTGAGCTTTTCCTTAGTAGTACTGTTCCTGGTTTTCAATCAGTATTTAAGTTCAAAACACAAGAAGTGTTCTTAATCAACCCTCACAGGTGACTTTTATCAACAGTATTTGCCATCTCCCTGCCACATGGATCCCATGTACCACATGGGATTGGGGCTGGTAGAAGCAAGGTGGTGTGCTCAGAAAAATGCTGAGGGTTTCAGTCCTGACACGTGCATGCTCATCCATATGCATTCAAGCTACTGGAGGAAACCTCACTTCAGGCTAGGAAACATTGGTTTGGGCTACTTGGCGCTGCTGACACTCCAGACCATCTACCTCACTACATGGGTACTAAAGCTTCCTCTTGCTCACCCCAGGGGCAGCCTTGGCTGTGCTGACGGTGAAGCCCCCGTGCCAGGAGGAAATCCTCCCAGCGCCCATGCCGAGGCACTGCTGTATACATCAGCAAGGATCGCCTTGGCTATTTCACAAGGCAAAGCCTGAGTGTCTATAATCTGAGTGCTGTTACTAAGGCGGTGCTGGAGTGCTGCTGTCAGGAGGCCTCAGTACCACTTTTGACTGCCCAGTTTGAGTCTTTTGCTTGGAGAAAAGCTACTGGCTGGAGAAAGCGCCCGCAACTGAGCCCCGCAGACGTCCCTGGGTCTGGGGGAAGCAAACGGTCCTACTTCATGGTCCCATGCCAGAGAGTCCAGGATGAGCCATGCAGGCACTGGAGGGATGGAGAGAGTGAAGAAACCCCTCAGCTAAAAACTAGGAGGGGCTTTACAAGTCCCAGCAGAGGCTTCAGCTATCCCAGAGCCTTGGGAGCATGGAAGACACCTGAAAAGAGATGAGCCAACCTCCAAGGGTAAAAAGGGCACAGCGGCACCTGCCCTGCTCCCAACAGGGCACCTGTGCCCCTTTATTCCAGAGTAAATGTCAGCCCTTGTTGGTGCGGATGGAAAACTCTCCCCCTATTTGAAAAGTAAACCCCACGCATGCGCATACACACACATACACCCCTCGGTGCTCCCAGCTCTGTTTGCATCCCGGGTTGGAAGCGGTGCCCTTCCTGTACCTCCAGGGCCCGGACAATGTTCCCATTTAACCTGCAGCCACCGGGACGCTCCGTCTCCGCTGAATGAGTCGCCTTCTGCTCGCCTCGGCCGTCCTGCGCACCGGCAGACGTAAACAGCAGGGCTCGCTCCCCCACCCCAATATTGTGGTTTATTCATCACCCGACAAAATTAGAAGCCCAGGCGCTCCGGCTGGAATGGTGCTCACAGAGTGGCACTTGTTTGGGACCTTTTTCAGGTTTTTTTTTTTTTTTTTCTCTTTCCTTCTCCTGTCCTCTTGGTGTCTTTCCGATTGCTCAATTGGGCTGTCTGAAGGGAGCCAGGCCCAGCATGACCAGTTGCCCGTTCAGCATCGGGCAGCACTGGCAGCCTTGCAGAGACAGGGCTGCCCCATCCGTGCCGCTGCCGCTGCTTCCCCTGTGCCCTGGCCCCACCATGTTGCTGGTGGCACGTGGCGGGGTCCCACAGTGCTGAAGGCTGCTGTAGCCCCAGGCTGTTGTACGCCCTGCGCTGCTGGGTGTCCTGCAGAAAGGTTTTGCACCGCCCCAGGCCACCTCAGGCTGTCCCCAGGAGTGAGGCCTCCCCACATCGCCCCACTCCACGCAAAATGGAGGGCGGCGTGGTGGCTTGTCATGATGTCTGGGCCCACAGAGCGGAGGCAAGGTGACCTGCTGCAAAAGAGCTGCTTGTGCCCCGGCCTGCACTGCTCCGTGGCATGGGCGAGCAGCCTGGCAGCCTCCACACTGCAGCCAGGAGCAGGGCCACGCTGGGGCATCTCCCAGGGGAAGGTGAATGCCGGGAGCGGAGACAGGAAAAGCCATGAAGGATGATGGTGCTGGGCACTGCCCCAGCGCACACAGAGCCCCATTTGGACACCTCCTGTCATACCGTGAGTTTTACATCCCAGGGCTGGAGAAAGAGGCTGGGCTGTATGGTGTGTCCCAGCGGGGCGGTGGGGGTACAAGGAGAGGAGGACCCCGCTCCGTGAGGGGAGATGCCATGGACAAGGTGTTGTGGAGCCGCTGCCAGTCCGTCACGGCACTGCTCTGCACTGGGAGCGGAGTGAGCCTGACCGAGGCTGTTAAACGAGGCCTTTCTGTGGCTCGTCAATGGAGTTATTGTCGCCTTCCTCCACGATCATCTCCCCTCAGCCGTGGAGGAGTGTGTGGTGCGAGTCCTGCAGGTCTCAGCCACCCCGAGATGACTCTCTTAGCACGTGGTGGAATGGCAAGTTAAAATACTCTTTTGTGGAGGGGCTTTTGTGTTTGGTCTGGAGACGCGGGGTCGAATCGTGGTCTGTAGCCAGAGGGGGATTTGTTCCCCCTCCCTGGGCTGATGACACCTGTACCTCCCTGTTTCGTACCTCCTCGCTCACAAACCTTTTGCATTTGAACGCAACCCCGTTTTTTTCTTGTCCTTTTTTTTTTTTTTTGCATACATGCCCTCATCTCACCTTGCTAATCAGCTGCTTGGAGAACCTACCTCAGGCCCCACTTCAGCCTCTCTGATGGAGACCTGCAAGCTCAGCAAGGAAGCGTGGGGGTGGGCACCAAGCAGAATATTTATACAATGAATGAATGAAAACAGTGCTAATTTTATGTTCCTCCAAGCCCGGGATGGAGCAACACGGGAATACAGCACCTTTTGTACGGGCACAGGACATCTCCTGTGTTTGCTTTTCTCCCAGAATTCCTCTTCTCACCCAACACAGTATAAACAGGTCGCTATTGACCTTGGAAGTTGACGAAGAGATTACGTCAAGTGAGGCAAGCTCGCCATGCAGGATATTTATGGTCTTGCACCCCTCTGCTTTGGCTGCAGAGGTTATGTACAAGATGCGCTTTTGGTGAAGCCGGTGCTGTGCTGAGCTCTGAAGTGGGGTCAGCTGCCTCTCCCTTCTTGCCAGAGTTACAGCAGGGAGACCTGGGGGAGGTTGCTGACTCCAGGGAAATTCGCTTGTCAGGGGAAACTGGAGAGATTCTTGGTGTGATTTATTTGTTTTATTTGGTTCAGTGGAATTTTTGTGGCACTTGTTTTTTTTCCGATGAAAGGTGTTTGCTTATCTGAGCTCACTAAGGCAGAGGTGGCGAGTTGACTGCAAAGAGCAGGCCTGCAAATAAGGTCTGACAGCACGAGTAACTCTGACCTTCTTCTGCGCAAAGTGCCAGCTTCTCTGGCCTTTGTGGGCTGTGTCAACCTCTTCGGTCTCTTTGGAGGTAGGAGAGGTCATTGGAAAGGCTTTTGACATGAACATATCAATGCCCCTCCACAAAAGAGTATTTTAACTTGTCAGCTGTGTAATGGAAGCAGAACAAAAATAGCAAGAGCCTTCCATCTTGGAAGATGCTGCTTCATGGCTCTGAAGATGGCTTGTCCTTTGCAAAGCTTGTTGAGAAATTAGGAGGAATTAGTCTGTGCATCGCAAATGCTGATATGTGAATGAGGTGCTCCTAAGCCAGAGATGCTGTGTTCTGGACAGGGAAAACCTTCCCTTTAAGAATGACTTCCTCATAAGAGCTTGAAGGAATCTTATTTATCTCCCACTCTGAAGCTCAAAACTATTGTTCTGGCAACTCTAAAAATTTCAAACATGGCCTCTGCTTCATCCATTATGACCTTGAAAGTTGGACCTTAATAACTTTTGTGCAGCCTTGTCTGAGCATTCAACCTTGGTGAATCTGATGGCAGTCTGGGCCTCATGCATTGGCCTGTTGTGTATCATTAGTTAGGGTTAAGTTATACATTTACATAAACTATGGGATTTTTAAAAATTTTGTTTTGTTTTGGGTTTCATTGAAGAAATACTGGCAGACCCAAAAGAGATCCCACACTAAGGCAGTGCCAGCTTTTTCATGTGACAATGAAGGGACAAGAAAGCATGGGGATATTTCTGCTTTTCAGAAAACCTGGCCAGAATTCCAGTGAAGAGCACAATCCCCAGTCCCCCATGCACTTTTCAGGTAGCCCTGGGAAAATAAGGGGAAGATTGGACTACAGTTTTGTTGACCACAGTTGGGTAGATGCTAGTGGGAAACATATTGGCTTCTCTTGAGAGTCCTCTGATGACCGTATTGCCTAGGGGAACAAACAGCAATTGGAAAGGCCTGCACAAAGTGAAAATACCCATGCAAAAGCTAAGGGCTGTCTGCTTCAGTCAGTGTTTCATACATTTCAGTTCCCAGCTCAGGACTAGGCCAAAGCACTCAGTTGCAAAGAGCTTTCCAGGAATCCTTCAGGCTAAGCATTTTCAGCTGAAAAATAAGGGGATCTCAGACAGCCTTGGTTTGGTTGGTATGCAACAGCCCAGAGGTCCATTCTGCAGCAGAAAGTCCAAGAATATTCACAGAAGGCACTGTGCTTTTCTTACTGTAATTAAATGATTTATTAGCCCTTTACCAACAGAGCTGTATACTTTTCTTTCAGAGGTCAATCTTTTCTTTTTCATTATCACAAGAACCCCCTCGGGTCTTTTAACCCTCTCAGTCATGTCTTGGAGTATCCATTTTCCTTTCCTCATTTATATTACATACGTGTCAGCTTTTAACTCAGAAGTGAAGAAGATTTCGTGCAGTGAATAAGAAAATGGTATAAAAAAATCAATCTGAAACCCAAAATCCCGCTGAAAGCCCCACAATTCAGCGATCATGTTTATATGGGCCTGCATATAACGCAGATGATTTTAGGATTGCTGCTGGAAGTTTCTATCTGCCACTCACCCTTTTTCTGCTCAAGTGATCAGAACTTAGTAGCAGATTTATATGGAAGTTGAAGAATGTAGGGAGCTTCTCCAGGCATTATACACAGAGACCTTGATAAATTGTCCAGCCCCAGGGTTGACAGTGAGTTGGCAGTTTGTTCCTTCCACTTCACCTACATTTATTATTAGTCTTTCTCTTTCTTGGTTTATTTGCCTATGAAACCTCATCCTCTGCTTTCAGTGTGTCACTCCTTGTTTTGTAGTCTTCAGAAATGCATCTTTTTGTTTGCTGCAAAAGAGAGATTGCTTTTCTGTCTGAATTGCAGGGTGGGCGGGTAGGGCTGGAGTTTAAATTCAGAAGAGTCAGAAATATCCTCAGGGTTACTACTAATAGCACACCTCATCTTTTTCTGTCAGAGCAAGATGTAACCTGACTCACCTTTTAGCTCTGAGTACTCAGAAGCCCAGATCAAACTACCCAATTAAAAATTTATGGTGACCCCTCTGCCTTGCTTCCCTGTCATATAAGGAGATCTCCAAGGAGCTGTGAAAGTTAAGGATGTAGTATTCTGGGTCACCAAATCCACACCCAGACAACCTGCTCCTTTTGTTTAGCTCCTTTCAACTGAGCCCTACACCATAAGTCATGGTTTCTCCGTGCGTTATTGTCTTAGAAAAAAGCACTCCAGTGGATGTAACTGCTTTTTATCCATCTCCTCCAAACATTCATTGTCTGATTCTACGGCCGTGTCCTCGCTGAATTCAAAACCTACATTTCTAGGCTGATGAGATAAGCAATATGTTCATGTCTGGACTGAGGCATATGTGGTGGGGTTGGTAAGACAGACTTGCCTTGTCTTGGTTTGGGCCTTTGGGTCCTTGAGTCCTTTAGGAGAGAACATGAATCTTAACTGTCCTAGATTTTTGCATCTGTCTTGGGATTAGATCTACCCTCACAAAATAATGCAAAGAACTTCAGAGGACCATGAAAGCTGAGGCACTGGTGTTGTCCATAGTCCTTCGGCCCAGAAGGCTGTAAACTTGTAGCTTGAGGATTGCTGGTTCTTTCCTAAAAGCCCATATGAGACTGCGCTCAGAACTCTTAACAGGTGCTTCAAGGCCTCTGTTCCTTTGTGAAACACCCCTCCTTGCCCTGCACAGGGGCCTGTTTCCACGGGCCCTTCATGGGTACTTGTTGCTTGAGGCTGGGTTTTATGAAGGTCGGACAGGTCGATGAGAAGTCACTACAGCAAATAAGAAAGCAGAGTGATTAAAATCTGAATTCTCCCTGTTAAATTGAAAAGGTGTACAGATCAAGGGTTCCCTGAAAATGTTATTTCTAGGCCGGGATGCAGAGATCTCAGTGTCAATATTTGTGAAGTAGGAAGGGCCCTGCCAGCTGCAGCGCTTCCAGAAACAGGCCTCTCTGTGCAGGCCGAGGATGGCAATTCGGGCCCGGCTTGGTGCAGCGGGGCCTGCGCTTCCTGCAGGAGACCCCAGCCAGGCCTGCCCTGTGCAGTGGCAGAGACACCAGCACCTCGTGAAGGTGGCATATCCATACTCGTGGCATATCCATACTCATGGCCCTAATCTGTCCCATTGAGACTTAAACGAAATATATAAATATATACATATAAAATATATATATAGTGTGTGTGTATTTATGTGTATATATCACAGAATCATGGAATCACAGAATCGCAGAATGGCTGAGGTTGGGTGGGACCTCTAGAGATCATCTAGTACAACCTCCCTGCTGTTTTTGCCTCTAAAGAATGGGCTAAGACCCTCGACTTGACATGAAGAACGGGTACCAGGCCTGGCATAGTGACAAGGTCATTACTAATTATTCCTTTAGCGTATAAGCCTTTCCTGCTT
Organism: Tinamus guttatus; assembly: GCF_059628265.1. Classification (NCBI taxonomy): domain Eukaryota; kingdom Metazoa; phylum Chordata; class Aves; order Tinamiformes; family Tinamidae; genus Tinamus; species Tinamus guttatus. The sequence goes on along the minus strand of NW_028288538.1, from coordinate 7,435,337 downwards.
CCCTTTTTTCTATCTTTGTGATATTTGAAACTGGATATACTGATAGTGTTTTCTTAATCTGTAAATGTTTGGTAGTGGTTTGGAAAACAAGGTTTTTTTCCACTCATTTGCTTCTGAGGAAGAAGTGACAGTGATGTTTCGTTTTGAAATCGATCCGTTTTACTGGATCCTTTTTTCCTTGGGTACAATGAGAAAAGGGCAGTAGTGTGATCCTGATGGTAAGCAAAAGCAATAGTCACCGCAAGGGTAATTGAAACTAATCAATTACTGAGGGTTATAAAGAGGGCAAATGATAAAATAAGGCCCCATTTGCCAGGTCAAGGAAATCCCTGGACTGGGTAGCAAGGGCTCTGGGGACTCTGGAGTATTGGAGATGCAGGTAGGAGAACTGCCTGTGACAGAGCAGGAACTGCTGCTGGGTAGGACTGGGGTGCAAGCACAGAGCTTTGTGTGCAGGGAGAAGAGCCGTAGAAAAAGCATAGGTTTCATAGGCTGTGGTTGAGGTACACTGTCAAGTCTTTACCAACACCTGAATGTTTCCCAGGGTTGGAAACAGCAAGGTGTGGAGATATGCTGATGTGGGAAGGAGATTTCAGAAAACAAAATAGATTTGCTTTCTCTTCCTGGAGACAGTAAATGTATCTTGGCCTTCATAAGAATAAAACATTGACTTGCCCATCCCTGCCTTTAAAGGATCCTTGGTTCCTCCCACTGTATCCCAAAACTCAGTTTCTTTAGGAAACAACCCTGGCATGCAGCATGTTCTGTCACTCAGAAGGAAGTCTATCCTCTGGCTTGCGAGTATTCTTGTGGGAAAATATCCTTTCAAGGCTTTGTGATTTGTTTTGCCCTTTCCTTTGTTGGATCCTTTTACAGGAACCTGAAAGTGCTGTTGTGAAAAGACAGCAGAGACTGTGTGGACCTTAAGTAACTTTTCTGAAGACTGTGAGACCTGCCAAACAGCCTCAGAGAAAGGATCTTACTGTGTTGATTTGTTTTCTTTGGTTTATGGGGGGGAAAAATATTTCACACATAATTAGAGCAGCCACAGAGAGATTGTATTAAAGACGCTTTACTGGAAATTTCATGGGACAGAACAAGGGAAACCTGTGTTAACACTAGCAACCAGGAGAAGGACCTTGTCGGCAAAATGGTGGGAAAGGACAATGTGGAGTGTTCAAGCTGCAAGAAAGAAACTGTTCAGGAGAGCAGCATGTGCATCAGGGCCTGGATTAAACTAAGCTCATGTGGGCTATGATGCTCCCAATGTCTTTTCCCAGACCCTCGAGTGCTGCATTTTGCCAACCTGGGTGGCCACGTGTGGAGTGCACCAATAAGACACCATCCCTGCAGAGAGAGCAGAGTAAGGGCCAATAGTCTGACTTATTCCTTCAGTATCAAGAACCTTGATATTTCTTTCAGCTAAATTCATCCAATATCAACCCTGTGGCAGTGGGTTATGCCAGACAGTCACTCTGTCTTGAAGACCTCTCCAACAGCTCTTGCCTTGCACTGATCCTGCCTCCCAGAGAACCATAGATCTTTAAATGGGAAGATTCCAAGGGCAGATTTAAGTCACTAAACCTGGTCCACACTTTGTTGTCAAGGCTCTCACAGACCTCTCAGTCTTTGGATGTTTCCGTGAAACCCATCACTGTAGGCTCTGCATCTCCTAGATTTTTTAGCTCCACAAAGGACCTTGCTGTATCTCTCTGTGTGTTTCTCTTTTTCATGCTCTTTCCAAAGAGAGAGTTGTGTGAGCAGGGCATGATCTATTCAGGAAGAGTTTTTCACTGTTACTGGGATTTTTGGATCCCTTAGGCTCAATGAGTTTCCTGAAGATTAAGATCTTGAGCTTCAGCTTTACTCTAATTTGTGGGAAACTAATAGAGGCAGTAGAGGACTGGACTGATGCATCCATGAGACCCCTCTGATCTTTTGGCATCTACTGTTGAACTGTTTGAGCTATCCAGACACACTGAGGTGTCACTTTAGCTTGGAATATATGAAAGTATCAATATTACTATTTTGAAAGTAGTAAAGTGAGGCAAACTGTCTTGCCCAAGGCCATGTTAAAAGTTCTTTTTGTATATATTTATGTGCATTTAATTGCCTACAAGTAGCCTTATAATACCCCTGTGTACTTGTTCCCGAGCAGAAGCAGCAGCATTTAGACTCACCTGCCTGCAAACCCTCTCTCTTCTATTAAAGTTAAGTGTTCACTGCCTGTTGGTTTGTCTTCCTTATTGTTGCTGCCCACTTCATTCTTTAAAGCTTACGTCATTCTATGGTCAGTAATACCTTGTGTGTCTTACAAGAGCCACTCTTTCCCAGGTTACTTGAGGGCAGCAGGAGAACTAAACAGCAGCTCTATAGAGGGAATGAACATACTGTAGCTGTTTATTTCCTCCTGTGCTTCGGAGATGAGTGAAGCATATTTGTGGCAGTTGCTATTAGACATTGGGGAGGAGTGTTTGTTGCCTCGTGGTCAGTGTAGGCACTGAGAAATCAGAGTTGTGTTCACAATAATGCCACTGACTGATTGTGTGACTTTGGAGGCAAAGTGACATGACCTGGTCTCCTCCTCCTCAGCAGGGTCATGGGTATTTTTAACTACTCTGCAAGTGGGCCGACAACCCCCAGATAATTCAGTAGTTATTAGCGGCTCCCAATCTATGCTCCTAGCCCTTCCCGGTTCAGCTGCCATGCTGTGTTCCTCCGGCTCTATGCTTGGCTAGAGGACAGACACAGTGAGGGGTGTTGAGCATTCCTGATCCACGAAAAATCTGTGGCATGGAACAGCTGTCCCACAGTTTAAGTTCTACTTTGTATTATTTTCCCCATTAGCAGTGCCACTTTCTTCTCCCTGGGTATGGGATTAAAATCTACCCACCTGTTTTTCTTGGGAGTCTCCTTCTCTTCTTGAACTTTGTATCATTGGTGCCCATTGTGGATTGACAACAGCTAGGAATTAAATTCAGGTGCTGGAATATCCCTCTGGCTCTCTGAAAGTTACTGTCCTATCCAGTCCCAAAGGCCTTTTCTCTGTGTGCATCTCAGAATCCTAATCTGTGCCCCTTTTGTGTTTTTAGAATTAAAAGGCAGCAAAATGTTCTCCCTTGATGCTGGGCACTGTTTGCACAGAGGAGCTCTCAGCAAGATAAGCAGCTGAATTTGAAGGCTTTGTCAGAATCCGCTGCTGGAGGGTAAGTGAAGGGGAAGAAAAGAAGGTAGTGGAATGAAACGCAGGTAAAATTCGCATTCGGGCAGGCAGGAAGGTGAGCTGAAAGGTACCTGGGCTTAGGTGGGCAGGATCTGCCTGGTCAATCCAGTCTGCACAGGCAGAGGAGTCGTGCCTTGGTACTGCTGGGGCATAGGAGTGGGACATGCCTCAACCTCTGCTAGCAAGGGAGCACCTGGGCATCAAGAATTAGGTAAGTAGGTGGGTATTTCTGCCAGTAACTGAGACACTGCCCGAAATTCAGGATACAGATTAGTTGGAAAGAGGTACTGGGAGGCAGGAGAGGCTTTGGGCAATGTTTACAGCATACCTCTTTGGTACATGGGAGGGATGGTAAGAATAATCCTCCATTAGCCATCAGCAAGGTGAGCTGGTTGGATTTTTCCATTTGCCCTGTGTGCAGCTCTCTGTGCTCCAAACCATGCCAGCCCAGGAAATGCTGCAGCTCTGGTTATGCCTCAACAGGCTGTTATTGAGCGCTGCTCAGCTTGTGGGCGCGGGGCTGGGGCGCGAGGAAGGGCGGCACACGTCCCCGCGAGCCCCTCAGACACTTAGGAGTCGGCCGGCTCTTCCTTGCCGCTCTTCCCTAATTTAAAGCCACACTGTTTACTTCCAAGTCTGGATGTGGAGGTGGAGAGTTGGCAGGCACGCTGCAGCTCTCGGCACCCTAAATGTATGGGACAAAAGATGAAGGAGTGAAGCTAGCCAGATCGGCAGAGATTTTCCTTTCGTATGTGTCTCTGAGCAGTTCTGTTCCATTGCTCCTCAGCCGCTGGAATTACGCTGCTCTCTTCCCAGCCAATTTTCCATGTCCGTTAGGACTGAGGTTGATTTGTGACATTAATTCTTTCTCTGCTGAGGTGGGCAAATAAGCTACTGGGATATCTCCGGTTTAAAAAAGCCAGTGAGCCAGCACAAGTCTGCCACAGCCATGCAGTGTGTGGCACGCCACAAGCAGAAGAGCGCGCACAGCACAGAAAAACAGGCACAAGCAGTGGGAAGGAGATATTTAAAAATGAAGTGGTCCAAAACATACTCCCTTCCCACTCTCTGGGCTCAGTGGTGTTCCATACCCCAGGGGTCCTTTCCATCACCCCCCACAAACCAGAATAGTGGTCTCAGATGCCATCCCCATCTCCATGAATATCTGGCCCAGATATCTGATCACTGCACCAGCAAAAAGCTGGTAATCCCTAGCCACAAGCAGACTGAGGGTAAGAGCACATTAGAAGAGCACGTTTTATCCAAGCAGAGACTGGGAATATCACTTCCCAGCTGCTGTCCCTCTCTTGTCATCTTTGACAGCCTCTCAAAACAAACTGAGGTACCTTAACTGTGTTCTACCTATGTAACTTGAATCATTGAGGCAGCACAAAGACAAGTTAAAAAACACTTCCTCACTAAGTGACAAAAAGGGACTCTAGAAATCCACCTTGGAGCAGGAATTGCTCAAAGCCCAGGAAAACTGAAGGACTCAGGGGACATCTGAAGAACTCTTAGCCAGCAAATAAAAGCATGTAATGTGATAGAACAATTCAATTATTTAAAATTCCCCAGAAGCAAAAGGCCTGGAAGAATTGGTGGGAAACTTCTGCTCCAAGCTCAGCATCAGAGACTCAGGATTAAAAATCAACAGAGAGTTTGGATGGATTGAGATCCTCATACCATATTGCAAAGGTTCACGTGAGAGATTTATGAGATTAGGATGGCTTAACATAGGGATGAGTTGGAGATCATGAAGGGATAAAGAAAAAGAGTGTAAAGGAGCTGTGACAGATGACAAATGGCACAATGTACCTTAACAGGGTTAGGGGTGATGTTGTAGTAGCTCAACCATAGCTCTACCCTGTTGCCAGCGCTGTATCCTCCATGGCCAAGGGGAGGTGTGATGAACTGACCCAGGAGGAAGTGCAAAGGGGTGCCAGGAATGCTTTTGCACAGTTAAACTTTTGCACTCTCGGTGTTGATTCATGTTTGGCAATTAAGCGGATCAGAATGTCCCTTGGGGAAGGGACATTCCCATTCTGTTGTGCTCTCCCTTCTCTGGCAGCTGGAAGTGGTAGCTGGACACCTCAGCCATCTGAGTTCAGTCTCCTGTCATATGTGGACTAACACTCTAATAGCTAAAAGTCTAACAAAATGGGGCAAGTGTGGGCAAACCTGACTCCCTCTTTTCCCAAGAACAATGACTTCCTTGGCATTCATGCAGATTTTCAGGAATGAAATACATTTTTCTTTAGCATACCAAAATCACTTGTCTTGATGAAGAAGGCACCGATCCAGTATGATAGCCAATACATTCCCATTACACATATGTCCACACATGGATCTGAGCTCACTTCTGTAACTCACACAGTCCCCTTATAGAGAAAGTCATCCTGCAGTCACTGCTGCAGCAAGCGTTTGCTGAGGGAACTTACAATGCATTGAAGATGGAGAAAGGCTTCCTTTCTAGGCCTGATCATGACCTCCAGCAGGATGAAGGCTTGGTGAATAAGAGGTGGCACCTCAACAGGATGCTCCAGATACAGCTCAGAGCAGACTAATGTCAAATACGCTCAGATATGCTTCCTTTAAAGTCCAGGGTGCTGGGGTGAGTGCTAATGCTGTGTTCTGGGAAGCTGCCAATGCACCACAGTTGGAGATTCACAAATCCTAACTGCAGGGCTTGTGGCTACCTGTGTATTTCATTTCACATGTCAGAGACCTCTGGCTAAGTAACAGCGCCCAATGGAACCAAAAATGTCCTGCAGAGAGAGCAGGAATGGAAAAAAAAAAAAAAAACAGGTCAAGATTCAATTAAAGATAAATTTCCCCTCTCTGCATTTCCCAGAAAAATGCCTGCTTGGCCCGGATGCCTTTCTGGGCAGGTAGGCAGCAGTGTCCGGCCGTGTCTATATTCACACAGTGCCGTTACGCTTCTGACCTTGTCTGACCGAGAGCACAGAGCAGGGCGAAGCAGAGTGCAGCGAAGCAAACGCACGGGCTCAAAGGTGCCGAGTGACGTCCCAGCTAGTCACAGCGCTGGCACTGCTGCTCCTTCCTGCCGTGCAGCTTGGGGCAGGGGAGCTCTGCAGCCAGCCTGTGCAAGCTGGGCATCACTGGAGGCCAAGGAGCAGCCTGAGTCTGCAGCCCAGGAAACTGGACAGCTGCTGCCAGGCTCCTTCCAGTGCTTGTGCTAACTTGTCTGAAGCTACCCGGGGTAACTGTGCCTTGCTGGCAACAGAGATGTGCCCAAGAGAGGCCGCATTATAGAAACTCATAAAAAACTTACCCAAGAACTCTAAAGGACTTAGACAAAGTTATACACAGACTCAGGACTGAAAAGCAGGAATCTTGTTCCTAGTGCAAAGCTTATTTCACTGACCAAGACCACTTCAGGCTATTGAAACCCCCTTCTTTGTGGCCAAGGACCACATTAGTGTCAGCAGAGAAGCCTGCCCAGCTCTAATGAGATGTTGAGAGGGAGTTTGGGGAAGCTGCCTTTTCATGAGTCCCTGCTTCAGGAGCAAAGAATTATTCCAGCAACTGGTGATGAATCTTCCCGAAATCCTGATACACAGGTGTCTTGAGCTGTTCTGGTCTTTAGGAAAATCAGGAGCAGAGATAAAGCAGTAAGATGCACCACCAAATTCTCACACAAAAATGGCCAAAGCTTCTGACGCTCTTAAGCTTGATGGTAGTCTTGGTGTAGTCTCCTTAAACAGTGTCTATGTGGAAAAGGCAGAGCAGATAGTATGAAATTGCAAGAAATGGCCTTTATATGGCATCTGTGCTTATGTCTGTGTGTGGCTTTGAAGGTACCAAAGAGTACATAAAGCTGAGGTTATTTGTTTCTTTGTGTAAAATCAGCAAAGCAGCACTGGTGTGATATGGACAGAGTCAATGCACTGGAAGTCTTGGCCAAATAGATAACTCCTCGTGCAGAAGCGAATGGGATGGGTCACATGCACGGCACATATCTTCAGGGCACAGACGCTGCTGGGACATGCAAGTCCCCTTGGATATTTCCAAGCTGGTCAGAGATGTGCCATTTCAGAAAGCACCTGCCTGTGATAACAGTCGCAGGTCCTTTAGGAAGGGTTAAGATTCATCAGCAGGACAGCGTGGAGATGGATGGTGCTGGTTTAGGGGGTGCTAGAGGTAAATGTCTGGGCCCGTGTGGGACTGGAGTATGAACTGCAGCAGTGAGATGCAGGGCCTGCTACCTGTGATTTCCTTCAGGCCATGAAAGAGGGCAGGGATTTAACACACGCTCTGGGCTTAGCAGTAGCACAGATTGTGTTGCCGTTTCCAGATCAAAAACAGACCTGTGTTTAACTTAGAGCAGTTCGTTAAGCTGGGGAGCGATTTGCATAACTCTGCGATTTGAGGAAAGAAGAGGCAGGTATGGTCATCTTGTCTTGGCTGCCAGTGCCATGGAGCTGATGACCACAGGCGTCTGGCAGGGAGCAGCAACTCGGGACACTGACTCTGTGGAAGAACTGGAAGTCCTGCAGCTCTCTGTGCACAGAGTGCCCTTGTTCAGCAGTGCTCAGCTACAGCCTTGCACTTTGCTGCACAATCCCCAGCTTGGCTGGACAGCTGTTTTCTCCCTGTCACCTTCCCTAAATCAACAGGCTTCTTTGCTGACTGCTTTTTTATTTTTCCCAGTAGATCTCTGCAGCTATCTCTGGCTGAATCCCTTATCAAGCAGGAGTTAAGCTGCTACCTGTGCTACTAAGCACAGCCTTGCACTTGGCCGGTGCAGAGAATCAGATGCGCCCACTGAATCTCACAAAGACAGCAGCTGACCTGACTAGGATGGCAAAGCTGAAAGCTTTGGGATGCGGTTGGAGATGGGAGGACTGTTGCTTTTGGTTCCTTCCCCTCCCACCTCCATGGGATGTTACCAAGCCATGGTGTGTGTGCAGGCATCTTCAGAGACAAGAGTGGACTCACTGAATACCTTGTGATTCCTGATCATTTTCGCTACCTTCCCCAGTTTATGTTTGAATGACTATACCCTTTTAACAATGCATTTTCGTAATGGAGAAAGAGAATAACACTGGTAACTTGACCGACACCAAATGGCAATTTTTCTGTAAGTGCTAAGGATTCGTGTGCTTCAGACTGCAAGTTGCATTATGTGCGTGGTTCTTAGTGGGAGATATAAATCCCAGTGCTGTCTCTGCACAGATTACATAGGCCCTGGCAGAGCAGAAGGCTGTGTTAGCTAAAAGAGCGTTGACCTGCATCAGGTTCCTTTAGTTCACTGCTTTGCTACTGAGGTTATGTTCTGACTTTGGGCAGGTCATGTCTTCCAGTAACTTGATTTGCTATTATAAATGAGGAGTGGCAAGGTTTCACTGACAGAGATACTGTGACAATGATGCTATTGAATATTGAAACACTTAGTCTGATGACAGTAGCCCCAGGAATAACTAAAATAGAGGAATAAATGAAGTTCTCACTCCCTCTCACTTAGTAAAGCCAAAGGGAGAGCCATTATGTTACCACTTGTGCAGCAGCGCGACACACAACCTTCCTCCCTGCCCCAGACAGAGGGGACACACTTGGCACCTTGCTGGTCAGAGCTGGGTGACTTGCATAGGCCCCAGCACTCCCTGCTAGCTGCAGCAACAAGGAAGGGATGTTTAACTCACAGGAAAATTACAAAACTAAGTAACTAAGTGTTCCAAATGCTCCTCTCCTCTCCTCTCCTCTCCTCTCCTCTCCTCTCCTCTCCTCTCCTCTCCTCTCCTCTCCTCTCCTCTCCTCTCCTCTCCTCTCCTCTCCTCTCCTCTCCTCTCCTCTCCTCTCCTCTCCTCTCCTCTCCTCTCCTCTCCTCTCCTCTCCTCTCCTCTCTTGACAGTGACACTGACAAAACTTCCTTTGGAACCAGATGATATCTCATCCCACTTACCTAAGAGCCTGAGGGCCTCATTTCAACTTTGGAGAAATGGCCATAAATAATGAGTCGACGGAGCTGATCTAGATCCAGAGCGTTATGAATCCTTAGACAACCCCTGAGGATGTTAAACAGCAAGGAGCTGGTGCGGGTGCATTCACTGCTGTGATTACCTGCAAATGAAGGCAGTAGCTCTGACTCATGTGCTTATGGAGGAGAATTATAAAAAGATCTGTATTCCCAATTACTGCCTGAGCTGGAGGGCAGGAGCTGGCATATAATGGGCAAATCAGATTCTGAGGCTGAGGAAAGCCATTTCTCTTCCTCCGTGATCTATATAAAGCACACAAACACGGGATCCAGATTTTCTTACCTCTTACATAGCATGAGCTTAGCAGAATGTGGGCACGCCTCCACTGCTGTTGTTCATATGCATGTACTGTATTGGCATACTTTCAAATAGATGAGCATCAGCGTGGATACTGATCCATGCCATGGTGAAAACAGGGTGTAAAGCACATACTGCTGCTTCAGAATATGGGAACTGCTGGCTCAGTGGATCCCCTCTGCAGGGCTGATCCCAAAAGCCACCCTGAAGCTGCTCCGCTGCTGATTTGGAGAAACATTTTACGAATTGAGGGAAATGAAAATTGATTTTTACACCATTTCTTGCCATTTCTCATTTGCTCATTGACAAAGAGGAAATGCTTTTCATATGCCAGCTGGTGACACTGCTTTGGTATAAATTGTTCACCTCTCATTTTTAAGTCATGGATGCAATATATATAGACAGCTCTCGAATCAGCCAGTCTGTCATTTCTGGTGCATCTGTCAGCACTTGGGCTTAGCTTTAAATCCTTTGCCTTGAGTGGTATAGAAACCTCAGGACTTTCCAAGCAACCCTCACCCTTAGATACGGGATCAGCTACAGGAATAGGGCAGCCAGGCACCCGTTTTTGATGTCTTCTTTGACAAGACTCAGTCACTCGGTCCCTAGGCTACAGTTCTTTCCCAGCAGGCTGGAGATGCTCCTTTCCTGCACTGTCAGGAAGCCTCAGCCGTGGCTCGCGCTGCGGTACCGCGATGAGCAGCTCCGTAGCGACTCGCGGACCCTGCTGCACCGCTGGCGCTGAGGCCGCCTGCAGTTACCTCACAGGCCTCCATGCCCTCCCCTAAGCTCTCCCTGGTCGTGCTGCTCTGGCTGCCGGTCTCCGAGGCCTCTGCTCACTGCTCTGTGCTCCTGGAAGCGTCTCCCTTCCTGCAGCCCTGTGTTAAATACCTCAGGACACGGGTGTGGGTGTCTGTCAAACACCCCGGTGAGCAGCGAGGAGGGGAGCGCGCAGCCCTCTCCCCTGCGACGGCACGGCCCTGCAGCCAGCACTCACTGGTACTTTTCCATCCTGCTCGAAGTCTGCTGGCCTCGGTGGGAGCTGTTTGTAAGGCTGGAGCCAAGAAGCGTCCCATAACGTGGCAAAGCCTCCTTTGCCAGGAACCACCTTTGCAGCAGCAGGTTTTTCTCCGATCTCATAGTCACCTTTATTTTCTTTTTTTCCCCTCGAGTTAGGCAGGGTAAGGAAGGCAGCCAGCAGGCTGGTGGAGATGGAGATGTCAACTGTATGGAGAAAGACAGGAATTTAGCAGCCTCTGGATAAACCCAGCACTTCTGAGGGTCTGGCTGCCATTTGCACATATTTGTGGATTCCAGCCAGTCAAACATGTTGCTAGAGTTTAACTGCTTTTGTGCCACACTATCATAGGGTGGGCTTCTTTTCACTCTCAAGAGACATCCACTTTCTCAATGTCCATGCCATAAAATTTACAAAGACAAAGGAGAAGTTGGGATTTCCCCAAAAGCAGAGACAAGATGTTTCTCATTTCTGAGCCCTTCCTGAGTGATCTAGATTTCTTTTTTTGGGGTCTGTTTTTCACAGCATCAATAAACACTGTCTACACCTGTATGGGCCTCCTCAGTGCTGCAATAATAATAATAAAGGTAAACTAAAATTACTTGTCAAAAAGGGTTGAAAAGAGATCTGTAGAAATTACTAAAGCCATGTGACCTGAGGATGTTTAGCCAAGTTTTAGAGGTCATTGCTCACAATGTAAGTAGGTGTACCACTATTTATTAAGATGAGTATAAAATCATGTATTATAAAGTTGGAGGCATTATATAGTGGACATTTTATATGGCAGTAAGTACTTGGAGGAGGAAAGAGAGGAGTGCGCTTATCTTGTTCTTTAGCTAACTTGAGTGCCTCTTCTTGTCTTGAATGATGAAGGCCTGGACTAGGTTTCTTAGGCCCAGCCCAGCCCAGGTGGGGTAGGCGGTGCTGAATGTGGATGGCCACCGCTTCAAGGTCTAACTTCTTTGAGGGTGTCCTATTGCCATGCGCAGCTTGTGTTGGTCATTTGTCCTTGTGCCCAATGCAGCGACTGTGTCTGGGCAAAGATCTGGACTCCATTCCTAGCTCCATCCTGACTTCACTGTATGGTTTTGGCCAAATCATTTGGCCCAGTTTTGTGAGGGATTTTAGCCCAGGCTGCATCATTTTAGCCCAGGCTGCATCACAATCTGTGCATTTACATGATGAGGCAGGAGGGGGAGCCGGGACCAGACTGCCTCAAGTGAGCCATATTTCCTGGAGAAGAGCAAACAAACCAAACCACCAGTGTTTCATCTCACCAAAGCATGGCAACACCAGCTTACGCACGCATTGCGAGTGGAAATAAACAACAGTGACTCTTTTTCTTGCAGGGAAAAATAGTCAAAAACACTCCTAGATGAAAAACCCCACCATGAACAACATGGTAATTTGCATTCTGGCTGGCAGCTGTGATTATGGGGATTTTTAGAAAACATGGTGTTCTTTTAAATGGACAACAGAAAGCTGTCTGAGAAAGCACTCAGCCCAGCTCCAAGAACCCCTCAGGCCAGTGTTCCTATGAATCAATCCCCTGCACTCTCCAAATCCTGATCTCTACCTGCGTCTGTAAGTCACCTCTTCGCTTTCGTTTTTTCCTCTCTTCCCAGTTCCAGACACTGTATGTTCTATGACTCCAGATGGAGAAATAAATGAGGACCTGTATGTGCTCTGACCAGTGCCAATTGGTGTGTGTAAAGTAATTGAATACAAAAATTAGAAATGAAAAGGAGGTCGGGGTGAGGTGGCCAAAACAAACACACGGAGCAAATGCAGAGAGAGGAAAAAGGCCTGTAAGATCCCAAAACTGGGCAGCTCTTGGAGTGTTGTGACAGACACCAGGGACAGAAACACGGTCTGTCTCCATTCCCAGGGGCCTGTGTGTAATGGGAGGGAACGTGTCCTGCTAAACACACCGGGACGAGGTCTAGCTACGCTATGGCAGGTAACATGCCTCTTTGCTCCAAAGATGTCTTGGAGAGCACTGCCAGGCCGGAGCAGTCTTTACGGCTTGGTGTACTTCTGAGTTGTGCTGTTGGAGCAAAGAGCATCGTGTCCTTTCCGCAGGCTGATTTACTGCAGGGCCTCCCCACTGTTTACTGTTACTCCCTGTGTCCCAAACAAGAACTTACACATTCCCAGCACAGCCCTGGACTTCTCTCCTTTGTCCTGGTCCCCATGGAGAGAAGATGTGACTTGGCATGGAGCTAGGCAACGTGTATTTCTTCCCATTCAGCACCCAGCCATGCCAACAGTGTCCTACCTTACCATTCCTTTCAATGATGTGTCCATGCTTATCTTTAACTGCACTGAGCTAGGAGCAAGAGCTCAGTTTTGCCCTATGCATGGCCAGTTCTCTTTGGCTGTGCAACTCCTGGGCACATGTTCCAAGACACAATGATCTTGTTTCAGGGGGAAAATGGAAATTTTTTTTCCACTATGAATTAGTGGAGTTTGACATTTAAAACGGAAATTTTGGAATTTCCAAACGGTCTTTTAATGAAGAGAGGGAAATGCAGGTATTCAGTCTTACTGCTGGGAGCTTTACTGGGGAAGAGGATGACACAGGAACATTGGTGATAGGTAAATTGGGGAAATAATCCAATACAACCGTGATGAATTGATCCTTTCTGTCAAGAATTCTTGTTTTTAAGGAACTTTTGAGTCATTCCAACCTATTTATGGGTTATTTGTGTTCTGTTTCCTTTATTTATTGGCATCTGCATTTGGCAATTGGCCACCCAAGTCCAGGCCCCTGATTGTATGAGACGAATTTTCAAAAAACAGGACAATAATAATGTGCTGCTTCTTACACATTCCCTTCACAGGTAGATCTTTGTGCTACAATGTATGCAGTCGTCAGATTTGCAAATATTTTTCCAAGCTCCCAATGGCTGGATGAGTATTTGTGTACAACAAATATGACCCTGAATCACCCCAACTGGAACTCGGTGCCTTTTGGGGGAATCTTTGTCTACTATACAACCTGCGTAAGTACTGAGACAGGGAGATTGCTTTTCTCTAGAGCACTGATCCTGTTCAGCATTCACACAGCATGTGTCCAAAACCCCCTTAAAACTTGATATTTTTGGTCATGTGAATTGGGGATGCTCAGTTTTATTCCTAATGATGACAGAGTGATTTAAAAAAAACACCTTCTATGGGGGTTGCCATTGGCGCCTCTAAATATAGGATAGAGATTTGGCAAAAGGGGCAAGGGTGCCCTGCATGCTCCAGAGTTTACCCGCATGGCCTGTAGTTTTCTTTGTATACCTACCAGTCAGTTCAGTTTAGCTTGGAGCATATTAATATACGGGCAGTTTCTGTCCCAATCCTGTCCAGACTGAGCTTGCTATACTCATGAGCAGAGGCTGATGAATCCATGTTTAAAAATGTGGCACTTCCGCTGGTGCTAAGAGCATCTTCAGTGATCTGTTGATGTAGAGTGAAGAAGTGTCAAATTTCCTCTCAAAACCAGCTTTATAGCGATTATGGAGACACTCCCATACAGATATATGCCTTCTGTATACATGGAACTAACTACACAAGCACAAAACATTTCAGAACAGCTAATCAGTCACATTGCGCTGACTAAATGAAGTCACTCTGGTTTCTCCCAGATGCAGAGCTGCAGATCTGATCTTTAGGATGATTGTAATGTACTCATTAAAAAAAAAATCCTATCAAGAAAAAAATCCAGAGAAATCTTATGCCTTGATCTGAGATAATTCAGGATCAATGAACTGAGAAAAACAGAGATAGTGTTGTCCTAATGGGCTGAGGGCCCGTTTCAGGAAGCCATGGAAGAACATGATGTGTCCATCAAGCTCTCATGAGAAACAATCATTCTCCTGTGCAAATATCCACCAGCTAAAATAACGTGGAGCCCAGCATCACTTGGCAAGAGACAACATTGTTGCATAAAAGATCAGCATGGGATTCAAATCTTTCTTTTAAAGTAAACGCACTGATTCCCCTGGGATATCTTTATCAGAAGGAGTTCCTTATCTTTAAAGTATGTCTCTAAAAGAGGAAGAAATACACTTAAATGCTTTTCTTTTTTTTTAGCTTTCAGCTGTCTTACTATTAGAAAAACTTGAAGCTGCTATTTTTGCTCTTGTGGCTTCCTCCTCCTCTTTTGCTGTATTCCTGACTCAGCTTGTGCTATTACCTATGTATACAGAAAGAGAGAGAAAATGTCTAATCAGAATAAAACAGTGATGAGATTAAGCACAAAGTACATATTTTTGGTTGAGATTTGATAGGCCTAAAATCTAGGATGACAACAGTGATAGTTACTACTTAACATTACAAAAGCCCTAGGAGGAAGCTGTCCCTACCTCATAACCCAGACTGTTGTTTTGTGACTGCCAGATACTACTTTACCTGAAAACAGACTGTTACTTTAGTAGGCTACAGCACAGTGAATAGCTATTTGCATTTCAATTTCACAATTTAAACAAAAGAGAGAGAGGAAAAAAGAAAATTTTATTAATGGCATGTTTCCCCCAGCCCCACTTTTATCTGATTTGTCACATAGGAAGAGATTAAAATGATCGTATGTCCAGCTAGCAGTGGGCAAGGAGCATTTTGCAAATACATGAGCCACTTGCCTTTCAAAATTGTGCCAGTGAGTATTCGTTTTCCTAGCAAATTGCTGCAAGAAGCAAAGACCTGTTTGATCCGCTGTAGGGAGACCCATGTTAATATTAGTTTCCTATTTTGCACTTGTTGATAGTGAACCAAGTGCAACCGTATTTCAGGAAGAGAAAACAAGGGCCATCTCTGTTAATTTTAATACTTGCACAAAAGTAGGGTCATGGGAAGAAAGTGCCATTTCCCTGGGCTTGTGTGGATATATAGAATTCAGCTTGCGTTTACACCGGCTGCAAACCTGTTGTCTGGTTGCTGCTATAGACTCTATTGCTGCCATTAGCACAAAAAAGGAGGAAAGAAGAAAAAATAAAAGCTCAATGGAACATATTCTAAGCGTAAGGAGTGAAAATGTTAACGCATGCCAGGAAAGATTTTCTCCTGCTGCAGATCTGTTGTGCTCGCTCCTGAGCGTGGAGCTGGCACAGGGCTCCCGAGCGGAGCTGTGTTCACGTCTGTAAACCTCTCTGAATGGCCCTTTTCAAAGAGCAATTTGTGAAGAAAAGTGGGAGGCAGCCGAAACAAGGGCAAGGGAACATATAAATACTACGTGTAAGCAATGATGTTTTCTATTTTGGAACCATACCCGTTTATTTCGGATTCACCTTGGATAACTCACACTGAGGTGGGAGAGCTCCTCCCATCTCTGCTGACTAAATGAGTTTGGGGAGGTTTTTGTTATTTCCTGGGCTTTGGGAGCTGCCTGTGCAACGCTGAGGTGAACTGTGAAACCCTGCAGCCCGTTCCCAACGCGCTGCGACGCTGGGGCTGGGTTTGGCCATGTCCCAGTCGGACAAGCACCGCACGCGCTCCTGCCTGTCCGTGGCCGAGGTTTCCAGGCAGCAGCAATGAGGCACGGAGCAAGGAGCTCACGTGCTGGGCTGGAAGTGCAGCCATGTGGAGCAGCGACGTGTAAACACCGTCCTGCTGCGAGCGGCTCTGCTGCGGGGCCCTGCTCCAGCCTCGCAAGGGAAATGGCTTAAACGGGAGGCACACGCACGGAGTGTGACGTGGATAGGGAGCAAGGAAAAGGGAGAGAGCCTAAATCTCCACTGCATCTCTAGCTACTCTAGCTACTCTAGCTACTCGCCAGTCTCTAGTGCGTGGGGCAGAGCTGCGAGAGCAGCCGCGATCCCCCCTGCCACCGCCGAGCCGAGACCCCCAAGGCAGCTCACATGGCCAGGAATGGGAAAAGCCAGTGGAGATGGCATATTTGTTCCTTTCTTTCTCCCTGTGGAAAGATCCGTTCTTAATTCATTCGGGATGAGAAGAATCACTAAAAAAGAAACCCTCTGAAAGACTAGGAATAGAAGAGACATTTTTTCATATGAAGTCAGTATTTTGGGAGTGTTATTGCATGACAAATGTTCAAAAACGTCAAAGAAACATTAAAGATTTTGTTTGTTTATATATATATTTTTTTCCTTTCAAACAGCAACTGTTTCTCAGTTTGCTGCAGGAGGATGTCCCTGTATGGAACAGTGTGGTTGAGTGTACCTCAGCTTTGCTTTTTGGTCGTTAGAAAGCAGCAGATATGCCTCCCATATGCCATGCAGATGAGCAGTTCCACCGTGTGTTCATGGACCAGAGCCCTTCGCATTACTGCTGCCTGCTGCAGGCTCTTGACAGATGATGTGAGTGGATGTTTTACGGGGCCAACTCCAGTTCTTCACTTCATTTCTGGGGTGAGGGCTAAAGAGAGACCATTAGTGAGAGAAAAAAGGCTCTGTCCCCCTACTCTGGAGGGAAAGAAGGAAAATACCCTGCCGAGTGGGCTCGAATTATGAACTAACAGATGGAAGAAAGGGAATAAACAGAAGATGTTTGCTTTGCCTCTCTGGGAGAGACCAGCTAGGCAGGCAGGAAGGAAGGGTTGGGAAAGGCAGGAATACTGACAGATGGTCGGTATCGTGGATGGGAGCCGGTGGTTTGTGCAAACAAGGCTGAAGGGGCTGTGTCAGGCACAGGATGTAGTTCCTGGTTTGTTCAGGAAGTGTGTGATGTGTCCTTTTCCCTTCTTGCTGCATTTAAATGACAGCAGATGAGGAGCTGCAGGAATGTGCCATTCATGCTGCCAGAAGCAAAGCAATTCCACACACCCTTCTCAAGGTGGTCTTTGTCTCACCATGGGGCAGAGGTCCTGAGGGGCCAAGGCAAAGCCATTGCCACTTCTCGCTATGGAAGAGGGAGAAAGAGCTCTGGTCACCAGGAGAAGAATTTTTGAGTCCTCTTGAAGTATGGCATGTGTTGCTCACTCACAAACAGGTCCAAGTCCAAATTCTGACCTCAGCTGTCCCATGACAGAAATCCCTTCCTCTCTCCAAAAGCTGTGGTTTTATGGGGATTATGTTGTTCCTCTCCTGCTTTTCCATCTTCCATGCAGCATGGATCTTCCAAAATATGATGACTTGCCTTACCCCTCTGTCCTTCATTTTTGAGAACATTGTTGTCCTCTCCCAGTTTTCAGACCCACCTCTGGTACCCTAGTGCAGCCTTGGTAGACCCACTGGCAAAGGACCACCCTGACTGTCTCTTGAGATCAGTGACTGAACTTGCACAGTAGTTAAATTAAATAGCCTTTCCATCAGAGCAATCTTTGAAAGCTTCATTTTAAGTAAAAATATTCCCTTGTTGCTTCTTCTGCCCCAGCACCATCTTCTGGGGTCACTTTGGCTAATTAACACGGGTTTCCCCACTCAACCCTCAGGCCGTGACAGATGGCCAACAAAGATGAGGACAACTAGCTGTCATTTGGCTTTTCCCAATGGATGTTACTGCAATGTGAGAACGCACAAAGCTGCTTAATCCAACAAAGCTGGCGGGTTTTGATGTTTCAGACATTAACACCTATGCAAAAAGCATTAGTGTGTCACAGAGGGAAATACAGTCTCTCAGAGCCGAGCAGATGGAACTAGGATAAAAGCTATAGAAACATCTGTACTGGCATGGAGTCTTACTAGTAAAAACACTTTAATCCGGTAATACCCCCGTTTCCTTCGGGCCTCTCAGAAGGAGATAGAGCACTGCACCCTGGGACCTGTAGTTCCCCTGAGTTGGAAAAGACCAAACTGCAGGAATTCTGGAGTTTCATCTGAAGAGCTGGGTCCCTGTGATGCTTTAAATAGAAAATAGGATTGTATTTAATTTACAGTATCTGAAGAGTTACACTGCTTTTTTTTCCCTTGAAAAATGAAGGAAAATTGTGGGATCTCTTTGCCACAACCTTCTCCCTTGTCTTAACCTTAGGAAGATGATGTTCTGCAGAGCAATTCCGGGATACCTTAATTCACTTCCAGTGAGGGAGCATTCCCAGCCCATGTTTGTTCTGTGCTGTCCCACACTCCTGGTGGCACATGGGGATCCAGTAGCTGGATTTGAATTGGAGCAGTGCAGAATCAACAACAGACTCTCAAAACCCTAGACATGGCTGGAGTGGGGAATGCCAGTGAAGATCATTCCTAGCCTGGGTTATGTAGGCAGATGAAGGGCTGTTACGCACTTAATTAATCTGTGTAGGACTGGTCAGATCACATCAGTGTGAAAAATATTCAGGAGTTTTATAGTATTTTCATTACTTTCCCAGTCTCCTGTAAAATTTGTCAAAAGAGTGCTTGGGGGAACAAATTAACTGTGTATGCCTTGCTTGAAGAGCTTTGCGTCAAGAGAAATTCTTCTGCCTTTGACATAAGGAGTCCCCCTGCCCCTTGTCAAAGCAAGAGCCAAAGGAGAGCCAGAGAACTGGCTTTGAGCAATACTGTGGGTCAGACATTTAACAGTCTCCACGGGCCCCCAGGCCATCTGTGTAAAAAAGGATCAGTGATGGCCAGGCCAAAGGGACTTGAAGCCTGAGTGAGGTAACAGGAATCAGGCAATCTTTACCAAGGGGAACCTCTCTGGCATCCAGGTGAAGCTGTCCCAGGAAGAAACTTCAGTTTTGTCACCTCCTCCCGGCCTTCAAAGAGCGCGTTTCATCTCAGTGTGTGTCCTGCAGAGCGCGTTTGAGCTGCCTGGTTTATGGAGGGTGAAATCATTAACACGCTGGGAGCATGAATGCCCCATTTCTGTGGAGGGACCAGGCAGGATTCTGCAGGCCGAGGTGTGAGTGAGCCAGCTGAGACGTGAAAGGGCTTAAACATCCTCTGGCACATCAGGGCAGCTCTTGTTCAAATCAGACTTTTAAAACATTTTACATAATGTTGAAAACAACCATTAATTAGCAGTACCTATTTCTTTCTGTCCCTCAGGTGACAAGATACAGCCTCAGGCCTCTTTACTTTTATTTCTCCTAGTTTTCTCTCCTGACAACTCTTTCTTTTTTTCTGATGAGCTTTCATTGTTGCTAAAGCTACCACCAACATTTCTTTAAGGGACTAAATGTAAAGTCTAGGTCATTCTTCTATCCTTGGTGTGTCAGGAGATCCTTCAGAAGCCTCAAAGATCCCCCTTGGTACAGGAGTGGAAGCTTGTGATAGTCTCACTATCTGCCTTTCGCTGAGAGGCCATCATGGCCTCCTGTCTGGAGAATGCCCCATCTCCTTCCTGAGATCTGTCCTGAAGGATGGTGTCCAACTCCATGACCCAGTACCTGGGATCTGCAGGTCTGAGGAAGTGATCGGGATGGCTGAGGAGTCCAGGGCCACTGGAGCTGGGACCCATCAGTTTTCCATTGCATCCTCTTTCAGATCAATCAGCATAATCACCCCGGAGCCATAGACCCGCAGGCTCTCCTTTAGCTGAAAAGCTTTCTATTTTGTTTTTGATCAGAACCAAAGCACATTTCTAAAGATGTGTGTCCTTGGTGAAAGGAAATTACAAGCCTCAGAGGAACTCAAGCAGGAACAAGGCAGAATGAATGGAAAATTGCTCTCAAAAGCCCTTGTGTCAGGTACATGATTTTCTTTGTGGCCTTACATTTTTAATTTTACCAACCTAGTTAGGAGGATGTAAAAACAGGAGTGTCCTTTTTCTCAGGTATCTATAGCTACTGTGACTAAAGAATAAAAATACCCAGTGATTCATGCACATATTTGTAAGCTGTTTGATTTGCTGCTATTTATGGGTGGTGGAATGCTGTCTCCTGGGTGAAAATATTTGCAAATCCTCATGTTCTTTAAGCCTTTTTGCTCATCTGTTCATATGTCCTTTCCATGCAGGTGCCATTTTTGTTGATGCTCTTTTAAACTAAGTCCCTGTTCTCCATTTAGAAAGCAAAATTTCCCCCACTCCTGTGCCCCTCTACAAAAACACACCAACAAACAAAAATTGAAACTCCATGTAATTTATTGCTCACTTGCACTGTGTAGAAACAAACTGGAAATAACCTGCAGTAAATATGGATACTTCCTTATCCTAGTAATCGTTCAAGAGAATTTCACTGGTAGGTGCATTGGAGTAGTAAGTTCTCACAAAGAAGTTGGAGTCATTCTGAAGAAAAAGGTCAAACTGAAGTAAAAGCTGTGCCCTTACATATAACCACTCCAGGAGGAGACAGCTTCTCCCTTGCGATTTCCAAGCAAATCAGGCTCTCCAGGCTTTTCCAGTAAGGTGAGTTTCCAACAATTAAATCTCACATGTTCCACACAACTGAAATCTTTTACTGCTAAATAAGCACCTAGCCTCAGTCTCTGATTTAACCCATTGCTTTTTGGATTATCCACATTTAAAAACAGAAATATTGAATGGAGTCAACTTCAAATGCTTTTTTTCCATTAGAGTTGCTTGGCGTAGTGATCATACTTGGTCTCACCCTTTGGAGCATTGCCTCGTGCTTGGTCCATACTTGGGCTCAGAATGTTGAGAAATCTGAGCCCAAGGGGTTTAGGAGTAAACAGGGCTAATAAAAATGCCTCTGGGCAATGCCTCTATATTTAAAAATAAGCTATATGTACTGTGTGTGCAAGCTATTAATGAGATCTTTGGCCACACAAGTGAATATAGTCACCGAGCTTGAGAGCGCATTCTGTTATTAGTCAATTCTCTGTCATCTCCGAGATGAATCCTGCTTGGAAGGACTTTATGGGAGCTACGGTTTGTGTCAAAGAGGGCACAGATCTTAGCCAGATTAACCACAAAATCCACTAGGCCAGATAGTTTTGTCAGGCCTATTAAGGAAGAGGGGACTTGTTCAGAGTTCTTCAACGTCACCAAATTATTCTTGTCATGAGTTGACATGGATGCTACAGCCTGGGTGGGAAAAAATAACTATATTTATTAAATCCTTTTGTCTCCTCTGATTTTACAGTTGTGCTTTTCTTTTTGTCTCTCTCATTGGTATTTCCTTGGCAGCTCAAGAGGGATTTCTTTTTTGAATGATTGAACTTGTTCAGTGCCAAAAGAGAAAGGAGAGACAACCATTCTCCAAAACTCAGGAAATGTGACATCACCCAAAATGCAGACCAAGCTTTTTGGCGGCCAGGTGGTAAAACAAAATATTCTCAGCCGTCTCAGCATCTCCACTGCAAGGAAATTAGAAGCAGAAACTTGGGATAACAGCCCTTGGCAGCTCTATTCAACTTTGGTTTGAGACGCTAAAAATACCAGCTTGGCAAGGCTGCTATGGAGAATAATATAAAGGCCTAAATTTTGCCAGAATTGTGGATTTCTGCTGCACTGCTGAGCTGAAGCTGTGAATAGTGACTCACACTTTGCTTGACAGTCTGGCACTTCTGGTAGATCATCGGCCGAGGGAATCACAGAGCTCCCATTATCTGAGCCAACCCACTGCCTCATTTCGTCAGATTTGGCACTGAAACTAGAGCACTCGCACAAAGAGTGGTGGGGGCCGAGGAGAAGCTGACAGATAAAGGACATTTTACCCCACATCTCACCAGGTTTTAGAATATGGGACCTAACACACACCTAACAGCTAGCATCACAACTAGGCTAATTTTCAGAAACGTGGTTTCCATTTAAGCAGTGGGCACAGGTACTCTGTTTTTGACAGAGCTTAACACTTTGGGAAGCAAAAACATTGCCAGAAATCTTGTAATGAACATTGGCTGATAGGTTTTGGAAGATAGATTTTGCCTCTAAAAGATACACTTCTCCTCAACTCCCACATCAACAGGAAGAACAATTGCTGTCAATGCAGGATTTACCAGGTGACATTTTATGGCTTGGTGCATGCAGGAAGGTCAGTCTGGAAAATGACCAACTCTAGTCTTAAATTTTTTGCCTCTCTGCATTTCTTCTTTCTTTAGAAGCTGTTTTGATCAGCTTGACACAGGTTCTTTATTTTAGGAACAGAGTTTGACATTTTTATATTGCTATTTGGTACCCACAATGAGCAGAACAGAAAGGTAGGCAGTTTCTTAAGCAGAAGTGTGACAGTCCTGCAGTTTGAGTGCTTTTCCAGACAGGCACCAAAAGCTGCCCAATTAACACCATCTGTAAATGGGTTCCTGGTCCTCCATAACAGGAAAGGCAAAAATGGCCAAACATGACAATCACACAGCCCAGATACATGGTACAATTCAAGCAGTGATCTTTAATTGTTTGAACTAGTTGTGGATTGGAATATTAGGATCCCTTGGAGCCATTCCTAAGAGAGATTTCAGCTGCAGTGTTTGAAATAGTGTCTTCATTACCTCCTAAAATAGATATTGATATATTCTTTCATTACAGAACAATGGTATCCTCCAGCTGGGAAGTCAAACCTCTCATGGAAGTAAAAAATGGACCTTGTATGTATTACATGGATTGGCGTTACCCAGCCTGTAAAACCTCAAGTCTTCAGGACACCAAGGAAAAAGCCAAATGGTCTTAGGAGAATTGGGTGGAATCAAACAACCCTGACTGGGGTATCATAACCAACTCCATACAGTATAGAAAAGATATCATAAATCCATAGTGTGATCATGCTTGTACAGCAGAGTAAGTTCTCCTAAAAAATGGAGCCACAATAGCATCACAGGACACAGGGAGACTCAACAGCCAGGTGTGTTGCTGGAGCAGGGTAGGTCAGTTAGCTAATGCTCAACACTCTCTCGCTACCTGTAGTTGAATGCTATCAAAGAAAGTGGCTTAAGGTTGCTCAGAGCTTGCTGGACACTAGGCTCAGACAAACTGTGGCAGCATGAAGTTCTACAGGTTGGCTTACATGCTGAAGGACTAAGCCACTGTGAAAGCTACTTACCTTGAGGTCCACAGTTACATTTTGTTGAAGGGCTGGCTTGGGTATCTCTTCACTGCACCCTGTTTGGCTGTGCCATGTGCTTGAGGTTAATGTGAAGGTGGAATGACCAGGTCCTGGTCCCCAATAATGGGTTTTACCTCATAGTTTTGCTGTAGTCACAACCGGCTGGTACAGTACATCCTACAGGACCTGTTAAGGTTATGGAGTGGAGAGGCCTTTGGTTTCTGTACTGATACCAGCAACATTAAGTAGAAGAGGTAGCTGTTGTCCTTGACCTGGCTGGGCATGATTCCTTAAGCAATTCCAGCCATCTTTTGGTTGTTTTTAATCTCTCTGCATGGTGTATTTCTACTTTTTTTTTTTCCAGGTGATACCCTTCTTTAGAACAAACCTGTATGTTTGTTTTTAGTGGAGAGCCTATATGGAAATGCCTGGCTCATGCACCCCAGGAGCAGATGCAGAAATGGAGGAAAGCATGGAGAAAAGCAAAAGAGAGAGAAAATGAAAAGCTCTTCGCTCCCACGCATGCAAGGAGACCCATGAACCAGGTAGAGCCTTCTTGTGTAGAGTCCTTAAAAGCTTCATTGTGATGCCTTTGCAAGAACATATTTATTTTGTTTCCTGAGCCGTATGAGCAGGGCATTGTATCTGCTGGATTAAGGCAGCTCTGTGCTGCCTGGAGAACTATGAAATCCCTCCTCTGTCAGGCTGATGTGAAAGGATCCCATTCATCTGGGCACTCCTGCCCGGTGGGGTCTGCTTAGCATTCATCCTGGAGTGCGAAAGAGCTCCTACTGCTGTCTCTGGCTCAGTACCTTGCTTTTCCTCCTCTCCCACATCCCCTCTTCCTCCTCTCTGCCCCAAATGTGCCAGCAGCCAAGAAAAGAGAATAGGGAACCTTTGCTCTGTGTCTGTGCGCGGGCTGGTTTCCATTCATTGGTATTCAGCAGGCATTTGCCCCAGTACCCTACTTCGCGCCCATGAATGCTCTTGGCCCTGCTGTTTGCCAGCGACGTGCAGCGCGGCAGATCCAAGGGACCGGGGCGTTGCGGGAGAGGAGCCGGCCGTGACGACACGTGAATCAGCAACATCCACCCAGTTACAGCCGGGGCACTGACCGAACAAGCAGCTTGGGCTGGGCCAAGGGGAGCTGAAGGAAGGGAGATGTTTGTGTGCCCCTGTGTGTGTGCATGAGCGTGTGCGCGTGCACACATGGAGGGCAGCAAGGGAAGAGCGGAGCGATTCATGGGAGCTGGAAGAGACATGAGTGGATATAAATCAGGGAAGCAGCTTGGAATTGCAGATGTGTGGGGGAGCTGAAGGGCTTGGCCAGTTTTTCCTTTCTTCTGTGTTTGCTTTAGTGATGACCGGCCCTTGGGCTTTGTTCATTGTTGGGATTCCTGATATGAAGCCAAATACTACTTAGTTTCTCTATTCTTTCTTTTCTGACATCTGCCTAAGGTTTGGACTTTTTTTGGCAATTTTTGCTTAGAGACAGTGTTGGGGCAGAATTGAGAGGACATCTTTTGAGAATTAAGCACTGTCCAGGCTGGACTCTAAGCCAAGGTTTGCCTCCTTGCTTAAACCCTGTTCAGGTGAAATTGGATCTCTGCCCCTGTGCCTGAGTTCAAATCACTCGTACCTGAGCGGTAAGAATGACCCTTAATCAACCCAGCTAATGGAATATGCAGGTCTGAAAGAGCAATCATTGCCTGGCCTCATTTCTTCAGTTGAGGATAGTCATTTCTGCACGTGCGCATGAATTTCTAGTCTGGTGAATTGAACCTTGGTTTTGAGAAATGGGTTGGAGAACCAGGATCGGACTTTAAGTCTTCAGGCCAGCTCTGTTCCTGCAGGTCTGTTCCAGCAGTGAAAGAGGGAGCTGGAGGCCTGGCGTAATCAAGGAGCTATGTCTCATCCTTTGGCACCTTTCTGCCCCTCTACGTCCAGGATGAGAATGAATTGGGTATAGAAGATCACCAAATGGGTTGTTCTGTCTGTATGTGTGGCCCAACAGAAGAAGGAAGTATCAAAAATCTCATGGGGAAAACAAGAGCATAGAGACAGCAGAGGAAACCAGCCAAGCCTCACAGTGTGTGGCCACACTGGACTGACTTTGCCCATCAATAACACCATTTATTGTTTTTAGAGGGGAAAATATGCGTTTGTAAAAACAAGATTTCCCATACTGACTGCGTCTTTGGAGAGGGGGAGAAAGGGGTCTCTCTGGATTGGCTGGAAGGCACCACTTTGCTGCCTTCTGGGCCCCTCCAGAGGCATCACATTTCAGTCAAGTTGTCATTTCTGGTTACACTTCCAGTGCTGTCTCTTACCTATAAGCAAGAAACAAGCATTCCTTTCTTTCCACCACAGGACCTACACAGATGTACAGGGGGAAGATGGTTCCCCAAGAAAGGGCTGCTGATGAGAGACAATCTCATTGTACCCTCCTGGTGACAACCTTGTGATATTCCATGGGAGACAGAGAAATAGAGAGGGAGCGTGTGTGGGTCCGTGGAGTAATATAAACTCCATTTCGATAACTGAGCACTGACCTCACTGGAGACATGACATAATCACAGAGCTTGTGCGAGAAAGCTCTGGAGACCGGCTGCTTAAAACAGTGTTTCCTTATGCCTGGAACAACACTTCCAGTCTTTGAGCCTTGAGAAGTTACAGTCTGTCACCAGGCCAGACTGCAGGACCCTTTCCATGATTTGTTAGAGGTTGCAGGATTCAGAGACTCTGAGAGCTGGTTCAGAGGGGAGTGCCAGGCCCCACCAAAGCCTCCCGGGAATTCTCTTGAATGTCACTCAAAAGCAAGGAGCAGTCGAGTACTTTTTGCCCAGATCTTTGCCCCGTTCCACTGTTTTAAAAAATCACCTTTTTAAGTACAGCAGAAGCAATATCTGCCAATTCTTCAAAACAGATGGCAACTTAGCCATTGCATTCCTCTCCCAAGGGCTTGCTACGCTTGCATCTCCATAGCAGCTCCCACTGCGATAATGAAGTCCCTTTGGGTTCACATGTAAGCAGCTGAGAACAGTCCTCAAGCCTTTCAGAGCTTGCTTTATACAGTGACAACTGCCTTCAGCATCGCATTGCTGGATATCATGGTATCATGTGGACAGGATCAGCACTCAGCTGCTGAGCACAGTCCCTCTCGCTCTTCTTCTCATCATTACGTTTCTCAGTGACACTGTCTTGCAGGGCGTTCGTGTTGGTGCAGCAGGTTAGCTGGCAGGCACATTCAGCCCTCTGTGAAGGAAACAGAGCTGCCGATTCAAAGACAGTAAATGGTTGCAGAGAAAATGTG
Organism: Tinamus guttatus; assembly: GCF_059628265.1. Classification (NCBI taxonomy): domain Eukaryota; kingdom Metazoa; phylum Chordata; class Aves; order Tinamiformes; family Tinamidae; genus Tinamus; species Tinamus guttatus. The sequence continues at coordinate 7,408,682 of NW_028288538.1, read as the reverse complement.
CACAAGGCTCTTCCAAGAAAGAAAAAGTGTTTCATAAAGTTATAGGAAACACGGCAGCCTCATGACAGCTCGTTTCACACTGAGTTTGCTACAGAAATGCCAGCTCTTGCTAAGAATCAGCTTTCCTGGGAAATTCCTACATTAATGTATGTAAGCTGCCCGTAAAAGGCAAAAAATGTTATACATCCTCTCAGTGCCTTATCCAACAGGGGTGTGAATCTGTCACAGCTCCCTGCAGCTCAGCCTGGCTTGTTAGCCTGCAGGTTGTGTGCGTCAGCCGGGACATGGTGGCCAAGCTTTCATACATGCATGGCAGGGAGCTATGCACGTAAACTGTTAGGTGTATTTTCTATGTGTAATTCGTGCCAAAACAGCCAGAAAACCTGCTTCTAAAACATTGTCAAGCTCCTATTCCTATGGCTGGACACGTGTAACCCAGCTAGAAAAGAGGATTTAATGGTAATGGAATCAGAGGCCATGCGGGACTCTCTCGGAACTGATCCAATCCTAGCTTTTACATTTGTATCTTTGGACTGAAGGCCAGCAGGAGCAAGGAGAATTTATAGAGAATAGATTTATAGGCCTTTTACCCAGCCCCAGAAGGGAAGACTCTGCCTAGGACTGATCAAACCAGCTACAGACCAGGCTGATGCAGATGGCTGAATGGAAGGAATTCAAAGCAGACACCAATGGGCTCTCAGTGTCTTTAGTCATTATAAGATTCAAACATTGGCAAGTGTGCATCCATCCTGCCTTGTGTGATCTGAGATGGTCTCCAGTCCTTGTCATCACAAGAAGGCTATGCTGGGAGAGAGACAAGATAGGAAGGGCACTTAGAGACAAGAGGGCTTCAAGGAGAGAAAAATAAAATCCAAATAATTCTTTTCTCAGTCATTTTTGCTAATTATAAAGCCATTGACTACTATTTCCAAGACCTCCCTGCATGTGGGAACTTAATCACTCTTGACAATTTTTGGCATTTTCTGAGTTGTCACTGACAAGAACACATACCAGACATCCCCACACTAGGGCAATATCCCCAATTTACAAAATGATGGCTCCATGTTATTTTCAGCTCTGTCACTGAATTTGTCAAATTCTCTACATTTACCCCATTGGCCACACCATGCTGATAGTTTAAAACAGCTATAGATCTGCCTCAATTGATATCTCTTTAACAAATGATACAAAGATCATTTCCCTTCAAAAGGCATTTTGTAGTCTGCAGAGTCAAGGAGAGAAACAGATAAGAATCCATATGTGGGACTGACTGGACATATTGAGCCTGAGCAGATAAAGGTGCCTTTTTCAGGTCTGGCAAAGATCTTTCCATGTATTCACAGCAAATCAAGAAGGCAATAGCCAGCTATTCTCTTTCAAATCCAGCTACTTTGGAGATATGATTATTGATACCAGCTGCCCTCCTTGAAAAGGACTATTGCCATCTCAGATCAACTCACAAAATCACCTGAATTAAACAGATTCATGCACACTGCACCTCATTGGATCAGGGAACAGCCGAGAAAGAAACGACAGAAAGTAAGGGACACAAACCTCTTCCAGCAGCATATCTGGAAATGGGAAAGAGGATTTATCCTGGGTTTCTTTGCACCTCAACTCCCAGCTCACTTGTAAGCAGTCTCTTTCCTCTCATGCTTTGAGTCTCTGTTCTGATTAGAACAGAAGCTGCCCCACAGAAAATCTTTTACTCTGTGCGCTCCCAGATCTAGGAGTGACAAACCCACCATTTATGTGTGTCTCGGGCATTGCCATAATAGAAGCTGTAAACGAAAACATACCTGAAGGAAGTCAGGCCCAATTTAAAGATTTCCCTAGGTGTCACATCCAGGCAGCTGTTCCAGCCAGATGTGAGAGCGTTCTCAGCAGTGAGCTGAGACTCTTGTATTGAAATCACACTAACTCCAAAGGCATTGGATAAGCTGCTTCACTCTCCAGACAAAATCCTAATTGCTGATGCTTGGCAGCCACTCCATCATGAGTAATAAGGGAAATTCATATTTTGTGTTTTAAATGTGTTTATTAGCCAAGAAGTTATCACCTAAAAGTGGACACTCGGGCATGTCCAGAAATCTCTTTCCCTAAGGTTCCCACCGACAATGTAGGTACTGTAACGTCTCACAGCAATATGGTACCAGCTTCACGGGTGCTAAATCTGTGAAGAAGTCTAGCGAAATCCAAAGATCTTTTTTTAACGTAACGAAGTAACTTTCTGAATGACTAAGTCAGAAGTAAAGTTATTTGAGCAACTTTACAGTCAGAGGAGGAAATTTGTGAGTTGCAAGGTATGGCTATTTGATGACGGGGAGCACGTAAAATGATCTCCTGGGACTAAGCTGGAACGCTGCTCTCTTTACGCATGTGACCTGGTGCAAATTCGCGCTCTGGTCTTGCAGTGTGAATATCCCACTCATCTGACTTCTCCACACCCCCAGTTAATTACAACTGTGAGTTTCCTTAAAGAACCCCAGGTGCAAACACGCAGATTAGAGGTGGTTACAGGAATAGGTTAGTTGGTTCACAGAGCTAAAAGGTTATTGTTGTTTCCACGGAGGTTATATACAGTGTGCATGTGTGTGTGCATATATATATTTATATTTCAATTATATTTATGTTATTATTCCAATTACAACCATCCATCTCTTCATAATGCCTGATTTCATTCTGCACTGGATTAAGCCCTGGGTAAATGCCAGCTCCAAAATGGCATGAATGAGTCCTCAGAATGTGGGGAACCTTTCATCATGGAGGTCTTGAAATAAATGTCTCCACCTCTCTAATCTCTTTCTCTGAAACCCTTTCTGCCCCATCCTTTCTTCCTGCTTGGTTAGGACACTATGGCACTGTATTGACTTGCTAAGAAAGTGACTCCTTAAGAATTGTACGTGCTGGAGGGAGGCTGGGAGCCATGGACAGTATAAACTTGACTGTCACTTGAGATGCTATGACAAAGCCTTGTCTTCATTGCCCAAATTAAAATAGCTAAATGACTAAAATAACTAAAAATCTTTGTGTTCTTCAGTTGATATTCACAAGCGAAGATGAGGCACTTTGGTTTGCAAGCCAAAGTTTGTTAACCCAGCCCTGTGGCATGTGAACACACGCCTTTATGGATAAAAAAGCTAAGATCCATGAGTGCCAGGAGTACCTTCTGCCCCTTCACTCCATTAAGACAGACAGAGCAAACACTTAAAAATTCTATTTAACCAAAAAATGCTGGCAGATGTTAGCTTAGCCAACTGCAACCCATTGAGGAATCTTAAAGAATACACATGAAATCATCAGTTCAGAACATTTCTGAGATGGCACAGCAGAAGGATTCAGAAAGAATTATATCTCGGTTTTCCATGTAGTCTCTGTGTTAGGCACTGCTTTGCAGATATAACCAGATTTGTACATGTCAGAAAAATGTTGTCCCAGCCTACTCAAGAGATTCATAAAACAGCATTTTCTTTCTGGGCGTGTCTGAATTGGGAAAGGGATGCTGATAGGGGCTGGTAACAAAGTATGTTGCTTTCCTGGCTGAGCTGGAACCTCCTGCAATTTTCAAAGTATTGAGTTGCATATCTATGGTTTCTGCGCATGGGGACTTATATAGGAGACACTATACGCAACCTCCCATCTCCATTTCATATACACAACCCTCTGTCTCTTCTGGTTTCATGTACACAAGGAGCATAATGTCTAGGAATCTTAAATACCTCTGCAGGCTTTGGGGAGGCTTTTAACTTATAAAAGAGGACTTCCTCCATCACTGGGAGTTCATATCTTGATCCATTTGCCCTTTTGTCTTGCTACATTTTGTCTTCTAGAATGATACTTAGGAACAAGGGACACATCAGCTCTTGCACACCAGGAATCATGAAATGAGGATGGCATGAATCATCATGTGGATGATTCCTCATCCACATGTGGATGTGGAAAGCCACATATTAATAACAGTCAAATTTCTGAACATTCATATCTTTGGAGCTTTCGGATGTATCTGTTCCAGGAACAGGAGAACAGGAGTTATAGCTCAAAATGAGCAGTCCTAAAGTCTGTTTTCTAGGGAACTAGAATCCGTTTTATGGGTTGAGTAATTCTCACATGCTGCAGTTATTGTCCTAGTAAATATATCAATATCCTGAAGCATAAACTCTTTTAATGTTAGTTAAATACCCTAAGCACCGACAAGCGGATGAGTTGCAGTGAGTTCTGGTGAAATAAAGCTCAGGCTCCTGTGGGCTCTGATGATTCAAGCTTTGCATTCTCATGGTTTATGATTCCACCAGATTTCCTTGATGCAATTATTTTCTTGCGACTCTGCAGTCTACAAATTCTAAATATAACATTGCACATAAAATAATACCCTCATTCCTGAGACAGTCACTGGCCTAAAATCTTGCCAAACAGACGCTTTTTATATTACATTAGTCATGAGCTGTGGCTGACAACAAGTTCCTCTTTGGAGACCCCTCCCAGAAATCATGTGGAAAAGTTTTTTTTTTACCTTTTTTTTTTTTTTTAATAATTCCAGCCTAGCTGACCATATCAAGCAGGAAAATGTTAACATTTTCCATAGGTAGCTGATGTGTCATGCACTCTTTAACAGTTGTTGCTAGTCCTTTCACAGATACGTGGGAAAGATGTAAGTGGCTGAGGGATGGCATGTGTTACTGTTGCTCAACACCGATAAAGACACAAGTGGCCAAGCTTTGAAAATGTGGAAAGATGAGTGAGCGATACCCCTTAGTGTGTCATTGCAAATCACGCTGTAAAGTTGCTGTACAGAAACTGAGGTTGACAGGCCCGTCGCCTTGTTTCTTTTGTTTTCATCGCTTGGATACTGAACGAGGCCTGGGGTATGAAACACTCACAGAATCAAAACAGTACTCACAGCCCCTGCGATGTTGATGAGACATAGATTAGTGGTGGAAGAGCAGGCCTCTCCCACAGTGAGAGCTGTGGGTATCTGTTTAGGCCACAGGAACGTTAGTCTTCACTGCCCGCTTCTCCCACGCTGGTTGCTGCACTGAGATGGAAGCCAGGGCTCTAGACACCCCTGCAATATTTGAGGAACCTTAGTGAGGATGTATCCTTCGCCCCTGGACTTTCCTCTACATCAAAGCGTCAACAGCAGCACCCTCAGGATGCCAATCTCTGGTTATGTGAACGCACAGTGCTCCATGTGGAGCATGGAGGCACAGGCCTTGCGGAAGAGCGGACAGGAGGGACTTGCGCAGCGGCTTTCGCTGTGGAGCAGGCTGGGCCTTGGTCTTTTTTCTTTCCAACGCTGTGGGAAAGTGACAGAGGAGAAGGGAGCGGAGGTGCAGGGTGTGGTTCCGCACTGCGATTTTCCTAGTGGCAAAGCCAGTCAAGGCTCACGTCCTGCCAGCCTCCTGCTCCTCATTCCTCTTCACGGAGAGGCAGCTGGCCACCCCACTGCAGTGTGCCAGCGGATGTCTAACTGGGTCAGTGATTTGGTTTTAAAAACACCCTCAGATATAAACATGTGATTTGTTCTGAATTGAGGTCATTTCACTAATCAGTTTTTAGCACAGATCCTCAGCCAAAGAGATGCTCCTCAACAGGAATTTGAGTGAGGGAAAGGAAAAGAAGAGGAAGTAGAACCTTTTATAGTTGCTTTTCCACCCAAGGAGGCACAGGTGTTTTTCACAAAGTCAGGCAGGTGAACTGACTGTGGAGGGGACACTCACACCGTTTTTTGCAGACAGCTAAAAGGAGCAGGTACCTGCCTGTCTTCACCAAATACGCGGACACCACTGAATCTTAACACTGGTTCTCAGACTTGTACCTTAAATGCCTACAACTCATGGTGTGAATTGCCAAATGAACACACACATCAAGACACGCATACCTCAGCTGACTCATTACAAGGCCAACTGGAGGAGATCTCTTGTGGGACATCAGCTCTGCATCAGCAATGGATAGCTAAGGGGATGCATAGCCAACAAAATGGGGTGAGGGTTACCTACAGTCTGGTTGCTCTCAAGGGGCCTATGAAGTGTATTCCTAGGTCTTGAACTCCAAAGTATGAGTATTTTGACTGCACTCTCCATGCCAGCAGAGACAGACCAATACTGTCGCTAATTCCACACTGCTTACATGTACCCCGAGTTGTACTCATTAAGCGTTTGCTCAGATCCAGCCACCTGAACTAGTGGCTTGTGGCTAAGTCAACCTTTTCTTACTTGTGCATCTCTCAGACAAAATTCTTTCAAGAACATCTTGTTCCTTTTTGGCCTAGGTGTCAGGATTATTATATAAAACTTGGATCCAGCTCTTTCATCCCCAATATGCCATTTAATTAAAGCAGTGGAACGAAAAGACCAGTCCAAATGTTGAAACAATTTTTAATTAGTAAAATCTTTGGTTTATTTGCTAAAAGAAACAAGATTAACCCTAAGTCCATTATCATGAGTCCTTTGTTGAAAGGCTTTGCAGGGTGGGTGAAAGGGAGATTTAAATGATATTAATGAGGGTTTAAACATGCTAAAATAATTGAAGAATGATATTTTAATGGAAGAATATAAATAATCTTTTATTCTACCCTGTTAAGTGCATACATTTATATGCTTATGGCCTTGAATATCCACCTGGATGGACACACACCTGCCTTCATCCAGACCAACCCATTCATGCCCCAGACTCTATTGGGAATCATAGTCCTTCCCCACTAATTCCTGAATAGTAAGATACCTCTGAGACAACAAGACATGCTCAGTTCATAAATACTTTAGCTGCAAGTCCTGTTATTTATGGTCCCATGAGTCATTTATTTCAATGGAGAACTCCCATCTCCTTTGCTTCAGGGCCTTTTAGAGAAGTGATCTTAACCTATCCTGTAAATATTACTAAATCTTTTCAAAAATCAATTGCTGTACCATGACCTCTTTCATTTCACAGTTATTACTCAGAGAAGCATCTAGGTCAATTCCTAGAAGTCCAGTATGATGGTAGAAGTTGTTCCCACTTGAACAAATGGTGCTGGGTTTTGCTAACCCATCCTAACCCATGTTGGCTAACAAGACTCCCTGATTTCAAAGTAGAAGAGCACAGCCTGGTCTCTATTTATTTCTTAAATAGAGATCCACCAAATATTTTATGAGCATTTTCTATATGCTCTTCGTAATCTTTTGGCAGAGGAACCTGCTCAGAGGAGGTAGTGCTGTGCCTTCAGATAGATGAAGTAAAGCTAAATTGCTCTATCTGTCTTTCCATTTGGGTATTTAGAAAACACCTTTTTACTCTGGTACCTCTGCCATTATGGATAGAAAGTGTCAGCTGGTCACACAAACACCACCTGACTGGTCTGTTCATTATTACCTGTTTTCCTTTTTTTTTTTTTTCCATCTGCAGGCATCCCAATATGGCCTCTTGTTAATACAAGTGGAAGAGCCTACAAGAGATCTGTATATTGTCCACACACTGTAGTTAAGCAACAGGAGACAAGGAATGGCTTAGAGAGCCAAAGTAACTTTTTCATATCAGGAGGGTCAAATGACTAATTGGTGAAGCTGGTGTCAGAGGCTTTTGATGGTCACGAAAAATGGCCTAAATTTAGGGCTCTAGATGACAGTAGTGCCATTACCTGGCTTCTGTAAGGGACTGCGTCCATTGTCACTTTCCCTCGTAGGTTCTCAGACCATGATCAGGTCAAAGTGTCCTTCTGTTTTCCAAAGGCAGTAGCATGAAAAAAAAAAAAAGAAAAGAAAAGAAAAGAAAAGAAAAGAAAAGAAAAGAAAAGAAAAGAAAAGAAAAGAAAAGAAAAGAAAAGAAAAGAAAAGAAAAGAAAAGAAAAGAAAAGAAAAGAAAAGAAAAGAAAAGAAAAGAAAAAAAAACAGTGTTAATTGATCCAGACAAGAAACTCGTTGGATAAAAGCAACTGTAACAGAAGGGTGCTGAGGCACCTCTAGCATGGGATCTAGCATGGGACAGATCTTTCCTTGCAGTCCTCAGACAGAAAAACAACCTCTCCTCCTCCCTTTAAAAGACCTATTCCTTATGACAGTGAAAAGTACTGATTACTATTAAAAACCCAAACCCTGCAGGAAAGCAGGGTGGGGGAGTTTATGGCTATTGACCTTTTAACTCAGGTTGGTTCATAAAGAGCTGTCTTTCTGTTGCACCACTGGGATTGTACAAGTTTCTTGGCTGTGAATGGGAGCTTTGTAGGATTCTACTGTGTGGTCATTCACAGGCAATCTGTTGGTCTTTTTAGAGCCATTTAATAAAAAAGAAAATCTATCTGAAATAGAGGAGAAGGGGGGGTTAGCTGAGTATCAGCTAGCGGCCCTATCAATGAGTAAATGTGTTTGGGTCTCCTCCCGGAAGAGAAAGCTTGTTTTAGGAATTTAGCCTGGCACTCAGAGGATTCTGTTTGTATAGCCCTTTCATTAAAAAAAATGTATATGCAGTCAGTTAAGAAGAGGTGGCTTAGAGCAGCAACAGGGAGAAGAGACAGGGAGGGAGAGAAAAGGGGAGCTAAGGAAAAAACAACTGCTACAACTGAGATGAAGACTATGAGAAAGGTTAAAGTCAGAAGCAATGATATTTTCTTGTTCTGCCAGCACCATACATCTCACTGAGAAATGGTCGCTCACTGTAATGCAGTAACATTCCCCAAGGTCATGGGTGTCCTGGGCTAGGCATGGTGGAACTTACTCCATTCCCTCCCTCTCATCTCCATGATTTTGCTGAGAGCTGCCCCTCATCTGCTTGTTTGCTGAAGGACCTGTTCCTGGGAACTGAGCACTCATGGAGATCCAGCACTGGACTTGTGACAGCACAAGATGAAAGGAGCATAAAGGGAACCTCCAGGCACCAAAACTTCCATAAACCAGTATGTTTCATCAGAATGGCTTAAATTAAAACAAGACCTGTTTCTGCAGCTTGTATAAGAACCCATTGGGATGGGGTGCTGGGATAAACTAGAATGCCTGGACTCCATCACACTGTAGATAAAAACACCTTGCAAAAACAAAACAAAAAAAAAGAAAACAACAACAACAAAAATCAAACTGGGAGGTGGATGCATAAGGCATTTCCAGAGAGCTCACCCATGACCTGGCTGAAGCTACTTGTGGGATGTATGTCCACAAGCAAGACTGTAGAGGTCACCTTTGGCTGCTGGTGGCACTACAAGCTGGGCCATTTCCTGCAGTCAGTGCAGTGAGCTGCCAGCATGCCAGCAGGTCTGAGGAGCATCTGCCAGCTCTTATGGGAAGAGCAGCTGTACCATGAAAGGCTGCCTTTGGGCTGACAGAGAAGACTGAGTCTCTGACAGCCTGTGGTCACTGAAGAGTCCCTCTGGCACCTGATGCAAGTGCATTAATTTCACTGCACTAGCCAGATTCTAATAAATCTGCCTCCCCAAATTATCCAGCCGCCTCATTTGGGCAGTGCACTTTCAAGCTGTTGCTATGAAGCATTAAAAAAAAAATCCCCCCATTTTTGACTGGTGAGTGAAGAGTGCACTCATATAGCTTGATAAACCATGTTGAGCTGGTTATAATGAAGCAGGCAGTATAAATGCCAGGCACAACCGTTAGCTAAGCATATTTTCTCCATCTGTGTGTTTGTGTATATGTATAAATATAAAATGTATGTGTACATATACACACATAAAGTATATAATTATACCTTTGCATAATTCATCAAAATGTGGTGCTGCATTTTTTGCCTTGCAACATGTGGCTTATTAAATTCTCTGCCTCATCCTGTAGTGACCAAAAAAGGATCTCAGCTGTGCTCACCTGTCTCTGCTGATAGCCCTTGCTGTTCATAATCTTTCTTGGCCTTTACTCATGGAGAAAAGTAGAAACTTAATATGTGAATGGTTACTAAGAACGTTTAAGGATAAAATAAGTGTGTAGGCTGGGGATAAGAAACAGTCACTGTTCTTCATTTGGTCTTTTAAAGAGCTTAAAGTAAATACCTCCCATTACCTGGTCTACAAAATGTGTGACTTGTACATTTGTAAGCTTGAAAAGTCAACAACCATATATGATGTTAAGAATTGCCAGCCAAAACCCTGAAGTCGTATACTGAGACCTTTGCTCTGTGTTTGCTAAGTTGAGGACTAGATTTTAGTTGTGACTGTCTAGAGGAAAAATAAATAAATAAATAAAGCTTGTGGAGGAAAATTTTCCATTAGCATAAAGCCAAAAGCATCAGTCTGTGAACCAGCTGGATGTGTCTTTACTCCAGGGCACTCCAGGGACGAGAGAGAGGGAAGCGTGAAGGTGTCTTATGCCATGTGCAGAAAACCCCTAAATTAGAACAGTCCCAAAGTTGCCCAAAGAGTGCTGGACAGCCTGGGATGGAGATAGGTAGTGGTGAGGTCTCTGTACCCACAGCCCAGACAACATAACCTCTGCTTCAGGAAAGTCACTAAAACTCTGGAGTAGCAACAATGGAAAATGAAGGAGAAACAGGAAATAGACCGAGACAATCTTCCTGTGGGTCCCACTGTGTTTATCAAGAAGGGTCAGGGCTTTGTCGTCCTTCTGGAGTACTTTATCCCTAGATATACATGAGGGAAATGCCAGTGTCTCTTTTTCAGGCTTTCTGAGGAGCGGAGCCAAAGGCCAAAGCAAACTAGGAATTCTATCAATGGCTCCATTGAAATGCCAGCAGCAAACACAGGCCAGAACTGCTGAGTGTGGACATTGAAATGAACAGGCTTGTCTAATCTACGGAACCATGGGATAACGAAGGGCTGGGAGAGGGGAGAAGGACGGAGAGCTTGCTGCCGAAAGTGTGGAAATTACACAGATGAAGTTTCCACTCAAAAGTTCTTATAAGGTGCGAATTTTGGCAGATCTTTCATAGCTCCCATGGTAACCTGTTGAAGAAGGAGCCAGGATGTCTGGGGAGAAAGATGGCAGTGGTACATTTTAGAGTCCCAGCAGTTGTCCTTTTGCATATGTAAACTGGAAGCCTCCGGAATGAAGCAGCATGTAGGGGAGTTAGAGTATTGTCCTTGCCAGGACACATCTGTTTCCAGGAGGTGGGAGCCTGGTAATGTGCGAGTCCCTTTTGGATGTGCCCAGGGTGCTACGCTGCTTTCAGCATCACCTCTAACCTTCATTCAGGGAGGTCACTAGCAAAAATATATACCTCTATGACCAGGTGATGGCTTCTGACTGCCACATGCAGGTCAGCAACCTTCTGGTAGCATGATGTGTGACAGATGGGCAGCAAAGCAGCAGGGTACAAGGGCAGAGATGCGTTCTTTAGGATATCTAAACTCAGATCCTGCTCTCTGAAACTGGCTGTAGGGATGATCAAGCCTGCTTCAGACAATGGCTAGTCTACAAACACAGGTCTATCTTGATATGAAGGGTGGCTCTAGTAAATGAACTTCAACTGACCTGCCAACGAGTGTCTAACTTCAATTTTCTTATTGAGGTGCTGAGTTTTCCTTGTTTCTATTTCCATCTTTACTCCCTGGTAGCACAGCTGTGTGGCACTCTTTGCTCAGTCAAGTTGCTCTGATGTTGGGAGTCAACATTACCTGTATTTCAGCGCCACTAGTTGTCCCATAGCTGATTAAGTGGCAAACGGGAGGCAAATGGTGTATGCACAAAGTACCCCTGGCCTCAGGGAAGGAAGCAGATGGGCTCATATTGTGGGCACGCACACAGTACGCTTTGGTACAGCACACAGCCTGGGTTACTGCTCATCCCAGAGCTCAGCCAGCCCAGAAAAAGCTGGAAAGAGAGCCCCAGGATGACAGAAGCAGCTCTCACTCTTCATCTGACTGCGGCTTTTGTGAGTCAGGTTGTGTTTGCATAAACTGGACCTGGTTGCTAGCTGCAGGTTTTCCTGCCTGTAACCACCGTGCCTTTTAAGGGTTTTAACAGTGCTATAATAGTAATTATTATTGGCAACTTTAGCTCTGTCTTACTGTTGGCACATCCTGGTTGGAGCTGCCAATGTGTGATAACACTAGGGAATGGGATTATTTGGGCAATTTTTCTTCATTTGACTGCACTTGAACTAGACGAGATTCCAGTAAGAGAAATTACTGGCAGAATGGGCATGGAAAGAGTGAATTCAAGGCAAATAGTGGAGAGGTTGTTTGAAAAGAAATTCAGAAAGAAACTTGACCTGTGTCCCATCAGTGAGCAATGCAGCTTTGACACCATAGGCGTACTACAGTCTGACACCTAGGGAGAGAAGGAATCAAGTAACTCGCTTTGAATAAACACACGCTTTGCAGAAAGCTGTATTTTCTTTACAAGCAGTGGACAACGGGGAAAAAATGCAAAACTCCTTAGTAACCAGTTGGCTGACAGGTTTCCACCTATTTCTGTTAAGTCAAGAGAAGATATTCACTGACATGCCTTGTTCAAATGAAGGAGGAGCCATGTTCTGTTCTGAGGTTCTGCTCTTATTCCTACATTTTATCTTTCCCTAGGAGCTTGTTGAACACTTGATGAAAAGGGCCTCCCTTGTCTCCTCTGCATCCACCATGGTAGAGCCCTTGAGAAGGCCCAGGGCATGAAGGTTATAGAAAGGTGTCTTTTGTCTTCAAAGCCTGCAGCCAACTTGAAACCGAAAGACTCATTTCATGCTGTCCTGCTTGGATCTTTCCTTTCCTATGCAATGGAGATCAGAATATATGTATATATGTCAACTGCCAGAGCTGCAAGACTTGCTCTAGGATGATGCACTGACTCCACAATCCTGCAGCAGCATGTGCTGGGCTGCCCTCAGTGTAAAGTAGCACATTCCACCTAGAAGAGAGCAGAGGCTATATTTTGGCAAGGTGGTAGCTTGCAGCAGCCTGTGCATATGCCCTTTCAGCCTCAGAGACTGCTATAGCTGTTGAAAGCCAATCGGTCTTACGATGCAGCTGGAATTGACCTGCCAGGCTTTTCTTGCAGTAAACAACTGTCTCAAAGCAGAGCCTCTTCACAAGCTGGCACCTCATCCCATTAGCAGTAGGGAAGCTGAGCTGCTGGGGGAAATAGCGTTGGGAAAGGTGGGACTGTCTTGGTGAAGAATGACATGTTGGACATTTATGACCGCTGGAAAAGAGATGTCAGAGCAACAAAGGAAAATCCAGATGTGTTGCATTTGCATGGTAACAGGCTGGCTAACTGGAGACAGCCCCACCTGATTCCCTAGCAGCTTAGTATTTCTCTTGCCATTTATTGACTAAGGATTTCCTCATTATTGGCAGATCTTATGGAGAAATTACTATCCTTGCAAAGCATTTGATTTCCTTTCAGAAATGCTGTCGTTATTACTGTACCTTTAGCAAGATTTCCTAATATGAAAAGGAGACTTTTCAGTTCAGCTGGAGTTTGGCCATGGACTTCTTTGAGGACACACTCTTGGCTAGATGCAAAGGGCTGAGAACAGAGTTATTGCACAGTGGGAACAGTGCAGATCAAGAGATGCTCTGTTATATTGCAGGAGCTTCAGTCAATCTCAGCAGCACAGAATTGCTGACGCAGTTTTATCAGTGCATTAACATCACCTGTTACAAGCAGACACAGAGCAATATCTAAAAGTTGGACATAAAACTCTCTGGGTGCATGATGAAGTCATGACCCTCATGGCAAGGGGCAGCAAAACAAGGAAAGTTCTCTGAAACTGGGACCTCGCAAGACAAACAGGCAGGTGCATCTTCACCTCCTCATGCGTCTCTTGAGAAGGCATTTGATTTCCAGCTTGTATTTTAGTGAGAAAAGTGTGGAGAGGATTCAGTTAGGTATTTAATAACCAGTTCCAGTAAGGCGTTTACCCGCTTTTGAGTTAATTGCAGACATCTGTGCCTGACGAGTCACCTGATGCTAAGCTGTGACCAGTTACCTCCAAGGGCTAAAATAGTCTCACCTGTGTTTCTTCTAGATTCCATCCCATTAGAGAAGGGAGGAACTGGCCCCATATAGCTGCAGCAGAGACAGCAAGCTTATGCCCAACATAGCCTGCCTTCCTAGCAGCCTGCTCGAACACACACACAACCCACCCTCTGGCCAAACTACCAAGAGGCAGCTCTTGCCCCTGGTTGATAATGTAGATTTTTTTTTCCCCTCATAGACCTCAGGGTATTAAATGCTTCCCACTGCAAAACTTCAAGTCTTGATTTTGGGACTATTTCAGCCTGAAACAAATGCTGGTCACTGTTGGCTTTCCTGGTTCATGTGAGCATGTACATGACAGGAAGCACGTAAGCTTGGTGGCCTGTCAGAGGAGACATTTATCTGTAGAGGGTGGAATGATTAAAAAAGGATCAGAGCCCTCCAAGGTTGCAGTGGTGCAATAAAAGTCCCTGTGTCCTGCATGCCAGGGAGGTCGGGGAGGGGGAAGAGAGGGTGAAAGTGGATTAAATGAGCCTTTCAGGAGCAGAGTGAGCACTTAATCTTCTCTAGCCCATTTAGTGTAGATGCTGGTGAAGTTTCCCTTGTCATGATAGCCAGCAAAGCTCTGCCCACATTGTCTCCAGCAGACACCAGGCTAGCTCAGAGGAAGCCTGAGCTGGCAGAGAGGAGCAGGCCAGGAGGGGAAGAGTTGTGCATGGGTTTAAGAAATAGGGATTAATTTAGACATGCAGAAAAAATCTGGGAGTACAGTGCATCCAGGAGCATAGGGACAGCATGCCCTTCATCTTTGGGATGACCCTGAAAGAGAAACTTATCCCAGCACTTGCTTTCTCCTGTACCAAAATCACCCCATTGATGAGCAAGATGAGCTACAAGGGAAGGTGGGTCATAAGGGGAAATGTAAGGAGAGGAAAAAACCCATATGTTTCTAAAAGGGACCTTCACCTGAGAGTACCAGTTACAACAGGTTCCACTCAAACAAACAGAAGAGAAGGTCAAACATTCGCACTATGTGCCCGGGGTGCAGGCTTTGCTCTGGACGTTGCCCAAGGCACGAGGGGTAGGTTGCAGCTGCTGGCAGATCATTCTCCAGCTCTGTGCTTCCTCCTGAGCACATCTATCCAACAGTATCCTCTGCTTAGACCACTTGCCTGCTCCTCTAAATACTTAGGATGTTTTGGCACCCATCAATGCAGAGATGCAAGAGCCCCAGGAAGAGCTGGGGAGAGCAGGCTGGTACACTGCAGACCCTTTGCATGGCTCTGCTGGCACCCCAGCCTTCACCACAACCTTCTACAGCTCTGCTGATCCTTAGGAATTCCACCTGTAGCAGCTGGGCCCCAGATGTGCCCCTGAGGGCAAACAGCTCTCAGTACTGTACATATACCATCACTAATGCTTCTGGAGTGGTCCTTGCTCCTAACTCTCTTATGGCCTTGCCCTGGCAAGTCTTCTCTTTTGATCTACCTCTGCCCTTCTGCCTGCCGTGGTCAAGGGCACCTTACTCTTTCAACCACCACTGGAGGAAAAACAGACCCAGGCCCCACTGCTGTAGGGCATGAGAAGCAAAGAAAACTCTAAAAAACTCTAGGATCTGCTGACAGCCCGAGAGCAGGGACTTGTACAGGGTGCAGCCTAGAAAGAGCATTAGAAAGACAGGGAAACTCTTCAGTAGCTGCATCCCCAGCAGCACCCCTGCAGAAACACACAGCCCTAGTCACGCAGCTACCAAAACCTCCTTGTTTTCTTACAGGCAGATAGCTCCCCAAGGGCTTCCAGCCCCTACTAAAACTATAGAAAGGCAAACAGTCCCAACCAACAGGTTTAGATAAAGAAGAGAATATCTCAGAGCCCTTGTGCTTCTCCAGACATCCTAGCCTCCCAAATGCTCACTTAAACATATGCTATCCCCAGTTCCTGCTTTATACAGAAGTGAGGCTGCAGGTGGGCAAGTGTCGTCATTCCCACCGGCACTCCTGGCTCTAGAGTGGGGTTGTACAAGGCTGGGTGCAAGCAGGGAGCTCTTCCCTTCTGTTTAAGGCCCTTGGTGATAGGGAGGGATTGAGAAACAGCTTTCATTAGATTACTGAGCTGAAAGTGGCTAGTAATGCCTGTGGAGTCAGGAAAAGTTGTGTTGAGGTACGACAGAGATGAGGAGCACTAGAAACATCTAAAAGAAACCTTTGTATTACAGGGACTTAAAAATCAAGCTATTCCTTAAACAGTGGGTAGCAGCAACCTAGGGTTAGCAATGCCTTCTACCTGAGGCTGTGTGTACTAAGAACATTAATTGAGTCTCCTGAGTCTGTAAGCCTCTTATCTGCTCATACAGAGCACTTTCCCTGAGCTGAGAAAAAAAAAATAGACTATTAGTTATTTTTAATGAACAGCAGTAGGATGTGTATGTTCACCTATTCTTCATTCTAAGATGCTTCCTTCTGTGTCTCTGCATGCTTCTCTTTAAAACTGTTAGCTTTTGGGGATTTGGTCCAGTACTTCAAAAGCAGTGTAAGGAGATAGCTCCTATTCATCACTTAGGGGCCAAGGGTGTTTTCAAAGCTGCTGTTTAGCTCCTTAGTCCTACAGGTGCTTCTCACTTTCTCAGATGTGAAATCTCAAGGCTGTCGGGCAGAGCTCTCCTCAACTCCTGGTCTTGCTTAAATGACTCCCTGTTTAGCTAGGCAGCCTTTGAACCCCTTTTCCTTGGCAGTTCCCTGTGCCCATGTGCTCCATATGGGAAGCACATAGACTTGGAAGATGGATGGGCCCCAGCAGCTGGCAAGCAGAAGGACCTCAAAGGTGGACATGGCAGAGTGGAGGTAACACTTGAGATATTTAAATGCAGCCCTAAGGTTAGGAAGGAGTCTCTGCGAGGGCTAAATCCCTGCTTTGGAGAATAAGGGACACTAATAAAATCGGGCTGCACTGACCTGTGCCTACAGCTTGGTGCTCCAGTGGGTTAGGAGATGGGTGACCTTGGTGGTACAGGGCTGGCAGGGAGCTACCTTCAGTTTTGATCCTGCTTCTTAGGGAGCTTAAGTGGCAAAGCAAAGTGAAATTGGGACTGAAAAGATATAAGCAGCAAGATGTACCTTGGCATGGCTGCAAAGGGCCCATCACTTAGTGACAGATGAAGATGACTGTGCTACAGTGGGAGCTATTGAGAAGCCTTCAGCTTTGGCCATGTCCCATTCCTGTGCCACTAGCAGGGTAGGGACCACTGTGGCTGTGCCCAGGGAGCCTTCCTTGCCCACACCGGACCAAAACATCCCCTTCCTCTTGTTGCGACCGGATGGGATGAAACAAAGACAAGTGCTGAGGTGGGGAACATGCTCAGCTCTCCGGCCCTGAAAGCCATGTGGTTTGTGGAGGAAGCTGATAAGGAAAGGCCTATCTGAAGCAGAAGATTAAAAACACGAGCCTGCAGTCTCCCAAGGCAGTTTGCCGCCACCAAAGGGCTTGCAGGAGCCCTGTCTTCTCTCACCCTGACAGCCCTCTTGGTAACCCCGCTGCCGGCGCTCGGGACACAGGCGGCGAGTGCTCCAGGGCTGGTCTCAGTCCTGCACAAGGAGCTGAGAAAAAACAGGGCTTGGGGGCCCGGGGGGCAAGCCAGTCATTCCCACTCACTGGATGATCCCTATTCCCCAGCCCCAGTGTCAGGAGTTTCCACATGCGCTTGTACTTTGGATGCCCTTATGATCCAAGTGTAATTTCCGCTGGTTGCTGCTTTACTTTCTTTAATGTCTTCTAGAATCATGCTTGCTTTTCAAATTCCCTTTCCTGATTGTGCAGCTTATTTTGAAAGAAAAGATGCCCTCTGCCCCTGTCCCCTTTACAAGATGTGGCTTTTCTTGCTTCTGGTCAGCTATAGACTTGTCTCCAGACTGGCCTTTTTGGTTGCTTTCTTGGCTATAAACACTGCTTTTTTGTCTCTCTTAAAAGGTTGACTCTCATTTATTGATCTCTCATCCGTAAGCTGCTAGGACCATCCAAGAGAGATGGGGTAATTTCCTCTGTCATAAGACATGCTTCTAAACCAGATTAAACCCAAATCTGCTGCTAACCTTAATGATGCTAGACTTAAGAGATGAGGCAGGCCACGAAGAGGGTTTGAGAGTGCCCCAGGGCTTTCTCTCTGCCCTCTGGTCATGTTTGATTTAAAAGGCTAATTAGGAACCTAAGCTATCAGGAGCCAGCAGTTGTCTGTGGCTCTACCAAAATGATTTCTAAGCAAGAACAGGACAAGATACAAAAAAGGGAGTCCCAGAACAGATTTTCTCATTTTTTCCTTTAAACGTAGGACTCAGTCCAAGACGTATGTTGGTGTCTCTCCCTGTAGGGAGCAAGAACATCAGAGTTGCCAGCTATAGTGTTAGGGGCAGTGTCCAAGGCAGCGGGAAGATGCAATACAGAGGTGGGTGGCTGGTCCTTCTTGGATGTGCCAATCCTGCCAAGTATTGTTGTTCTGAGAATGGTGTCCCTGTCATTTAGTGTTCATTACACCAGAATATCAGTAGGAGAGGGATATTTTCCTGAAAGAGCACAGATAAATGTGTTTCCTTCTGGTCAAGAAAGACCAGGCTTCTGCCTCTCTCTTCTGGTTTCTGTCCTTAATCCTGTTCTCCATAAGAGCCTGATCTTTTCCATAATCAGTTCATCATTTTCTAGCTCTGTTCTCAGCTCTTTTTCAAAGGTGCCTCTCCCTCTGTGTTTGAGGGCCAGTGTAGCATCACTCTTCTGTGTGTGCCTCACTTCTCATCTTTGCTTAACTGCTTTTTCCCATAGCAAAGGGAGGAAGAAAAAGCCTTTAATTGAGGGTCTCAGAGTGGTTTACAAACCTCTCATCCACCCACTGCGATGCTGCTTGTTCTGGTGGTGGTAAAACTGAGTCACGGAACAGCGAGAGGGTCATCTGCAGTTCCCGTGTCAGCTGCCTGGCAGAGCTGAAGCAGAACCAGTTTGCGGGATCCCCGGCTGCTGCACTGCCCCTGCTTCCACCCGTCCGCCTTGTGCCCCTCACCAGCCCTAGCGATACGGAACAGCCTGTGGTTGGTGGAGGTTACTTTGTGCTAGGGTCTAATAGTGTCAATGTGTTAGAGAACAGCTATCATTGCCGGGGGGTGAAGTGGGGAGTGAGGTCTTAAAATGCTGGGGGAGTTGGGAAGAGACAAAAAAATGCAGCAGAAAGTAGGCTGCCTTCCAAACTTTTCTGTATACATTTATATATACATACATATATATATATATATATATATATATATATGTATATATATATATATTTGACTGGAGCTAAAAAGGCAGATTGAGCAGTGAAGCTGCTTGAGTTTTCCGAGAAGGCTCCCAAGATGCACAATGGGAACATCTGTGCCTCAGCCCTCTCCTTGGATGGGTCTCAGGCCGCAGAGTAGCGCTGGCGTCAGCTGGCTACAGCGCTGCCTTGATGCAGCCCTCTCCCCGCTTCCCACAGGGCTGGGGCCGCTCCGAAAAAAACCTGCTTCAGCCCCGCTCCTCCCGCTGCCGGCCTTGACTCGCAGCCCGGGGCTGCGTCTCAGCAAGCCGTAAATTCCTCTTTGCACGTTGTCTTGTTCGCTACAGGCTCCGGGTATTTTGAGCAGACAAGTGTCCCACATGGGGTGGCGGGAGCCGGGGAGAGGGAGGTTTGGCCCTGGGAACAACCGTCCTCTGTGCTGCCCATGAAAGGCGTTTTCATAAGGCGCTCGCTCAAAACGTCCCGTTATCAGGATCCTCCGAGCAGCAGGTCAGCTCCGCTCCTGGGGACGCGGTGCAAGTCTAAACACACACACGCTCGTGGTGTCCGGGCCGCCAAAGCCTTGGCTCCAGTGCCCCGGCTGGGCGCGATGCGCCTGCTGCACAGGCAGCCCTTTCTCCCCGCTCGCTGGTGCGGGAGGGAAGGGCTTGATTCCCTTTTCCCCCCTGCCTGCCCGTGTGCGTGGCAAAGGAGATGCCTGTGGCATGGAGAGGGCAATCGGGTTGAAGCCTGCGGATCCTGCTGGCAGAGGTGGTTATGGGAGCTGGGGCAGGGGGGACAGTTGTGCGTTCCTCCTGCGTTTCACTGCCTGGGCTGGGAGGCGTTTGAGCGTGTTCCCTTGCTTTGGGTAAGGCACAACGGGCCGTGCTCATGAGCAGCAAGTGCTTGTGTCCCTCCTGTTGTCATTGAAGGTCAGAGAGTCCTTTATGGAGCCCGGCAAAACCCAGGAGCCCTGTGAGTTCCTTCTGCAGCAATTCCCATTGCACAGAGCTGGCAGCAGGTGAAGCGTCCCCCTTGGGGGCTGCTCAAAAGGAGGGGGCTGTGAGGGGACACATTTGAAGGCAAGTCTGAGGAAAAGCTCCAAAGTCTGAGGCAAAACTCCCTTCTCTCGAAACCTGTTCCCCTTCAGCTTCATCCCTTTCCCTCTCTGCACCACGTATCGCCGCGGTCCCCTCCACCTCCTCCCAGGGGCCTCAATGCTTGGCCGGTGCCAACAGAGGAGCTTTGAGAGGAGACAGAGCCAGCTTATCTGGAGCATTTCCCACCGGTGAGGACAGGAATAAGCGTGGTCGGCCCGCAGCCTCGCTGGCTGCACGTGCTCTCCACAGGACGGGGCGGATGCGACTCCGGGCAGCCTCACTGGGAGCCGCGTCTGACCGAGGCCATCGCTGCCTCAGGGCGCTCAGGAGAGCCAAGGAAGGGCCCAGACCACAGGGATGCAAACTGTGGCTCGTGTTTAGTCCCTTACTTCTGCCTAACAAGATTCCCTGGTGAATCCATGAGGTCTGATGGATGGCACCCTGTGTGCCCACAGGCCTGGGCTCGCGGAGACGGAGGGTTTTAGTTCCACATCCCTTTTCCTTGGAGGTTCCCAATAGCCACCTGGCCCTCACCCTTGCCCGGTGGCCTCAAAAGAACTCTAAGTTGTCTCTTGATCTATAATTAAACATATGACTATAGCACATGGAAAATACATTCGTGCTAAATGTAGCGTGCGCTAGAAGAATGGCGCCTTTTTAAAGGAATATTTCATAAATTTAGATTACAGAGATTACAAGGGTGTGTAGCTTTCCTGCAGTATTTTTCCTGTTGTTGTACTTATGTGATAAATATGAGCTGTTTTTGCTGGTTTGAAGGTAGGAAATTGTTAGGCTTTCAGGCAGTAAGGGACAGTCCTGCCTTCTGTCTGGAAATGAATGTTTTCAAGGGTGGGAGTCAGCGGGAAGGAATGTTCTCCGTAATAAACGTGCGATGAACCTGTATCTGTCCAAGGCAGAAGAATCATTTAATCATTTAGCAGCAAACCCTGATCAGGATGCTTGGGATTTCATTCCTTAGGACCCTACACAAACTCTACTTTTAGTAGAGGCCTGCGAGAGCCATTTTGTCCTTTTTTACACCTTTTATTGCAGCCAGCGATACAAGAGGCCAAAAGGAGCGTTCCCATCAACATGGGCTGGCAATAATGGTTCTTTAAACCACTCAGCAAAGTGGCATGAGAACCTCATCTCCCTCTAGCCTGTTTGAGTTACTGCTTAAAACTAAAGTAGTTCTCTGCATGGTACTTCCAGTTTGAATCTGCCCAGCATCTGGTTATAAAGAAATAAAAAATTAAATGCCAGCAGGACCCAGCAGAGGTCACGACTTCCCCAAGGTCCTTCCACTTCACGCAGTCCTCAGTATCAGCTCCTGAGCTGGGTGTGTATCTTGGCTGAGGAGCTCCGAGGCAGGAGATGTCCCTGGTCCTCGTGGCCTGGACCATCTGGTCTAGATGGTTCTGCTGGACCCGGTGCAGCCCTTGGGCCTGGCTGGTATCCGCTGACTGCTGTGACTCAGAATTTGCATAGGGAAGGACAAACTTAATCAGCAACATTAAGACATTTTTGGAGTAACATTTTTGACCAGAATTACATGTTAATACCATATTAAAATGACAACGAATGTTGCTCTGTGTAGCTCTGACTTTGATCTTTTCCATCATTCTGTTATTTTAAGAGACCAAAAGATTAAGGGGGACATCAGCATCTCCTACAGAACCACCACAGAGTGACCTCGTGTGACTTGACCATTGGAAGTTGCCACTCATAACTGGGCTTCTGCTTTTATAAGGGCAGGAGTGATTTCTAGGAAAAGGGAAAGAAAGTCCGTGCTGCTCAGGTGAAGGTCAAATGCAAAGTCTTCTCCTAGGACCACAAACAGGCCTTAGTCCTGAGCTGTACCAGCTCCTGCTATCCTTGCTCTGGGTCCCAATGCAGCTTTGTGGATGTGCTGCAGCCCTCCCTTGTCACCTCCTCATGCTGCAAGTCTGGGCTCCTCTCTTATTGATTCAGATAGTGCTGCTTTATGCCCATTGATTTGCATTTCTAAGTGAATAAATACCCTTCTAGTTGTTAACTGGATTGTTAGTTGGTATTTTATTCCAGTACTCCAATATTTTACTGGATATCTGCAAAACTGTCTCGCTGTCCTTCCCATCTCCTATCCTCTATTTTGTCAGACATGGCGGGTAAATCAGCTTGGCAGAAGTGCAACATGCAAGTACTGAGGTGTTTGGATAAAATTAGGATAGAAGAATAGGTTGCAGCGCACCGTGACCAGACACAGATGCTCAATGTCCAATTTTTCATACCTTTTTCCACAGAACAGTGTTCCCGGTCTGTATTCATGCTGTAACGGCTGCGTTTCTCCCGTGCGGGATGTGGCGGTCGCTGGTGCCGGCGGTCACAGCACGTGTGTGCGGTTCGAGCGGCCGCCGCTCGCTCCCCGTTCAGCGCGGCAAGCCCCTGCCGCGGCAGCGCCATGAGCCTTCCCCAAGGAGCCACGGCAGTGCAGAGAGGCATCGTGGAGCTGCAAGCGGGAGAAGCCCGGACAGGTCCTGTCGAGCTGAGTGAAGGCCTCAGCCCCTTCGATTCCCCTTGCTGAGTAGGAAGTCGGTGTGTCGAAGGGCTCTGCTACTCCTTCTGGCCAGTCTAGCTCTGCAAAGTACCGAGTAACACAATCCTGTGTTGAATTGTGGGGATTAGTCCTTGTGCTAACCTGTCACCTTGCTGGAGATCTAGCAGCAGGCAGGAGAACACGGAGCTCACGTCCCTGGTGAGGGGCATCGCTTCCAGACCAGAGGTCGTGGCCAGGTAGGGAACAAGTGGGACCTATCTGAGCAACTACAGCAGCAACTAGAACTGTCTTGTCAAAGTCGTGCTGCAAATTGCTTTAAAGCTGACATGAGTG